>NC_133515.1:46388636-46701590 GCF_049354715.1 Callithrix jacchus
ATATAGACAAATCAACATTATCACAGGAGTTCATAATAAATAGATTGTATTGGCCAGGGATGGTGGCTCAGGCCTGTAATTTCAGCACTTTAGGAGGTTGAGGTGGGCGGATCACCTGAGGTCAGGAGTTCGAGACCAGTCTTGCCAACATGGTGAAACTCTCTCTACTACAAAAAAATTTAAATTAATTTTTAATTAGGTGGACAAAATTGTCCTCCAACTGGTTGATGAAGTGGTGGTGCATGCCTATAATCCCAGCTATTTGGGAGACTAAGAAAGGAGAATTGCTTGAACCTGGGAGGCAAAGGTTGCATTGAGCTGAGATCAAGATCGTGTCACTGCACTCCAGTCTGGGGGATGGAGTGAGACTCCATTTCAAAAAAAAAAAAAAAAGGAAAAGAAAAGAAATTGTCTGTATTGCCTCTGGAGGAGAGGTTAGATCAGATCTAATTCATTGTTTGCTATAAATAATTGGGGCAGAGGCTATATGCTTGAAGCTCTGCATCCCACTTGGATTATGTTCTATGAATCTTATTTTAGACATTTTGATATCTGCATTTAGAAACATCCAATGTCTGTCATCACCATTTCCACAGGACACTGGGAGGAGAGCTGACTCTATCCGTTTTGGACAGTTGAACACCTCAAACGCACCACAAGAAGCAGTCTTGGCCAAACACACCACATTGGCAAGCTGGTCAAGCCCCTTCTGAGACAGAAAGGGTGGAGCATAAGGATGGAGTCTGGCCCAAAGTCTCTGCTAGGAAGGGACCACATGTGTTCTCTGTCAGGTGAGCACTTTGGCTTGAGGTTTGGTGAGTTGCAGTGTTGTGTACCTAAGGCCCTCCCCATTAACCTGCCTCCTAGCAAATTTAAAACCACTATAACACAGACACATGGGCAAAAGGAAATTAACTAAGACCCTGCACTGACGTTCTCTTTGGAGCTCATACCACCCTCTAAGAAGGGCTACACATCCCCCTGTGAGAGGGCAGACTCGGCTGTGGGAGCTGTCTAGACCTGCTGTGATGAAGAAGGACTTTAGTGTCTTAACATCGACTGTATTTCTTACATCAGTATTGCCTCCCAATTTTAACATGACTGAATTGTCAAAGGATTTTTTTTTTTGCCTTGCCTGCAAAATAACACAAGTCATCTCCTTTTCTGGTTTCCATTATATTCCATTGTGTGGCCATGCACAGAGTCAACTTTTCTTTCAAGATTTTCATTTTCTGTGTAATACTACTCGATAGCTATAGTGCATAAACATGTTTAGGCACTTTGAAACACATTTTTAAATTAAAATGCCTATGTCAATCATAGGCAGTATCCAGGATGTGCATGAAGCTGTGCGTGTGGATGTCTTCCAGGAAAAACATCCTTGTAGTCATTGGGCATGCTCCATGGCTACTTTTCAAGGTGAAATGTCTCTGCCACTAAAATACCATTTTTGTTTAGTCAAGACACTAAAAGCAATTAGAGGCCAGTATTGATGGATCACTTGCCAATGTTCAATTTTTAAATCAAAATTGTTTTGGACATAGTATTGCATGAGCTCCCCAAACATCCAAAGTCACTTTATTTGCATTAAATGCATGGATTCAAAATAACTACTTACTTTCTCTCTTTAAAAAAAAATGATTGAAGAAACATTTGCTCTCAAGATGAAAAACATTACACTTCAAAGCAATCTGTTATAGCTGAATGATGGGTCCCTTGATATAATGGTTCTTAATGAAAATTGTGAAGAATTTTCTACTCTACAAGCTTCAAGAGGCTCGAGTATGCAGGACGTGGGAACCCCACTGCAGCAATAAGAATAATACCGGCTTCTAGATAGGCCCATCTTGAGAGGTGATGAAATATGCTTGTTTTCAAGTACTCAGAGTTTGTTCCTTAATTATTTTAGATATTCTCGCCTTAGTAGTTGTTTTGGATGTTCTCCTCCCTCTGAAATAAGAGGAAAAGTCACTATCCTACAAAATAAACAATGGTACAAAAGGATAGGACTATAGCCATCTGCCAACGATTAGAGACTGAACCACATAAAACCAAAAGCTCAAAGCTTCTTAGTCATTATTGACATTATTTTTAAAGTTTTCGGTGCAAGCACTAATTAAAATGATGAGATTCTAACTGTTTAATTAGAGTTTGATGAGTTATAGAATTTGTGAGGGTGGTAAGCAAGTATTTGCCTGGGTTGCATTATCAAAGGCATCAGATGAAGAGTTGTTTCAATCTAAGGCGTGTTTCTCAATAAGTACTTCATTTGCCCAAGCTATAATCTTCAATTCTTTTCCAATGTTACCATATATAGTCATCTAGATGAATGAATCTTTGAATTACTATATAACTATTAATAACTGTTCACAATGCACATTGGATATCCACCTTATATCGAAATGCCATGATAATGATTGTAGAAATGAAAATGAACAAAATGGTCTCACTTTCAAAGATGTACCATCTAGTAAAGGAAAGAGATGTAAAACAAACAAATACCAGTGTACAGACTTTATTTGTACCTGTACAAAAGTAGACCAGAAGAAGAAGGGACAATTTTTTTTCTGTAGAAGTCAAGGAAAAGCTAAGCAGAATCTTAAAATACTAATAGAATCATGCTAGAGTCACAAGAGGAAGATGATTTGTACACAGAGAATAATATTTAGAAGAAAATTGAAGAATGAAACCAGAGAGAGAAAAAAAAGGCAAGAGAGAGACATAAAATTTCAAACAGCTTGGTATAATTAGAACACAGGCAGCAGGAGGAGGGCGATGAGGCTGGACATGCTGTCAGGAACTAAATCATGCAATGCCTTTTGTGCAATACTCAGAAACTTGGCTTTTATTCTGTGGGCAATGGTGAATCATAAGAAAATTTAAGATTTAAGAAAGATTATACTCGTGGCACTTTGGAGGCTGGGTTAGGGATTTCAAGGGAGAGAAACTAGAATCAGGAAGGCTGTATGAGTGGTCGTTATCTAGTCTAATGAAAGATTATGTGATTCTTACCTAGGAAAGTGGAACTAGAGAGAATAAAGTAAATATGAGAACAACTAAAAAGGAAGACTTGATGGATTGAAATTGAAGTCAGAGAGAGAAATGGATGACTTTGAGCCTTAGCAAAGAACCTCCATGTAGCAGTTAAGGAAGGGTGGCATTCACAAATGCAGAAGTTAGAGGTGGTCTTGAAATTGTTTTTAATTACTCAGAAATGATCATTGTTCTTAACTCATACTCAGATTCCAGGGACAGGGAAGTGGCATGTTCTGTCATATACCACTATACTTGGCAGATTCCTGGGAAAACAATCAATAACTCCCCTGTAGACCCCATGAGAACAGCTCAGAAACTACAGTCAACAGAGTTGGGCCAGAGCTATTCCTACCTAAAATAACCAGTAGGGATGAAAAATATTCAGTATCTTGTTTGGTTGTTTGGTCTACATGACACTGCCCCCTACTATCTTTGAACCTGAAAGAAAGTCCTACATACACACAGCATACACAGAGACACTCACAAACACATCAGAACAATTGGAGGAGTATTTTCACAGATGTGATGGGATATTTTGACTGTAAATGCCACCTTCATGGAAACGAAGATGATCTCAGTATTAGGGAACCTACTCATCTCAAGAGCAAACATTTGTTTCAGATATGTTCTGAAATGACAAAGTTTGTTAAAGGAGAATTTGCTTCTAGATATTTCTCTAATTTCTGCCCTTGCTGCTGTTGCTGTTGTTTCAAAACTCTTAGCCTTTGCAATACAATTATTTCCTGAAATAAGAATGTGGATACCTAGGTATGACCCAGGTATTGTGATGAGTTTTATATGACTTACCTCATTTAATCCCCACAGTGACATTTAGATATATACTGACATTATCCTAAGTTTTTAGATTAAAAAAAAAAAAGAAAAACAGAGAGGTTAAATGACTTGCCCAAGGTCACACAGCTAGTGAATGTACAGACATCCGTAGTCATATGATCCCATGCAACACCAAGGAGTCTGGCTGCTTATCCAGATGATCTTAACCAAATGAACTTCCCATGTTCAGTTCATTTGGATTTACTGTTGGACCATATTTCCTTGGACACAAGACTACAACTCAACCATTTCAATTATTGCCAATCCTTTGTCATTTACAAGCTCAAAGTGCAAATCTGTGGTCACAGGATCCCATGCAAATTTCAGAAAGCCTAAAATGATGAGATCACACACCCAGTCTTGTGACTTTACATTGAGATCCAACAAACTGTATGAATTATCAAGGCTAAAACTAGGACTCTTATATCTTAGCTAACACCTGCCTCTCTCTATGCTAAAACATATTATGATTTGTTGCTTTTTCTAGGAGAAATTGCACAACTGAATGCAATTAAAAGGAGAGACCGCAGATTGTACAGTAAAACAAAACAAAACAAAAAGTACTTAGAAAGCCAAGACGGATGTATATTCAAATATAGCAATTTCAGAGGCAAGGCAGATCTTTCTTATTTTGCAGTAATGATCTGAATGGCAACGAGCAATTATCTGAATGCCTTTGGCACATGTTTGGGGCTCCATGTTTGTTCACTGGTACGCACTCTGTTTGGGGTTGAATTAGGACTTTGACGAGGTAGCCATTCTCCAGCTATGGTTGCATATTCATTGAAGACCCCAATAAGCAGATGATTTATGCCATTCAGTCTACAAGCCTCACAGCCAAACAGCCCAGTGGAAAGATCCCTCCAGTGCTACATGTGAGTCCTGGATGCTTGAAGGGGCTCTTGTGCTAGCTAAAGTTGTGGGATGTGGTGCCAGTTGCCTGACTTCCCTTGGTCTAGCTTTTCTCTCAGTGAAATGACAGGGAGAATACAGTGAGACTCAGAAAGGGCTAAAAACAAATAGGCTGCTTTATTCAAGTTTTGCTAATGAAATGCCTATAATACAACCATTTGTTGAAATAAGTTTACAAGTGGTTGAAAAGGCAATGAGCAAAATTCTAGAGGAAGACTCCATTACTTAGGACAAAGACATCACTTTTCCCAAACAGTAGGAACGGCCACTGTCCAAAGGGTAGACCGAAAAATAAAACCCCCAACAAGTAAACAAATAAACCCATGGTCCAGTCACTAACCATGAAAAGGTTTGTAAGTACATCAGAGAAGATTAATTCTTAACTGGAGAAAAATAATAATCAAGGTATAGGTGTACTCCAAAACATTGTAGCTGGGAAAAAGAGACCTTGGGGAGGAGAAGCAGGAAGAAGAAAGCTAAAACTAAATGTTAATCTCACACTACAACATGTCAGCTCAAGATACTAAGGGCTATTTTATTGAATGATGCAAAGCTGCTCTAATTTAGCAGTGTTTATTTGGAAAGGTTTGCTACAACAGTGCTCTCTGCAATACACCACATTTGCTAGTGTGTTTTTTGGTGGTACCCAGAGGCGCATTGTGGGCTGATGAATGTCCAGGTGTGAAGATACACGTTATTCATGTATATGCACTGTGAATTTATTTCTTGGCACTTTTTTTGCCCTCGAATTGAAATAGTAAAGTTGACCATGCTCAAAGCTTGAATAAGCTCCCAAGCATTATAGTGTTATAAATTAATAATTAGAAATATAATTCCTTGGCCGGGCGCGGTGGCTCATGCCTGTAATCCCAGCACTTTGGGAGGCCGAGGAGGGTGGATCACGAGGTCAACAGATCGAGACCATCCTGGTCAACATGGTGAAACCCCGTCTCTACTAAAAATACAAAAAATTAGCTGGGCATGGTGGCGGGTGCCTGTAATCCCAGCCACTCAGGAGGCTGAGGCAGGAGAATTGCCGGAACCCAGGAGGCGGAGGTTGCAGTGAGCCGAGATCGCGCCATTGCACTCCCGTCTGGGTAACAAAAGCAAAACTCCGTCTCAAAAAAAAAAAAAAAAAAAAGAAATATAATTCCTTGTATATCTCTTTCTGCCATCGCATCTCTCAAATGCAAAGTCAGCATGGAATAAGAATCAGAGAAATGTAACCTGACATTGAACACGAAAGCAAACACATTGACAAAACAAAGAACACAAGCAGAAAAAAAGGAAAGGGAGTTTTGAAAATCATCTTCGTAAGGTATACTGAATCTGCAAAAATCTGTTTTTCCCGATTACCAAATCTTGGTCTCTTCTGGGTGTTTTCAGCTAGGTTACTGACTGGCCATCTGTGTCAGGCCCACTCCTGGATGTCATGCCCCTGTTAATGAAATCTGGGCGTGCGCTTGTAAACAGACCTGGTGAATGGTAGATGTCAGCCGTTGCATGATGGGCAATCATCAATCATCCATTGTCAGTTATTTCTGTCCCAGTGAGTAAGCCTTTATTTAAAGCATAAAGTAAGAATGTTGCCAGACCACAGGAACAAGCCCTGAGCTGTTTGCAGGTGCTGCTATTCAGAGCTGCCAATTAAACCCCTGACATTTCATGTTGGCCATGAGGCATAACATATGCTTTTGACGTACCAATTTTTTTTTAATCACCAATCATCAATCTCAGATTATCAATACATGCCTTTTTCTTTTTCCATGGTTACTACATAAAGCTTTTAAAAATAGTTTATTTTAGAAATAGATGAAGGAGAATCAGAAAAGTTTCTAGTAAACTGAATTATTAAGAAGTGCACATAATATTCTTTCTTGTAACTGGGAAAGTGGCTGGCATTTCTGATGTGAAAAGTCTTCCCTGATGCCTAAGTCTACATAGCAAAGTCTCCTATTGGGACTACAATATTTAAAAAGAAGTTGTTTCTTGCCTTCTTATTTATTTTTTTGATTCTGAAACAGTAATACTATTTTAATGTAATCCAGTACTATTAAAACTAGATATTGCAATTTCGATTAAGATTCTTTCATTGGGATGCAAAATGATTGTAGTTCGCAAGTGTGTCTTGTATTTAAATAATTTCATGAAATTTGCAGAGACTTTTTATTTAGTCTCAAATGTAAGTATCTGATGGGGTGTGTTCCTATGCGTTACATCATGGCTTTACATTCACATATTTCAAGGTTGGAAGATAAAGACACCCAACCACTCTCAGAGGATAATAGACAGTGTGGATGTATTCACCTATAATTACTATAAATGAGCAGGGGTAGGGGAGAAGTGCCTACATGCACCTTTCGGGAATATTTCACTGTTTTTAATTGATTTTCCAATTTTTCTAGATATGGGTAGCTCTTTATAAGAAATGAATTTTGGTGAAATCATGAAAATTTTAACTAAATTATTCTTTCTGGTTAGTCTTTAGAAAATGAAGACATGTTCTATACGGTTTCCTACTGTTTTGCCAAGAACAGTATTAAAATCATCTGTGATTAAGTATGAGTCTCTATTTTCAAGGTTGGGCAATGGACCTTAATATGGGACTACCACCCTTTTCTTTCCCATCCTCTGTCCATAAAGATGAGCTAAACAGAGTTACTTCCACATTTCTTGAAATCCCTAAATCCCATTACTTTCAGGGACATTTGTTGAGGAAAGCAAAGCTGACAAGCTGGGATTTCTTTCAAATAAACTTAGCTGATGAGTGTAGCAGGTGAGCTTTTTTTATTTTTTCCCACAGTGATAATTTCATATTATTTTCCTGCTTCTGAGAAAAGGAAAACGTTGCCATCTTCTTTGAAAGATGCTTAGTCTTTAAAGATGTCTTTAAAGATGTCTCATCTTTAAAAAGAGACAATTTGTTACTGCCATCTATATAATGAAAGGGTATTTAAAGAGTTTTGTTGTTTCTTTTTTCTAGAGACGGGTCTCTCTATGTTGCCCAGGCTGGCGTGCAGTAGCTATTCACAGGTGCAATCACAGCTCATCGCAGTCTCCAACTCCTGGACTCAAGTGAGCCTCCTGCCTCAGCTTACCTAGTAGTGGAGACAGCAGGTGCGTGCCTGGCTAAAAGAGCCATATTTTAATAAGATATTTTTCCTCTGTGAATTAATTTGATCATAAGAGCTGCCTCACCAACCTAATGTATGGTGAAGATCTGCCCGAGAGTGAAAATTTTAGCATTATATGAAGATGCAATGGCTTTCAATGGCCTTGAGCCCTTGGGCTACATGAACACTCACCATTCAACAGCGCTGAGGATGCTGAGCTGTGGGATTGGCTTTGGGCTTTTCATTTGTGATAATGTCTGTCCACAGGCTTTGAGATACAAAATGAAAGGAAAAGGCTGGATTTGCCTCCCTGATGCTCTTTCCCTAACTAGCACCCTATGCGCCACTTGTCTCTACTTGATTCCTGGTCTTCCAAGTGCCCGTGGTTGTAGTCATGATTGTAATCGTGGTGAGGACAATGATCATGATAATAATAATACTAATGGAAGCCATCATTATGGCAGGCAGACTTGGATTGTAGTTGAGAGTACAGATTCCATAACCAGCCTGACAGTTTTTATCTTGCCTCTGCCAATTACAAGCCGTGTGACCCTGGTCAGCTACTTAATCCATTTGTTCTTTAGTTGCTTTCTCTGTGAGATGGAGATCATAATAGCAACTACCTCATTGGTACATGGAATGCTTAGAGCAGTAACTGGCATATACTTCGGGAGGTACTAGAGGAGTGTTAGATAAAATAAATGAGTATTCCTAGTATATTTGCACAAGCAATTTCATTTTAATTCCAATGCATTTTTGATATACATATGGTTATTCCAATTTTTCAGGTAGGGAAATTGAGGCTGTATGAGGTTAAATGATTCTCCCAAGTCCGCCAGCCTGCAATTTGCCAAATGGTGATTCTAACCTGGGTTAGTGTGATTTCAAAACCCATGCTCTTTCCATCTTCAGGCTTCCTAGTCTGTGCAGTCATTTCACAACTGTACACCATTGGTCAAAAGAGAAGTGGCAAGGAGTTGAAGGAAATAGAATCAGAAATATCAGAGAATGCAAGAATTTCACAGTGTAAGGACATCAGGAAATCCTTTAAGGACAGGGGGAGATAAACACTTTTCCAAGGTCAGAAGGGCAGTTAGTTACCACACTTAAAGCTCCTGAGTTCATTCATTCATTTATTTGACAGATATGTATGTTCCTTATATTTCTACAAAATGGTTGGCAATCTCATGTGTAGCCATTTAATAAGTAAGAGCATGTGTTTTCTGTAACTTTGTCAAATAAAGAGGCCCATGAAATCCATAGGAAAAAATATTGATGAGAGGTTGCCAGGACTTTCCTGGTGATTGTATCTGATTTGGTAAGTTCTGGGGCAGCTGCTTCTCCATGGATCTCTGAAGGCAGAGAAGGCAGGGCATGGAACAAGAGAAGGGCTGGCTGTCCCAAGGCTGGGTGTCATCAGCACATACAAGTTGTCTTTATCAAGGCTAACTGGTATTGGTTTTGGCACACATAACATGATGTTATGTTTCAAATGTTTCCAAGTTCGAAACATATAGGTCTTTCATTTCCTTTCTGCCTACTAAGATTATTTAGCCTCCATACATGCAAAACAGAGTATGATGCAATAAATTAATCATATTAGAGCAAAGTAGCTACTGAAAAATTGCCAAACACCATAAACATTGGTCAAAATGGAGTCCAACCATTTGCATAGAGAATAATTGAACCTGTGGATTCACTTGAGGTAACTAAGCAACTTTTCATTATGAATTATAAAGCTTTTCAAGCATAAAATGATATCTGAGATGAGTGCATTACCTAAAAGGTTTCGATAAGCAATGAAGGGAGGTGTAAAATATGCAGCAGGAATCAATCATACAGCTGTATGGTGTGACTTATACTTTGTGGCGTCACCTACATACCTCGATAAACAATTTCCTATAACCTCTGAGCATTCCCATTATTTTCATCAGCACCCCAACATCAGAAGTGACAAAAATGTCAGATGATGTTTTATTTACTAATATAAAAAAAGTTTCTCGTGGAAGTAGACATTGTGTGACAAAATGGAGGCATTTGAAACACATTTCCCAGCATCAAAAATGATTCACATTGTTCAAAAAAGTATAAAGCCTGCTGTTCATGATGAATTTTCATTGGAAATGTTACTCATAATGAGCATGAATTTCTTTCATTTGCAAGATGACATGTCCTCCTTCTATAACTGAGGAGCAGTTGAGTCTCTGTGAAAAAATGAGTAGTTGAAACAGACTTTTTAACATCCAAAAAAAAGGAGACATACCTTCGAGTTATCTTGGTGTCATCTGCCAAAGCAAGTATTCTGATGTTTCTTATTTATGGTCATCATTTTGTGGGAGATATTTTCATCAGTTACATGAGAAATCAAGCCCAGGATTCTGACTCAGATGTGAGGCAGTTCTGCCTTCTTGTATCCTGTTAATGAAAAAACAGAGCAAAATGAAATGAGAGCATCAGTTGCAAAAATAACCTGATGGTAGGGAAGCATCCCCCACTTGGAATTAGCTTTGGACTTCTACTCAAGATGCTGCAGGATAGGATATAAAAGAACAGAGAAGAAAGGATCACTGACAATTACAGAATCTCTTTTCTTTGATAAAAGAGGGCCCAGAATGTAGTCCATTCATGCTGACAGATGCTAGATAGAGGAGAAAGGTAACTATAAAAGGTCAGGAAAAATGGATTTGAAACTAGTGAGATACATGAAGTCCACAAAGGTTAAAAAACAAAGTTGGACAGGGCACGGTGGCTCACACCTGTAATCATTCCAGCAATTTGGGAGGCCAAGGCAGGTGGATCATTTGTGGTCAGAAATTTGAGATCAGCCTGACCAAAAATGGTGAAAACCCATCTCTATTAAAAATACAAAAAAATTAGCCAGGTATGGTGGTGCACACTTGTAGTCCCAGGTACTTGGGAATCTGAGGCACAAAAAATGTCTTGAAGCCGGGAGGTGAAGGCTGCAGTGAGCCAGGATCATACCATTGCAAACAAACAAAACAGACAAAAAACCCGAAGAACAAAAGTGAAAAAAATGACCACCAACAACAAAGTTGCATATATGAAAACATAGTTTCATGACCCCATGTGGTTTGCGTAAAGAAAATCATTTACCAGCCTTAATGATTTGGTTCAGTAGGGTTTAAACTAACGCAATGGGCATCCATCCCATGCCTGGGAATGTGAACTACCTCTCTGGACCAGGAGGAACAGGGTGGCTACATCCTCCCACTTTGGAACTCAATATCAAAATACCAATTTGCACGATGGAATCTTGGCCAGCCTGCTTTGTGGGGGCTGTCCAAAGCAGTGGGTGCTCTACAGATACACAAATTGATTATTTCAATTACCAAAATCAGTTTTCCAGAATAGAGTGAAGTCTATGGAAATGTTTCTCAAAGGGTCATTTCAAATTAGCCTAAATGACCCACTAGGCCCTGCATTGATAATAGCTCCTAACTGCACATGTAACTCTCCCTCTCCTGAATCTTTGCTTGCAGGAGATCTGAGGCTCAAAGCACCCAACTAGAACCTGCAACAACCAAATTGGATTGCTCCCTCTGCTCTCATGAATCTCTTTATAAGCTCACCTGATTCAGTTTTTAGTCCAAACTAGCATTTGTTCCTGTAAGTAAAAAGTCATATATTTTATGTTTCTAAAACATTAATTAGGTGTTATTTTAATTGTGGCTTTCCATTTTCAACTGGTCTGGCATTTTTTTTGCCCATTGTATGTGCCGTGGAAACAAACAGACCATTCTCCATTCAGAGATGATATATATTTGCATACAACACAGCTATCCACGAGTGTAATGTCTCTTGCACAAACACGCAAAAATACATGACGGCTCCTTGCTCTCTTAAAATTTTTTCAGATGGCCAGGCGCAGTGGCTCACACCTGTAATCACAGCACTTTGGGAGGCCAAGGTAGGTGGATCATCTGAGGTCAGGAGTTTGAAACCAGCCTGGCCAGCATGGCGAAAGCCCATCTACTAAAAATACAAAAATTAGCCAGTTGCGGTGGTGGGTGCCTGTAATCCCAGCTACTTGGGAGGCTGAGGCAGGAGAATCACTTGAACCTGGGAGGCGGAGGTTGCAGTGAGCCAAGATCACGCCATTTGGGCCATTGTACTCCAACCTGGGTGACAGAGCAAGACTCCATCTTAAAAAAAAAAAAAATCCTTTCAGATTGCTTAGATGATTTCCTTTACATGTTTTCAACCTACCTAACAACAAACCTCACTTCATTCTACACTAGTCTAATTAATTTGACAGGACTGGAAACTTGTTCTTCCTGTTCACACTTCTTATTCATCTCTTTAGAATACCCTGTAGAAAGTATGAGGTACAATAAAGCAGTCTTTACCAAATGCCTCAATGCTAAATGCCCTTTTAGGCTGACTTGGCACAATACTGACAGTGAGGAGATCTGACTTTAGGGCAGCCTAAAAAAATGACATTTTCTAGAATATCATCTATTTAAACAGGTCTTGAAGAAGAAAGCAGTTTGCTATGGGCTCTGGGGACTCCAGTTTATCCCTACTGTATCTGAAATCTTTGCTAAAGAAATGACAGAGGTATCATATTTTGCAAAATAAGCCCTCAATCCTCAATGGCAAATGTTGAGATAATTTCAGGATTTTTAAGCACTGTAAGTGTAACCTGAAACGTATCAGATATTTTGTGAAAGGATCGGTTGAAATGCAGAATTGACAAATACAAAGGGAAAGAGCCTTTCTTTTTTTGGTTAACTTTGAAAATTTCCTCAAGAGAGCAAACTTTTGATAGGGGACAAAGATTCTTACAAGGTTGGTACAGGTGGGTAATTAAAAAAAAGAGTGAATTTATCTGCATGCATTATTTAAATACCTAAAGCATTTCTTCTCTTTAATGATAAATTATGATCAGTAAAATCTGTTGGCTGCCTTCAAGCTAACTAATGGATCGCTAATCAGCAACAGTCGAATCATCCTAGCTGAAGTGGAATAAATATCTCCAAGGATGCTGCAGCTCATCTTTACAGTCTAAACCTATAGAGATGCTTGCATGTATTTTTGTATTCTTTTACTACATGTGTGTGTATGGATATACACACTCATGTGTGCATTTGTACATATTAAAATCCTATTCTTTGACACCTTCTTGTCTGCCCTTGATTACTCTATCCCCCTTGGTCTGTTGTATAAGAAAGATCATTCCTGGAACTAATTAATCCTTAAAGAGATCAGCTGATACATCTCATTGTTAGCAATACATTTTTAATTGTTCATTTTACTCAAGCACCATTTGAACACAAGTCAATTTGCAATTTCATTAGCGAACCAAAAAGGCCTGGGGTCTACTCCTGGTTTTTTAAAAAAGAAAAGGATAAAAAGCAGGCAAAATTTCATGAAGGATGTTAATCCTCTAATTAATTTTATGTATCAAGCAAGAATTAATGTGTGCTGCTATTTGAGCAGAGGTCTTTTTGCCAAGAAGTGTATTTTGTCATACCTTCCCCTCCAGAGAAACGTCTTTATAAGCTTTGCAGCCAAATACCCTGGCAACTAATGACTAGCTTTGGAGCAACATTCACAGACCATTTGCTTTGATGACATTTGGAGGTTTTGCTCCCCTCATTCCAATTCTATTGTAAGTAGAGTACACGTGCCGTACAGCCTTTGAAAACTAATCAATACAGTAAGATTTGTCAGGTTGCAGCTGACTAGTATCACATTTTTTAACTCTTTTCATATCTGACTTGTACACATTTTTAAGTCAAACCTTATGAAGAGAGTTGGGTAGATCATTCTTTCCATGTTTACTGGCTCCCTGTTGTGACATCGCTCTTTATTCTATATTTTAACATCAAAAGCTCATAATCTGTGTAAGTTAACCTTCCATAAAACTAAAATTATATGGTCATCATACATAATCTGATGATTGATCGCAGCTGTCACAAAGTCACAAATTGTGACTGTTTACTACAGTTGCACCATGAAAATTATTACATACTTAAAAATATCCATTTAGTGAAAATAAACAGCTTATATTCATGGGTTGCAGAGCCGAAGCATACATGTTTTCTTTGTGACTTTTGGCTCTCTTAGAATCAATGTGAAAACCTACTTAGGTCTGATTTTTCATTTCGGTGTCTTTGTGTAATGTACCTCCTCCAAACCTCATCTAATTTAATAAGATGCAAGCTAAGGAAGTACTTAAGTTACTTATCAAGGGTTTTAGATGACACATTATTATTATATTCAAAAGTCAATATTTACTAATCATGTTAGTACAGGAACTGTTCCAGGCCTACAATTCTTAAATTGCAGAGATATTTAAGATTAATTAAACCTATCTCCCCGGTCCTCTCTTTCTACCTCTATGAAATAAGTAAATCAATGACATCCTAAACAAACCCAGAGAGCCAGAGCTTCAAGTCTGAAGGCCACTTACATCTTTTAAGCCTCTGTTTGCTTCAGTGCTCAGGAGTTCAGCTTTGCCATTTCTCCACTGTTTCAGGAATATCTGCATGTTATGAGAGCAAAATTCACAAATTCACTTGATATAATTAGAGAAGAATGACCACTCCTGGGCATACAGCATGGACTCCATTGCTTTTTTAAGTCAGGAGAATATTGAAATAACATATGGCCTGATTTCTTTTTTCTTTTTATATGACAGCTTCTGGGTAAATCTGTGGCAGGCAAAGTTGAAAGGTCACCTTCCACTTCTCAAACTGGGCATGATGAGAACAGGTGACTAGATCCAAACCCTGGCAGGTTATGCTCTTACATCATCATTCCGGTGACATCCTGACCTCTCTTTTATACAAACTGTGGAGCAGAGAGAGCCAACTGTTTAAATGCCAAGATTCCCTTTACTTTTGAACAGTACACCCATTGTAAAAGAACCATTTCTGACCTAATGTTATGTACGGAGCCCAGGACTTGACTGAGATTAAGTGATAAATGAGTTTGACATCTTATTAACATGTATTGACTAGGAGAAAACTGAGAAACATAGAACTTCAGTGATGACTTATAGCAGCTGCTAGTTCAATATCCTCAGGGGAAAGAACTAGAGCATTAACCCAATATGCCACCTAGGATATATTTACAGGTAGTTAGTGAAAACAATAATGCTATGCAAACTGGATATCTGGAACATGAATCAATATAGACCAGCTAATTAGGTTATAAGTGCATTGATTTTATTTTGAATATGTCCTCAAATAGAGTCTGTGAGAAGCATACTGAAATGGGGCTTTTAAACTGAGAAAAGCAACAATCAGATTATTCTCTGCCAGTCTCCAATCAATCCAGAAGGCTTGGGTAAAATACTCTGATGCATATTCTATATAGTCAGAATGACATGTCCTATTAATATTCCAATTACTGTTGAACTATTAGCAGTGCCTGAGTCTGGTGTCTTGGAGCCTCATAGTGGTAATCCGGGAAACTCATGTCATCTTTTGTATTCATTCAATTTAAAATGAGACAATTTTCCCTTTAAAGGATTTTTATTAAATATTATTTTATGCATGGATTTAACATCCTAATTGATTCAGGTGGACTCTGAGAATAAGTTGCTAACTCGTTTTGTTCTTTTTTCACTGAAAGAGGTCAGCAGCTCTGATCTTATTTATAAATTTAAATGTCAATTTTTAGCACGATGAGTTATTATTAAAATAATAGTTATTCATGTTCACAAAAGACTCTATTCACATTGTAAAAGCCAGGAATTTAATAATTTAATAAACTAGTTTAGAGTAAGAAAGGGCTAGAGTTGTCAACCTCATCTTACAACACATAAAAATCATAAAATCAGAGTAATGAGAGTGACTTTACGAAAAGCACTAAGATGTTTCCACTCCTCTGAATATTTTCTTACCCTAAATTTTGCTCATTTTAATTTAAAAACTCACTATACACAAGGATCTATCCACTACCATAGATAAAATACTATTTGTAAGCAAAATATAAAACTAATAGAAAAAGTCAAACTTGGTATTATATTTATATATGTACATTGGGCTTTTTAAGAGGTTTACCTTATCTTAAATTCTGTTAAATAGGGTTGTGTGTGATGATATAGTCTAGATTCATTTTTCTTTTCTTTTTTTGAGACAGAGTCTCACTCTGTCACCAGGCTGGAGTGCAGTGGCCCGATCTCGGCTCACTGCATCCTCTGCCTCCCTGATTCAAGCTATTCTCCTGCCTCAGCCTCTCCAGTAGCTGGGACTACAGGTGCCTACCACTGGACCCAGCTAATTTTTGTATTTTTAGTAGAGACAGGGTTTCACCATTGTTGGCCAGGATGGTCTTGATCTCCTCACTTCATGATCCACCCACCTCCGCCTCCCAAAGTCCTGGGATTACAGGCATGAGCCACCCCTCCCCACCCATTTTTCTTATCTTACATTTGTGGTAGCTTCTTTCTATGAATATCATGGATAGGGTACTCAGTGCTGGTGCCTTGGGACAGGATGGGTGAAGTGGAGCTAGAAAAAGTTTCCTGGATTTGGGGGCAAAGTCTAAACGATTAATAATTTGAACTTGGGATATAGTGAAAAGAGAAATCAGGGATAATATACTGGAGTTCTGGCTTGAGCAACTGAGTAGATGGCCATTTCCAAAGATGGAAAATACTGGGGTGATGGGGTTGAGTTTGTGGAGTATTGATGTAATAAAGAGGTCTCTTTGGATGTAGGTAATTTTGAGGCGTCCGAATGGAGGTGTCAAGGGTGCCGGTGGCTATAGGAATCTAAGTAAGCTCAGCAGTAAGGTCTCAACTAGTCTTCTTAACTGGAGCATTGTCAGCTTCTAGATGGTATTTTAAACTTTGGAACTGGGTGAGCTCCCCCAAGGCATGAGTACAGCAAGAGAAGAGGGACTGGAAAGCACCCTGCTGAGTCACCATTTAAAAAGATTTTTTTATTTTTATTTTTTTTTTTTTTTTTTTTAATTTTTTATTGGATTATAGGTTTTGGGGTACATGAGCAGAGCATGCAAGACAGTTGCGTAGGTACACACATGGCAGTGTGCTTTGCTTTTCTTCTCCCCTTCACCCACATTTGGCATTTCTCCCCAGGCTATCCCTCCCCACCTCCCCCTCCCACTGGCCCTCCCCTTTTCCCCCCAATAGACCCCAGTGTTTAGTACTCCCCTCCCTGTGTCCATGTGTTCTCATTTTTCATCACCCACCTATGAGTGAGAATATGTGGTGTTTCATTTTCTGTTCTTGTGTCAGTTTGCTGAGGATGATGTTTTCCAGATTCATCCATGTCCCTACAAATGACACGAACTCATCATTTCTGATTGCTGCATAATATTCCATGGTGTATATGTGCCACATTTTTCCAATCCAGTCTGTTATCAATGGGCATTTGGGTTGATTCCAGGTCTTTGCTATTGTAAACAGTGCCGCAATGAACATTCGTGTACATGTGTCCTTATAGTAGAACGATTTATAGTCTTTTGGATATATACCCAGTAATGGGATTGCTGGGTCAAATGGAATTTCCATTTCTAAGGCCTTGAGGAATCGCCACACTGTCTTCCACAATGGTTGAACTAATTTACACTCCCACCAACAGTGTAAAAGTGTTCCTTTTTCTCCACATCCTCTCCAGCATCTGTTGTCTCCAGATTTTTTGATGATCGCCATTCTAACTGGCGTGAGATGGTATCTCAATGTGGTTTTGATTTGCATCTCTCTGATGACCAGTGACGATGAGCATTTTTTCATATGATTGTTGGCCTCATATATGTCTTCTTTCGTAAAGTATCTGTTCATATCCTTTGCCCACTTTTGAATGGGCTTGTTTGTTTTTTTCCTGTAAATCTGCTTGAGTTGTTTGTAAATTCTGGATATCAGCCCTTTGTCAGATGGGTAGACTGCGAAAATTTTTTCCCATTCTGTTGGTTGCCGATCCACTCTAGTGACTGTTTCTTTTGCCGTGCAGAAGCTGTGGAGTTTCATTAGGTCCCATTTGTCTATTTTGGCTTTTGTTGCCAATGCTCTTGGTGTTTTGTTCATGAAGTCCTTGCCTACTCCTATGTCCTGGATAGTTTTGCCTAGATTTCCTTCTAGGGTTTTTATGGTGCCAGGTCTTATGTTTAAGTCTTTAATCCATCTGGAGTTAATTTTAGTGTAAGGTGTCAGGAAGGGGTCCAGTTTCTGCTTTCTGCACATGGCTAGCCAGTTTTCCCAACACCATTTGTTAAACATGGAATCCTTGCCCCATTGCTTGTTTTTGTCAGGTTTATCAAAGATTGTATAGTTGTATGTATGTTGTGTTGCCTCCGGTGCCTCTGTTTTGTTCCATTGGTCTATATCTCTGTTTTGGTACCAGTACCATGCTGTTTTGATTACTGTAGCCTTGTAGTATAGTTTGAAATCCGGTAGTGTGATGCCCCCCGCTGTGTTCTTTTTGCTTAGAATTGACTTGGCTATGCGGGCTCTCTTTTGGTTCCATATGAAGTTCATGGTGGTTTTTTCCAGTTCTGTGAAGAAAGTCGATGGTAGCTTGATGGGGATAGCGTTGATTCTGTAAATTACTTTGGGCAGTATAGCCATTTTCACGATATTAATTCTTCCTAACCATGAACATGGAATGTTTCTCCATCTGTTTGTGTCCTCTCTGATTTCGTTGAGCAGTGGTTTGTAGTTCTCCTTGAAGAGGTCCCTTACGTTCCTTGTGAGTTGTATTCCAAGGTATTTTATTCTTTTTGTAGCAATTGCGAATGGCAGTTCGCTCTTGATTTGGCTTTCTTTAAGTCTGTTATTGGTGTAGACGAATGCTTGTGATTTTTGCACATTGATTTTATATCCTGAAGCAGTAAGCATTTATGTAGAGATCAGAGTTTGCTCCAGAACACTGGACCAAATGATCCAAGATGAGATATGAAAGGCCTTTCTTTCCTCATAAGCTAAACTATGTTAAATTGAGACATTTGTTTGTGAGGAATTGCTTCATTCTTCTTGTTTTTATTCTTAATGAAGGTTTCCATTTGAAAAACCAAGCAATTGATCTGAAAATGAGTCTAATAAAATATTCAAAAGAGGCAGAGGGACCTGCTGCTACTCTCACTGCTGCCTCAGGGCCTTTGTGATTGCTCTTCCTTCTGTCTGGGATACTCCACTCTCAGAAGCCAAATGGCTCACTCTTCATGTTCTTCTGGGGTCCATGCCAATGTCACTCCTTCAATGAGGACTTTACTGATCCTCATTCTAGTCCTTATTCTAAATAAAGGACTTTATTTAGAATAGTAACCTCATCACTATCTACTCTACTGTCTCTGCTTGATTTTTCTCTATAGAATGTATCACCATGGATATACACTTACTTGTTTATTTGTGTATTTCTGTCTCCTGTCACTAGAATGTAAGCCACATGAGGGCAAGGATTTTTTTTTGTTTTTCTGCTGTGACCAGAATATCCAGAAAAAATGCTTGATACACAATAGGTGCCTAATAAGTATTTGAAAAAATGAACCAGAAAAGGTTCATTTTTGATGAAAAAATGATTTTTTTTTAAAAAAAGAATAGCCAATAAGAAGAGGAAAACCTAGAGGTATTTCAGAAGCCAAAAGAAAAAAAAGGACAGAGAGTTATCAAATATGTTGAATGCCGAATGAGATGACAAAGCAACATGATAATCAGATTTGCCACCATGAGAGTCATTGCTGACCTTGATGAGAGCAGTTCCAGAGAAGTAGTGGGAACAGGAGTCAGCGTAATTAGGGCTGAAGAGAGAATGGGAGGTGAGGGAGTAGAAACTGTCAGTAGGTAATCAACCTGAGAAGTTTTGTTGTGAGGAAAAGCAGACATATACAAGGCAGTAGCTGAAGATCAAGGGAGGGTGTCTTATCAATGTTTCCTTTGGATTTTTAAAATGTTGTATTGATTATCATCTGCCACAGTAATGCTGCTTTAAAAACATCCACAAGGCTGGGCCCAGTGGCTCACACCTGTAATCGCAGCACTTTGGGAGGCCGAGACCAGAAGGTTGCTTGAGCCCAGGAGGTAAAGGCTGAGGTGAACTATGATTGTGCCACTGCACTCCAGTCTGGCAATAGGGCAAGAACCTGTATTTTAATTAATTTAAATAATTAATTAATTAATTTAAAATCTACAGCATTGGACAGTACACCTTTATTTTTTCCTCTGTCTGAAGTTATTAGCTAGGTGGCTCTGATCTATGTCTGAATTTTGGCTGGTTGTTGGTTCACCTAGACTGTCCTCAACTGGGATGGCTGGGATGACTTAAGCATGGTTCATGTCCCTCATTCTTTAGCAGGCTAGTCTAAGCATCTTCTCATTGTGATGTCTAGAGCATGACACATAAACAGAAACAGGCAAGTCTTCCTGAGCCCTAGGTTCAGAACTGGTACACTGCTACTTTTTCATCATTCCGTTGACCAAAGCAAGTCAGGAGGCCAAACTAGAGAGAAAGGAAAATGTGATTATATTGTGAAATATATATTTGGTCCTCCTCCCATTTCCTGACATACAACCCTAAGATCCTTAGGATCTCTAGCTGATGTCTTTTTGTATGCTATTGATTGACTGATCGCTGGCAGTTTCAGGATGAGGGCTATCATTAGAAAGACCAGGGCAGATTAGAGGGTTAGAACTTTCAGCCCACACCCACAATCCTGGGAAGAGAAGAGAGGTTAAAGGTTAAGTTGATTACCAATGGCCAATGACATAATCAATCATGCTTATGTAAAACCTAAAAAGACTGAGTTTGGATGAGCTTCCAGATAGCTCACCTGGAGTTTCCTGGAGGGTGTTGGGCCAGGAGAGGGCATAGAAGCTCTAGGCCCCTTTCCCTTACCTCACCCTGTGCATTTCTCCATCTGTATTTTTTGTGATAATTTTTATAATAAATCAGTAAATGTGTTTCCCTGAGTTCTGTGAGCCGTGCTCAAATTAATCAAACCCAAAGAACCCTGTTTTATAGCCAGTTGGTCACAAACATAGGTAAAATATCCTGGGGCTTGTAATTGGCATTCAAAGTGTGTGGGGGCAGGGGGCAGTCTTAGGGACTGAACCCTCAACACATGGGGTCTGATGCTATCTCCTAGTAGATGGTGTCAGAATTGAATTGGAGGACACCCAGCTGGTGTCCAGGGAAGAACTGATCAATTGCTTGCTGGTGGGGAGAAATCCACACATATCTGGTGTCAGAAGTGTATTGTGAGAGGATAGTGAGAAAAAGATGTTGTTTTTTTTTTTCAGTAAGGAGGTGTTTCAATTACTATTGCAATGAAACAAACTATCCCAAAACTTAGCAACATGAAATAATCATTTGATTATGCTTATAATTTCTTTGAGTCAGGAACTCAGATAGGGCAGAGTAGGGTTGGCTTGCCTCTCTGCTCCATGATATCTACAGCCTGAGCTGGGAAGATGCAAAGGCTGATGGCTGGAATCACCTAGAAGCATTTTTAGTTATGTCTGACAGTGATGTTGGTTGTCAGCTGGGACTACAGCTGGGCTGTTGGTGGGTTCATGAGAGTGTGGTTTCTCCTTGTGGGTGAGGCTTTCTCACAGCTTGGTGGCCTCAGGATACGTGGACTTCTTAAATGGCAGCTCAGAGCTCAAAAGGCTAGTGTCCTGATGAGCAAGGCCAAAGCCATGTCACCTTTTATGACCTGTCATACTGTATCACTTCTTACACATTCTATTGGTTTTGAACTGTAGGGGAGAAAAAATTCCTTTTCTCACCCATTGCAAGGTTCGTGGCTGACACCCTATAACAAAAGACAAATAAACAAAAGAAAACCATACACATTGATTTAACATAAGTTTTATGTTACATGGGAGCCTCCAGAGAGGAAGACCCAAAGACCCAGGGAAAACTGTGGACAGTCAGTAGAAATATGATTAAAGACAAATGGATGTGATCTAATGGCAATAAACTGGGTGAGATGGGGTGAGACCTTAGCAAAGCCTTTTTCGTTAGACTCTTCTTGACCTCTCTGTGTGACATTTCTTTTCTCCAGGTACAGGACAGGATACCTATTGCAGGAGGGTCTGCAGGGGAGAAAGGGTCAGAGAATGACCTTCCTAGGTTTTACAGCCTGCTTTATGGAAGGAGGAGTGAGGGGAATTTCAGTTTCTATGACCTGCTTCAAAAGAGCAGGAACAGGAGCATGTCAGAGAAAACTTCCTGCTTCTGCAGTTTTTGTCAATTTCCTTAAGCTTAAAATACTTAGTATGCCATGGTGCCATATTTTGGGGGAAGCATTTCCTGCACACCACCAGAAAGAACCAAATATCAAGCCTGCTCCAGATTCAAGTACAGGAAAATTGTACTCCGCTGCTTGACTGGGAAGTGGTAAGTTTAAGAAGAGGTGGGCACAGACACGTGTGACTGTGAGAAAAGATCCAGCAATTTACTTTCTCATGCTTTTTGGGGGGCTGTAAACCCAGTTGTATTTCACTGGGCATTGCTCTTCCCTGTTGTCTACACATTCTACCTGAGAGCAGCTGACAAAGACTACCCAACCAAAAAAAAAAAAAAAAAAATGTGTTTTTCACCTGAGACTGGAGCCTTTAAAATAAAGCATCCAAGTTGACTGCCTGATTGATTTTGAGGTGAAGTCACTGACGATGCTCATAGGCACGGTTGCTGTGAGAAAGCTTCTCCATATTTAGAAGCTATAATACAGAGAATATACCTGCAAGTCTCAGCAAGCACAATGTTAAAAGGGGTGATTCTAAATGTCTGAGTCAGTGATGCTCAGGGCCTTCTCCTGGGACATTTCTAGGGTGACCTTGATATCCAGAAACTTCAGTGCAGCAGTGCCTCACAGACCATATTTAACTTTAGATTAATTTTGCGAGGCCCTGATAGGTCTCTGCAATTATTTGATTATGCAATGTAACTTTGGCCATAGATAGATGCATAGGACTTCTCTTATTTCATTTCTTAAATTTACAAGTAACTTATGCCATTATTTTAACAAATCACATTTTTTTATTGCATTTTAGGTTTTGGGGTACATGTGAAGAACATGCAAGATTGTTGCATAGGTACACACGTGGCAGTGTGATTTGCTGCTTTCCTCCCTACAAATCACATTGTTGATATGCTAAACCTAAGTAACTAGAAAATAATTACAACTTCTAAAAGTAGGTTTTTCCTTTTCTTACGAGTTTTCCGGACTAAACTACTGAATATAAGACTGCTGAAAACAAGTTGATATCTGTTATAAATTTATACTATATATTTGTTTTCCCTAAAACTATGTACGACTACATACAATACAATAAATATATACAATAAATTTATGTATATATTATATATTATTTATATATTATAGAGTAATATATGTTTAATATATTTTAAACCAATATATTTTTAAGAAAGTAAGTTTCAATTATTTTGTGTTACATATCAGAGGTAAATAAAAAGAAATGCTAAATTATTGAAAAGTATACTATTTTAAGAAGATGGATTTTTTTTCATGAGAAGGGTGAGGTATTTATACATATCTCATTAAACATTATTAATATTTTTAAAGTATTTTGTAGTTTAAAAAGTTTTTTGAATGCTTGATTCTCTGCATAGGCCTCTATGGTATGTATAGCAGCATTATTATTTCATACTTATTTTACAAATATAAAACTGAGGGTCAGAACATTTAAATGACATGGTAAGACAATGACAGAGTTCAAATTTTAACCTAGTTTTTACTGCACCTGACTAAATGAACTATGTATAATTATAATACTAAGGCTAAATTTACATGTTTCTATACATGTATGCAATCACATGGGCCAATTTTATGTAATCCACAAGTACATATCAATTTATGTATATGTCTATAGAAATAAATATATTAGTAATTATGTAGATTTTAATCAAAAATACTCACATACTTTTATACTATCACATACTTAGATAGAAGCATATACCTATTTTTCATCTACCTGTCTCGCAAACTTCCATGTGGTAATGAAAAAGTTTGCATCCAGTAAACATTTTGATTAGATAATTTTTTAAGGATTGTAGCTAATAAAGATGCTTTTAGCTTTTTGAAAGTTTGTCACAGAACTTTAACATTCAAACCTGGCATTCTACCCACTCTCTTGCTGGAGCTAATGGATTCAGCAGTTAACACTATGAAAATGTATGAGGAAGTGCCAAGACGAAGAAAATAGTGTTTATATATGATCCACTCTTGACTTCCACATAGCTTTGATACAATGTGCAACATGTAAGACTCCTCCATAGACTTAAGAGCAAAGAAGTTAAGAATAAAGCCAAATGGCCAGGCCTAAAAAAGATAGTGTGTGTGTTTCAGTGGAAAGGAGACAGGAGATGTATTCCAAAGCAGAGAGGGTCTCCAGAATAGTTTACTTGTTTAATACCATCATCATCCAAGAGGAGGAAACAGCAAAGAGGAAAGAGAGTCAACAGTACTGTACTACAAATGCTCAGGCCTAAACCCATGAAATGCAAATGTACTTTTTGTGCCCAAAGCACCTTAATACCTGAGGAATGAAGTCAAAAAGGAGTTAAGATCATTCATTAGTGGCTGAAACACGTGACACAGTTTTATGTATCCTTGACTTAACTGTAGCTCTAGGCTTCTAAGCCATTCTAAGACACTCTTTTTGAAGGGAAACACTACATTAAGTGTGCATGACGACTCTAGAACATATTCTCCTTGCAGAAATGTAAAAACGTGTGTTGGGGGTGGGGGTAGTGCATCTTAAAATAGAGGAAACAAGGTAAACATTTTACTCAAACCATTTAGATTAAGAGAGAGGTATTTGGTGAATAGGCTCAAATGATAACAAGGCTTCACAGAGAGCAGAACACTCAGTGAGGTACAATTAAACAAGCAGTTAAATAATCTAACATACAAGAGCTTAAACAAACAATCACAGACTGTCCTGCCACTGCTCAGTGCGCAGAGCATGAGTCAGAAGAAATTATTTCAGCACCATTGAAAGGAAACGCCATGTTGTGTTCAATTCTGGTTGACTTACTGCAAATAAGGATATTAGAGAAAATGAGACGTTTATGGCAGAAGGTAGATAAAGGTATTCATTGACTCAAGAAAATTAATTATAGAGGAAAAGCTCAAAAAACTAGGTGTGCCTGTGATGACCTCACTGAGGCAAGCTAGGATGGCAGGTGTTGCAAGGGTAGACAGCCTAAAGGGATCTGCAATTATAACAGTTCTAAAGGAAAGCATGCAAGTCCGACATGAGCACAATTTAACTGATAACTCTCATCCATCCATTGATATTAGTTAATGTTGGAAAGAAACAGTTCTGATAAGTAATTAAGATGAATGCAAACAATCTAAATATGGACCTGATTAAGAATTCAGACAAAAATATAAACTATTATGAAGGCACATCTTTTAACATTTTACTTCATCTAAACTTTTGCTGACCCAGAAAGAATACTTAAGGAAAGAAAAAAAGAAGTACTCTCTCTTTGTCTAGAACTGGTATCTGAATTCAGGCTCTAAGTTGTCTTTATATCCAACAAAGATTTAATATCTGGCAAGTTTTTTTCTTTGTTTATTCTTGGGGTTAAAATAGTACAAAAACTGATGAAAGTAGTTCAGATACCACATATCAGCTGTGACACACCATGTTGTGATTGATTCTCCTACTCATGAACCTCCGAATAAATTTGAGACTAGACCTGTGTGATATCCCTCAGGTGTCTGCTCCCTCTCTCATATTAGTTATTTGCATCTAGAGCAAGGATTTCAGCTTTCAGTGGTGGAAAACAGAAGTGGGAAGAAAAGTGCTCCAACTTTATAAAAACCCAGAATAACCATAAACAATAGCTAACATAAACATTCATTCGACTTAAGAGTTTAATCAAGATGGCACTTCAGAATATTTTTACCTTGGCCAACTGAGATTTTTACCTTGGCCAAAGCCTGGTTTGCCAAGCTTTGGTGTTCAAAAGGCAGATTTGGGTGGTATTAAAGAAAACTCTTGGGACACTTCAGAATTGAGCCAGAAAATAACTTAGTGAAACCCAAATGCTCGTAAAACCTCGCCATCCTGTGATTGAGAGTAAAGTCACTTTTAACATTAATGGCCGATATTCCTGGAGTAAAAGATGATTTTCTTAAAACAGCATTATGTAATCTAGTTCCTAAAATTTTTAAACTTTTGTATAACTAAAGGTAATATTAACAGAGTGAATGTGAGTGAAAAAATGAAAAAAATACTAAAATATAGCTTAAACCTAAACAAAAGTTATTATCTTAATATAAAAGTCTACTATCTTCATCTACAGAAGTTTTGTAAAAAAAGAAAAGGTTGATTATTGCAGGAATAAATGTACTACTGATAAAACAGCTGTTTAACTAGCAATACAAAATAAAACATTGGAGTAATATGCTCTGCCTCTTAGAAAAATAAATTGTTAGTACTCTGAACTGGGCATGGTGTGGAAGGAATGGCAAACTCTCTTAGATGAGAGACAAGAAGTGAGATTTTGAGTTGGAACATTTCTAGAGGGCTATTTGGTAAGGTAAATAAAAATTTTTTAATGTGTATATTTTGCTGAGCAATTCCACTCCTGGGAATATATTCCAATGAAAGAGCTGGACAAATCCACAAAGACTATGTGTACATATGTAATAATTTTATAATAATAAAATAACCCAGAAAGGTTGAAAATAACTTTAATGTTTACTGGTAAAGTTTCATAAATAAAGTGTGAAAGTGCCATAAAATGAAATACTATAAAGACTTCAAAAGGATAAAGTGATTATTATGTAGATTTTTAAAAGTTTAAGTGTGGTTCAACACTAAGAAATTGAGTGTATAATTTCCTATGTTAACATTACAAAAGAGCATATGAGCATACATATAAATATTTGTGACAGACCAAATAATGGCCCTCCAACGAAAATCCAGGCAATGTGAACATGGAGGCAGAGATCAAAATGATTCAGCTAACACCAAGGAATGCCAGCAGCCTCCAGAAGCTAGAATAGGCTGGGAACAGACCTTCCTCCGGACACTCCAGAGAAATGCAGCCCCACCCAGCCCTTGATTTCAATCCAGTGGAACTGCCTCTAGACTGTGAGATAATAAATTTCTGTTCCTTTAAGCCACCAAGTTTCTGGTAATTTGTGAAAAGCACAGGGAACAAATATAGATTTTGGTAATGAAAATGAGATGCTGCTGTAATAAATAAAAATGTGGAGGCTTTGGAATTGCGTAACAAGCAGAATCTGGAAGAATTTTGAGGGGCATGATGGATAGTCTAGATTATTGTAAACAGGCTGTTGGTATAAAAATGGATGCTAAAGATGCTGCTGGTGAGTTCTAATAAGGAAGTGAGAAGCACGAGAGAAAAAGCCTATATTGTCCTGGAAAACATATATATTGTCATAAACAGGATGTTAACAGAAAGGTGAGCATTAAAGCTGGTGCTGGTGTGGGCTTAGAAGGAAATGAGAAACATGATTGGAAACTCAGGGAAAGGAAATCCTTACTATCTAGTCGCTGAAAGTCTAGCTGAATGGTGTTCTACAGTTTTGTATGGAAAGAACTTAAAAATAACGTCCTTTGATATTTAGTTGAGGATATTTCCCCAGAAAAATGTTGATGGCAAAGCCAGTCTTCTTCTTGCTGCTTGTGGTAAAATGTGAGAAGAGATAAACCGACAGGAAACCTGTTAAATAAAGGGGGACCAGGGCTTGATGATATTGGAAATTGTTGACCGAAAAGACAGAAAAATTAGTATATTCACTATAAGGAAGGTGTGATCTGGAGAGAAGGCCCAGGGTGTGGCTGTACAACATTTTGCTGAAGAGATAACATGTGACTCATGGTTCCCCTCAACCATCTCCGAAGAAGTGAAGAATGGAGATGGGGTGACCCAGGAAAGATCTGTGGGAGACCCTCGTCTAATAGTGTGAATCTTACGATATATACAGGAGACTCACAGGTTTTTGAGAACATTATACCAACATTACCAGTTATATAAATACTGCCAGCTTCAATCAAAAGGAATAAAGGATGATGGAGGAAGACTGTTTTACTCCTCAAATTCTACAAGCAAGAAACTGACTGACAAAACTGCTCAGCTGCAGATGTGTATTATCCTTCAAGAAAAAGAAAGTATGACCCTTAGAGTAGAAACTTGGGCCCAGAGGGTAGAGCCATGGAAATGTATATTGTATAAAATGTGTAGGTATTTTTACATAAATGCTATATTATGTAAATAGTTTACAAATACTATTTTACATAAAATAATATTTATGTAAAATTATCTACTTTATTAAAAATTTTGTCTCATCTTATTTCTTTTATTTAATTCAACATTGTGATTTAAAAATTCAAATGTATTAGTATGAATGCATCTAATCTGATGTTCCGACCTCCTAATACTTCTAGTAGATATTCTTGTATATGTCCCTTGTGCTGGTCAGAGAGAGTAGCACTCTATTGCAGCAAAAGGTAGCATTGTAATTTATGACCTTCTACTGTCAGGTAGACCATGTGCCTAGTTTGGGCCAATGAATGTATAAAGAGTAACATATGTCATTTCTTGGCTAGAGCATTTAGTTGCCCATGGAGGACCCCCACAAGTACATGTTTCCCCCCAGTACAGGGATGAGTCATGCTCAAAAAGGCCTGCATTGCCAGCATAGCTCTAAAGAGACTGGATGAGCAGAGAGGCCTCTGCCAATGTGTAATGGAACATGGCATGAGCAAGAAATTAACTTCTTTCAAACTACTGAGATTTGGGATTCTTTGTCTCCTAACACAACTGAAACTGTCCTTACAGATACATCTCCTAAGACACTTTTGGGGAACATATTTGGGGTATATACTGAGGGTGAAATTACTATGAATACTTCTGATTTACTGACAGATTGCTCTCCAGGATGACTAGCCCAACATACACTTCCTATATCCCCTATTCTTGCCAACACCAGGCATTATCCAGCTTCTAATTTGTCAGTTTAATGAGTATAAGTGGATATCTCAATGTTTTTATTTGTTTTTCCCTGATAAAAATTAAGTTAAGCAATTATTATGCTCATTAGCTTTTCGGGTTTTGTTGCCCATTTTTTTTTGTTTGTTTGTTTATATCTCTTGTCCATTTTTCGATCAGATTTGCTGTTTTTTATTTGTGTTGTTGTTAATTTGCAGGACTTCCTTGTATTTTATAGACAAGAAATCCCTTCTCAGACTTAGAAATTACAAATATCTTCTCTCTTTTGCCATATATCTACTTATGTTAACCTTAATTGAACAGAAATCTTTAATATTGATATAATTCAATGCAGCCATTTTGTCTCATTTTTTGCACTTCTACAATTTTATTTAAGAAATCCTTTCCCACTGTTATATCACAAAAATATGTATTTTTATATTCCCCATTCTAAAGCCTGGAACACTAACATGTTAAAGTGTTACATGTTTGAGTGATATGATTTCTGGTAGTCTTGTGTTTTTTTAATATCTTTTCAGCACTTGTTGTCAGATACTGTGCAAAATATTTATTTTATTCATTCTTACAGGATATCTTTAAGGGAGATGCCATTAGAAATCCCAATTCGCAGAAAGGGAAATTGAGCCTCGCAGAGCCATGTACATTTTGCAATCATATAGCTAATAAGTGACAGAACTGGAATTCCAATCAGATGGTCTGACTTCAGAATCCAGCCTCTGAACCATCACACTCAAGTGTGCTGTTCTCACCTATCCCATTCTCAACAGACACACCTTATTCCCTAGACCCCTCATGATTTCTGTGTGCAGCATGCTCCACTGAGTCAATGTGTCTTTGATATTTTTAGGGGCAGGGAAGTGCTTGAGCATGTCCTTTCCTCCTACTTCTTGAATAATTCCTTCTCATTCTCCAGTGAAGCCTACCCTAAATGACACTTCACTGAGAATCCTTCCTTCCTGGATTCCCCAACACCAGACAAAGTTAGCAGTTTGTGCTTGGCTCCATGATCGCATTTTTCCAATACACCTCAAATTCCTTGACGTCCTGGAGAGAATATGAAAATCGTCTCACTAAAATTTGTTTCCCCAACATGTAGTAGAAAACATCTATAAAAACAGATAACTCATAGTTGAGAGCACACCACATACAACTGTGTTTGATGTCATTGTTCGTAGACGTAGACAACAAAAAATACAGATGATAATTACAGGTCGTAATGAAAACATGGAGGAAATAAACTGGGGGATGAGATTATCAATTACTAAAGGAGGCCCCCTTGGGCAGGAGAGACAGAGCCTTCTCTAGAAGCAGAGATTGAACTGAGGTCTGTAGGATAGTAACGAGCCAGCCATTAAAAGAATGGGAGACAAAACATCTCATGTACCCCATAAATAAATACATACATAAATAAATAAAACTATATTTTAAAATATATTTAAAATTAAAAATAAAATTTAAATTTAAAATTAAAAATAAATTAAACTATTATAACAAGCAAATCAATCAATTTTTTAAAAAGAGAATGGGGGACAGAACAGTGCAGGCTGAGAGAAGAGTGAGTGCCTGAAGAAAGGGTTGATGTTGATGAGGAACTAAAATGTGGTCATTGTGGCTGAACATAAGCAAGCAAGGAGGAAAGTGGAATAAGATGAAGCAAGTATGAGAGACAAGAGTCAAATTACGCCAGATCTTATAGGTCATGGGACTGAGTTTCGATGTATTCTAAAAACAAAGAGAAATAGAGCACAGTTTACAAGTGCCCCCACTTGATAGGATTTGTAGCTTTATAAGTCAGCTTTAGCTGCAGTTTGGAGAGTGGACTAGGGAGGAAGTAGACTGGAAATTGGGACCTGTGAGAGGCTGATGCCATCGGCCAGAAGGTATGATGGTGGCCCAGGTTCCAATGGTCACAGAGAAGGTGGAGAGAAGAGTATGGATTTAGGATTTATTTTAAATTAAGAAAGACAGGACTTTGTCATAGATTTGCCGTGGTGATGAGAGGAAAGGTAGGGTTAAAGATGCCCCCAGATCTTTTGCTTGAGCATTTGAGAACATCATTGTAGCCAGCCCTTATTTAACCACCTGTATGTGTTACAATAATGGTTCATATTTATCCAGAGTTTAATGTGTGCTGTGTACATGCCTCACATGTATTATGTCATTCTTCACAACATCCCTATACATCCCTATATGAGGTAGGTCCTGTTAATATCTCTGTCTTAAGGATGAGGAAAGTAACGTTGAGCAAGGTTAACTTCACCAAGTTCCAAGGAATTTGATGGAACTGGAGTTTGAATGCAACTACTCTGAACCTGGAGCCTGCTTGGAAAGACAATGAATAATCATACTTCAGAAACCTATTATTCTGTATTTGAATTGCCAAAATCCATAATCCTAGCTTCGTTTTTGTCCTCAAGTTGATTCGAATGGTGCCCATTTTGCTGCAGTCTGTATCCTTATCCAAGAAGTAGAAGAACAAGAGAAGTATTGACAAGTTATTGTTCTATTTGTGCTAAAAAAAAAATAATGCAGATGAATTGGAATTAGAAGTGAAAATAAGTTTGAGGATTATGTCTGGATTTTATACATATATCTCTAATTAATATAAATAAGATGTTTAAACACATATAAATTTAATCTACATTAAAATGAATAGTTTTAGAGACCAGTACTTGGGTGCAGTTTCTTTTCACCCATTACTAATTAGAGTTAGGAGAACACTGTTGACATGAATCAGAGTGTATTATTTTTATTATTTTTAATTTTATTGAGATGGAGTCTTGCTCTGTTGCCCAGGTTGGAGTGCAGTGGCACAATCTCAGCTCACTGCCACCTCTGCCTCCCAGGTTCAAGCGATTCTCCTGCCTCAGCCTCCCAAGTAGCTGGGATTATAGGTGCCCACCACCACACCCAGCTGATTTTTGTATTTTTAGTAAAGGTGGGGTTTCACTATGTTGGCCAGGCTGGTCTCGAATCCTGACTGCAAGTGATTCACCTGCCTCCGCCTCCCAGAGCTGGGATTAACAGGCGTGAGCCACCCACCTGGGCCAGAGTGTATTATTAAATACAACATTACTCCCACTTAATTAGATTGTTTCTTTTCTGATACTTCTAGAGCTTCTCCTCCTCCCTACTCAGCAACCCACGCATCTTTGACCCATGACTCTACTTTCTCCACACTCACTCCTGATATCACCTGCTTGTGTGACTTCAATTCTCTTCAGCTGGCCGATCCTGACACACTTTTTGCCCTTGAGCTCTCTCAGAGTTCTCTGCTGCATTTCTTGTCCATTTAGTTCCAGGCAAGGGAGGGAGAAGAGAAAGAGTGCACTTTAGGGAGGCAGGTGAGCAGAAGGGCTGAGAGATGACAAAGACGGTGGTGATGATGACGATGACATTTATTAGCCATAAGATGAGGAAAGCCAAATCCAAATCCTATTTAAGATATTTAAAGGAAAGTTTTGTCTGCATTATTTGTGCAGGCCCTGGGAGACAAATCAACATTTAGATTCCAAACACTGAACTGTTATTTGTAGATAGAGTTCACTCTTCTGTGCTCAATTTAATATTTGTAATTGAGCATGCATTGCTAAGGGACAATAGTCCCTGTATCAAACTCTCTAAGTATAATTCCTATCCTTTGTGTATAAAGAGAATAAAACATAATCTAACCAGGTGTGGTGCTGGAAAGGCCAGCAGAAGTCACAGAGGGATGCTTGGCTGGAGGGTTTATAGAATAAAGTGAGGAAAAAAGTCCTAATCGAATACTCACAGTTAAGATGAACTCTAAACAAAATAGAGGTTAGATTAATGCCTAAAGGAAAGAATAAATTTTTTTACAATATCTCCAATTCTCTTGACTCCCATCCCTTATACCAAGATGTCCCTTTTAGAGAATAAAACAGGTAGCAGGAATACAAAGCTAGAATATAGAGAGAATTGAAAAACAGAAGATGAGGAGGAGTGAAAGCCACTGACTAATTAATCCTCCATTTTTCAAATCAGGGAAAACCTTGGCATACAGTGATGATGAATCAATGCTGCTGACAGATAAATCGTGTTGGGATCTCAATCATCTAATTCTTCCATCAACAGAAATGACAGGTAATTACCACATTGTTGGAAGGTTTAAAAAATACAGGAGAGAATACCACATAAGTACTAGTACCATTGCCTGACTCATCCTGTTTAAAGATTTAGGACTATGTTCTGAACTGATCCACACTCCTAGAGAGGGCTGGGATGAGGGTGGAAGGAGTCAGTTAAATACTGCGGATCAGTTCCTCTTAGGAGAGAACTCTTTTGATTAGCAAAAACAAAACAAATCCAAAAACCTCTGAACAGTCATAGCAGTTCGGGAAAGAAAAGCCTTAAGATGTGGCCAGTTATGAGATAAGGGTAAAAAAGGACAGCACCGAATTGTTCTGCATAAGAAATTGGGAAGAACTTGTAGTTTTCAGGGATCAGCGTAATAGAGGGGGGCTGAGACGTTTAGAGATGAAAGAAGATAGAAGACCACCAACAAGAAGAAGTCACAAAATGAGAAATTCTCTGTAGTACAAATAGCCAAAAAACTCTTAAGAACAGCAATGTCTAATATTAATCTTATCTGTAGTACTAACACTCAGTGTAACTACTCACCAAATCAACAGAAAAAGTCCGTTACACATAGCTACCTTTGATAACTGGATTATGTTTTGAAGAATTAAAAACAGAAGGTTCTGTTCTATGTTGGCCCAACAAAATAAAGGGAAGGGAGGTCAGAGACAAATGAGATTAAAAAAATCAGTAGAAGCCAAAAATTCAAACTAGATATAATTATAAGAAATAAATTCCACGGGAATCCTTAAAGATATAGGTTGCACACTGCATTTTCCTCCACAGTGAGATGGAAACTCAAATTATCTAAAGTTTAAATGTTAAAAACTAGAGGAAGAAAAAATCCAGAAGTAAAGAAAGAAAAATGTAACAGTGATATGTTCTGCTCATAGGTGTTACAATGAGCAGTTAAAACAATAATTACTTTTTCCGGTTTTCTAAAATTTATATACTGACTGTTGATTGCTTTAAAATGGGAACAATTGTTTTGACTTCAAAAGATGCTCTATCTTGTTTTCTGAATAAATGCGGAAAAGGAAAAGCTAATTATTCCCCAAGGTGGTTTATGCAGATCCTATACTGTGGGCACAGTTTCCTTAATGTAGACCCAACTCTTGATTTTGAGTTTTACCTGCAAAATAAACAATGGGCCAAAAGCAAAACATTGATAAAATTGAGGTTGATCTGATTTATTCTAAAAGCAGAGACTTGCCTAAGGCAAAATTCCTTAGGAAAACATTTCAACAGCAAAAAGAGGGCTATGAGCTTCAACTTAAACCAGGTGAATTTTCATTCATAAAATTCTTTCCTGTTCCTATTACATAATGAAAAAATTAAAAACTGCTGCCCATGGACTTTCAATTTAGTGTTTATATGCTTCATAGAAAATAAGTGACTATGTGAAAAATGTTTAAGACACCCAGTTAATTTTTGTTCATCTGATAAAATTTAATAAATACCTTTCAAATCACATTGAATCAACACTGGAAATCAAGTATTAATATTGAAAAAGGGACTTTGCTCTCTATCTAATACATATTTAGATATTTTTAGATGGGAGGCAGGCTATTATTGATCTATGGTATATAAATTTGTTTCTGATTTCAATGTTTACTAGTGATTGATCAATTTCACCTCATATATCAAATCCCTCCTTTTCTATTCCAACCCTTTGCTCCAAGGAGGTCAGTCCACTTAAACCTTTTTTCACAAGAGTAGTGCTCATCTCTTTCCATACAAATCAATGATCTGGTTTTTCTTTTGCTGATTTATTAACATTTTTCCCTTCTGTATTTGAATGATGGTGTTTTCAAAAAATAAGTTTCCAAACTTTTGAGAGGGAAAATGAAACAAATGCCCAATGGCTCCTTATTCCCTCTTACATTAAGTGCTTAGTACATTTTTCAATAGCCTCGATGTTCTATATTCCCCCCAATCCTTCATACCACGCTTCTTAGCCGACATACCTGTGTTTCCAGCCAGAATACAACAACATAGCATTTCAGTCCCACTTCATTCCTTTGCTCATGATGTTCTTCCCAATGCCTTGTTTTCTATTCTTGGCCTAAATTTTTATGGCTCAAGGTCTCTCATGAGCTGATGCTATATTCATCTCTAGCCTTGACTGGCATTAAGGAATCCACTTACAAGCTCACTCACATGGTTACTGGCTGTTGGCCAAGGCCTCCCTTCCTCACCACATGGCCTCTCCATAAGCTGCCCGAGTATCCTCACATCTGATTTCCTCCAGACTTACTAATGAGAAAGAGAGGAAGAGAGAAAGGGAAGAAAGGAATAGGGAGAGAAAATAATTTTTAGTGAGAGAGAAAAGAAGAGAGTGAGAGAAAGAATAAGAGAAAAGCCACACAAGAAAGTGAAATACCAGGAGGTGGGGCTTCCTGGGAGTCATCTTGGGGGCTGGCTACCACACTTAGAAGCCCAAACTGAGACCTGGCTTCTTGTAGAAGAGTTCTTTAATTATTACTCCTCCATGATTTCTTTCTTCTCAGAACATCTTTAGAGCAAATTCTCTGCCACAGTTAGGTTTTAGTGATGCCACTTTCTGAAAATTTTAAATATGTTTCACTTTAATCTTTTCTAGTACAATATAAGCTCCTTATGTATGGTAACTAAGACTTCAATTATGGAATACAGTTATTTCATAATTCCTATCTCATTTTTAGCCATATTGGGCTTAATAAATTAATAGATTAGTCTACTTATGGGTAGCCTTGTTCAGTGGTTGTGAACACTGGATGGACATTAAAATTACCTGGGGACTTTTAAAAAATACTATTGCCCAGGTGAAATTCTCAAATGGATATTGGTATTTGCTTAAATGCCTCCAACATGATTCCAATGGTCAGTCAATGGCTTAGAATAACTACTTCCTGCTTCAATCATAAGATTAAAAGACACCTATTTTCAATTATGTCATTTTGTTCATTATTCTAAAATCTCACTAAACAAAATAATTAAAACTTTTTATACAGTTCTCTCTATTAAAATAATTGAGATATTGAGTTCGCCTAAGCCCATTTGTGAAACCAGTTTAATTCACATATATAGTTTTTTATGTCAGAAATATAATATGCATAATTACTTTGCTAAAATGTGCAATTACCATGTCATTTAATAGAAAAATCAAATCACCAAACATAACTAATAAACAATTGCCCAAAAAACAAAATCAACCAAAATGGCTATAACTGCAGTTCAAAAATTATTTTCCATAGACAAAATTAAAATTTGTTGTTTGAAGATTGCTTTCAACCCAGCCATTTAGGATCTGTCAGGAGAGAAAGTGTTTAATTTCAGTTGAAGTTCTTAAATCTCTTCTTCTTCTTCTTCTTTTTTTTTTTTTTAACATTTTCCATGAGGTTTTTAAACTCTCCATCAATTCTGCATCTGAAAGCTAAGGTCCACCCTCCTCAACCACAATCCACAATCCTGAAAAGGATGGAGTAAATGGAGCCCTTCTGATACAAAAGGGTTTTTCAAAGACATGGCTTCTATGGCTTAAGACATCACAAGAAAAAGAGATTCTTTACTGCCTGGTTAGAAAAATCAGCTGTTTTCAATTGCTTATTTAATGGTGTTAGCCTTAGTTCTTTCACCACTCTAATTCCCATCCTCTAATTTGAAGAAATAAGTCATGAGCTCATTTACCTCTTAATAATAAGACGTTTCTGGGCTAGAAGAAGATCCTTTGAAACTGTTAACTAATTCAAGTCAGAAGCTAAGTTTTAGGTCAATGATTCTCAAATGCGATGCACATCCTTTACATTTTTTGTAAAGTATTTATCTAGGATCTACACAAGACCTACTCAGCATCTTATAAAATTTGCACCAATGGGCAATGAAAGATTTTAAGATAGAACTAAGCTTTTTTCAGCATCTTGGCACCCTGGGTATTTCTGGAATCCTTTCCCTAGCCAGCATAAATAGATCAGACTAACAAAGAGTACATGACTGTTGAAAGCAAGTCAAGACAAAGTAAAATTGCAACTCTCAAACATGAAATAAAAATTCTGCTTATCATTGGTGTTTCTCATTAGTAGACGAAATAATGCAGAGTTATTTATAATAGTGCTTAATAGTACACCAAAACAGAAGTCACCCAGAAAATTTCCTCCTGTATTTTTTTTTTTTGAGACGGAGTTTCGCTCTTGTTACCCAGGCTGGAGTGCAATGGCGGGATCTCGGCTCACCGCAACCTCCGCCTCCTGGGTTCAGGCAATTCTCCTGCCTCAGCCTCCTGAGTAGCTGGGATTACAGGCACGCACCCTCCTGTATTTTTAAAGGAATCCAGAAAATCTCCCTCATGCTAAAATGCTTAAAAGCCAAATTTCTGGCCAGGCGCAGTGGCTCACGCCTGTAATCCTAGCACTTTGGGAGGCCGAGGTGGGTGGATCACCTGAGGTAAGGAGTTCAAGACTAGCCTGGCCATCATGGTGAAACTCCATCTTTATATAAAAAAAAATTTTTTTTAAAGCGCCAAATTTCTGTACCACAGACAAAAATGAACAGGACTTTGATGTCATACATTTTGCTTTCTTATCTTACTTTTAGCCTCATGTCAAATTGTATCTCAGTTTCCTCTCATTTAGGCCAGATTCTTTCGGTCTCAGGTTGTTGAAAGATTAATTTTTAAATAGGGACTTTATATATTACCTCTAAAGTCACTGGTTTAGCACTTTAATTCTGTTTCCTGTTGGATTTCATAAAATAGAACAAAATGCAGCAAGTTGTTTACACACTTGTCAAAACATTCCTGCATAAGATGGCAATGTTGTCAAAATAAACTATTAGCCTGCAAGCAGGTCCAGAAAATGAGTCACTCAGTTGTCTATTCAACTGATGAATGAAAATCTGTCAGGCAACATAATTCTAGGAGTATTAATGTGTAATATATGAAAGTACAGGTTTTAAATATGCACCCTGCAGAGAAATTTCCCCCCAATAGTTGACATATAATTTTTTACAGTTAAATGTAGTTACCATGTTACCTAAATTCATTTATTATATAGTTTAGCCTAAATATTTGACTGGTTAGGAAAACAAAAAGATAATTGTAACTTAAGAAAACTAAAAAACAGTAGTGAGAGGTCAGAGATATAGCTGAGAGTTTCTTAAACAGGCAAAAACAAATAGAAATTCAAATGGAATTGTGTTTGAAAACTGTATTTCCTAAAATTAACAATCTCAATTGGAACAAGCTAATGCAGATAACTTCTACAATGTTAATATAATGTTTCAAATGAGTTGACATAAAAAATACAAGTGATATTGTAAAGTCAATATTTTCTCATTTTCTTTCGGGAAATCACCAGAGAAACAAATGTAATAAACTCCCTCTTTGACAATAGTACTAAAACCATATACTAAAAAGTAAGTGTAGGGTTCCTGTAACACTGACAATCAGCAGAGATGTATACAGGAGAGAAAGGAACAGGAGAAAAAGCATTATAGCTTCAGATCTAAGAATGAGTCAACAATCTACACCTCTTAAAAGACAGGGCACTCTCTGAGGTGCAAAATCCAAATGCCTTGTGGAAAACAATGGGAAAAGAATTCATGTACTGGAGGCAGGAACTCCTCTGGACCTGGTTTACTTCTGAGACTAAAAAAGATGGCAATAAACCAGGAATTATGTAGATTAGCTATATTTGCATCAGCAAGTAGTGAGAGCAGAAATTTGGCACTGTGAAAAACTTCCATAGTGCCTATTCTCATTGTCTTGAGAAAATTAAAGATTAGACAAATTCATATACGAAATGCTGCGTCAGTCCCCAGGATAATTCTGCTAACATGGGATATAGCCCTGAACTCTCATACACAAAAATCCTGAAGATAAACCTATCTTGGAAAAATTCATCCACCTTAATCATAAATAATGAAAAAAGGAAACATCATCAGAGCCACACAAATATATTACAAGGAAAAGGAGGAAACAAACAAAAGAAATATCTTGTAAATGAAGAATATTAAAAAGCAAAGTTCTATTGTAGCAGAAAAATTGGGACCAAATTACCAGAAAATTTAAAAGTTTAATCAATATCTTCTATGAATAAAGGATGAAAAAGATATTTAAAAACTCAAGGAAGAGATTATAAGACAACAGGAAGAGATAAAACATAAGTTCAACTATAAAGTGAAAGAGAAAAATAACAAAACCATCACAAAAATAAAGGCAAAATAGGAAGAAGCACAATGGAGGAAAAAAAATGCAGAAAACACAATAAAACACATAAAAGAAATAAGCAAAGTATGGAAATGAAATGGAAATTAAAAAGTAATATGAAACTAGAGACAAACTGACCCAAGATTTGAATAGAGGGCTCCCTAAAAATTTTTTTAAAAACAAATAATTTACAATATAGTTTAATAATATTTTACTGAAATAAAAGATTTGGATTCATACAATGAAAAAGCAAGCTTTGTCAAAGAAATATGTATTCAAAATAACAAACAACAAGACACATCCTAGAAAACTTACAGAATTCTAATGAAAATGAAATGAATATTTGGGTAACGAAACATCAAGGGATGGGCTGGGGTATCACAGTGTGCTCAGACTCTTCCACAGAGAAATTCAAAGCTAGAGATTGTACAGGAATCCTACTACATCCTCAGGAAAAGAAAGTGGATGGAAGGCGGGGAACCTAACAATTTTATACTCAGTCAAACTCTGATTTTAAAAATAAAGTGATGTACTAAAACCATAAGAACTCAGAAAATATTGTCCCAATGGGTCCTTCTTGAGTAATCACAAGAATAAGAACATTTATAGAAAAGACGATTGATGACAGAATTCGCTCTCTTAACATTGCCTACTATGAGTTAAAAAAAGATGTAGGAATAGAGTTATAGAGAAATACAAATGTCATAAGCTCTTGCAGTGTAGAAATATATAACTAACAAAAATGGAAAAGACAGGGGAAAGAAGATGAGAAGTAGTGTAAGCTTTCCTATTTCCTCATCTTTAATAGCTGCAGATCAAAGCACATCACTGAAAGCTATCAAATCATTAGTAAAGACATAATTACAGAGATAGAGCATGAAAGATAAGATAATCAATGCAAGTCAAATGATACTGGAGAGAGAATGGAGAAGGAAAAAAGAAATATCTTTATCATTGCTTATGATAACAACTTAGGTATGTTTAAACAAATGGGGAAATAGAAGATTAGTGAATGATATGATGTTCTTGTCATAAAGATATTCATTAGAACAAAAATTAAAACTTTCTAATTATTAGAAGAAATAAACATACATATAAAGGGGAGCCTACATGAAAGATTTTTAACAGGCATAAAAGCAAAGAGTAAAACATAAAATAGCATGACAACTAAGACTAACTGCATCTGTCATTCATCATAAGTATAAATAAATTAACTCAGCCATTAAGAGAAAGTGATACATAATTCTGCAGTGTAAAATAGGACACACCTGAAATAAAGAAGTTCGGAGGATAAATAGAAGATGGGCAAAAGTTTTCCAGGCAAACATACATAAAGAGAAAGCAAAGGTCACAATTTTCATGTCAGACAGGATTGAATTTAGGTTTCAAATTAGTGAATAAGACAGAAGTTTATTTTCTAAAACCAGATGGTAAAATTCAAAATGGAAACATAATAGCAATATCTAGCCAGTGCTATAATTTGAATATTTGGGCTTCCTCAAAATTCATCTTGAAATTTGATTCCCACTGTTGGAGGTGAGGCCCAGTGGTAGGTGTTTGGGTCATGGGAGTAGATCCCCCCATTAGGGGTGAGGGCGTTCTCACTCTATTAGTTTCTGCTAGCCAAAGCTAGGTGTTAAAAAGAGCTTGGCACCTCCCTGCTCGCTCTTGCACTGTGATTTCTATTTTTTCAGAGACAGTCTCCCTCTGTCACCCAGGCTGGAGTGCAGTAGTGTGATCACAACTCAATGTAGGCTCAAACTCCTAGGCTCAAGCCATGCTCTCACTTCAGCTTCCCAAGTAACTGTGACTACAGGTGCACACCACTGCTCATGGCTAATTATTATTTTTGTGTGTGTGGAGAATAGGGTCTTACTATGCTGCCTAGACTGGTCTTGAATTCCTGGCCTCAAATGATCCTCCCACCTCTGCTTCCCAAAGTGCTGGGATTATAGGCTTGAGCCACCGCATTCAGGCTGCCCTGTGATTTCTACATACTGGCTTCCTTTCCTTTTTTGCCATGAAAAGAGGCCGTTTGAGACCCTCATTAGATTCAGATGCTGGCATTATGCCTCTTGTAGAGCCTGCAGACCCACAAGCTAAAAAAATCGCTTTTCCTTATTAATTACCCAGCCTCTGGTATTTCTTTATAGCAATACAAATAGACATGTCTTTTTAATGTTAATTATTCTAATATGTATGTAATTATATCTCAGTAGCCTTTATGGAGAAACTCTAGTAGGGCAATGTGGAAGGGAAATGTGGGGTTGGAGCCCCACACAGAGTCCCCACTGGGGCACTGCCTGGTGGAGCTGTGAGAAGAAGGCCACTATCCTCCACACCCCAGAAGGTAGCTCCACTAACAGTTTGCACTGTGCACCTGAAAAAGCCATAGACACAACACCAGTGCTTGAGAGCAGTCATGGGAGCTGAGCCCTGCATGGGGGCAGAGCTGCCCAAAGCCTTGGGAGCCCACTCCTTGCAATCAGTGAGGGCTGGATATGAGACATGGAGTCAAAGGAGTTGATTCAGAAGTATTGAGATTTAATGACTGCTTTGCTGGGATTTGGAATTGCATGGGGCCTGTAGGCCCTTTGTTTTGGCAGATTTTCCCCTTTTGGAAAGGGTATATTTACCCAATATCTGTACCCCCATTGAATCTTGAACGTAACCAACATGTTTTTTATTTTAAAGGCTCATAGGCAGAAGGGACTTGCCTTGCCTCAGATGAGACTTTGGACTTTTGAGTTAATGCTGGAATAAAATTTTGGAGGACTGTTGGGAAAGCATGACTGTATTTTGAAACATGAGAAGGACATGAGATTTGAGAGGGGCTGGGGACAGAATGATACGGTTTGGCTCTGTGTCCCCAACCAAATTTCATGTCTATTTGTAATCCTCTGTGTTAAAGGAGGGACCTGGTGAAAAGTGATTGAATGATGAAAGTGGTTTCTAATGGTTTAGCACCATCCCCTTAGTGCTGTCTTACGATAGAGTTTTCATGAGATCTGGCTGTTTGGAATTGTGTAACACCTCTCCCTTTGCTCTCTCTTCTTCCTGCTCTGGTCATGTGAAGACCAGGCCTGCTTCCCTTTCCCCTTCTGCCATGATTTTAAGTTGCCTGCGGCATCCCAAGAAGCAGAAGCCTGTATACCTTGCAGAACCATGATCCAATTAAAATCTCTTTTCTTATGAATTAGTCTCAGCTAGTTCTTTATAGTAAGGTGAGAACAGACTAATACAACCCATTAAAGAAATGGGTTGTTTCCTGTCCTAAGGTTGAGATTTAGAAGTAATTTATGTATTCTGGATACAAGTCTTTAATCATGATGTAATTTGCAAAAATTTTTCTCTTTCTTGATGGTATCTTTTGAAACATAAAGTTTTTGATTTAGATGAAGCTCAATTTTTTTGTTTTGTCACTTGTACTTTTGGTGTTATAGCTAGGACACTAATGCCTAACTCAAAGTCATAAAAATTTACTCCTGTGTTTTTTACTGAGAGTTTTACAGTTTCAGCGCTTACATTAAGTTATATGATCCATTTTGAATTAATTTTGGTATATGGTATGATGTAGAGGGTCTAACTTAATTCTTTGGCATGTTCATATTCAGTTGTCTTAGCACCATTTGTTGATAAGACTTTTCTTTCCTCATTGAATGACTTTTTGTACCTGCTATGGTTTGAATGTTTGTCCCTTTCAAAACTCATGTTGAAATTTAATTGTCATTTTAACAGCATTAAGAGGTGAGAACTTTAAAAGGTAAGTAGGCCATAAGGGCTTCACCCTCGTGGATGGGATTAGTGCTTTTATAAACTGGGCCCCTCTTAGTCTCTCTTGCCCATCTTCCTTCCTTTATGAGATAACACAGAAAGAAGGCCCTTGCAAGATGCCAGCACCTCGATCTTGGACTTCCAGCCTCCAGAATGGTAAGCCAACAAATTTCTGTACATTATAAATTACCTCGTCTCAGATAATCTGTTATAGTAGCAAAAACAGACTAAGATAGCACCCTTGTTGAAAATAAACTAATGAAAAACATCAGCTTTGATCTTTATTGTTTCCTTTATTCTGTATACTTTTTTGTTATGATTATTATTTTGAAAGTGAGTCCTGCTATGTTGCACAGGATGGCCTCATACTTCCGGGATCAAGCATCCTCCTGACTCAGCCTCCTGAAGAGCTGGGATTACAAGTATGTACCACCACTCCTGGCTTTGATTAATTTTAGTTCACTTTTCTTTTTCTAATTTCTTAGACTAAAGGCCGAGGTTGTCAGTTTGGGATGTTCCTTCTTTTTTCAGATAGGTATTTAGTGCTACAAATTTTCCCCTAAATACATCACATTGTTATGTTGTGTTCTTATATTTTTTCATACCAAAATGCCTACTTAAAAAAATTATTCATGGGTGATTTAGAGCTGTATACATTTCCACATATTTAAGGATTTCCTAGGGATGATTTTATCAATTTCTAATAAAATTCCACTGAGAGCAGAGCACATTCTTTGTATGACTTGAGTACTTTAAAACTGAGAATTATTTTATGGTCCAGAATATGGTCTAACTGGATAAATGCTTCATGTGCCCGTGAGAAGAATGTGTATTGCGTTGTTGTTGGGTGTGGAGTGTTCTGTTATTCATATCAAGTTGGTTGATAGTGTTGCTCAAGTCTATTGTACCCTTGCTTCTGCTTATCTATTCTATCAGTTAATGAGAGGGTGTATTCAAATCTCAGGTTGTAATTGTGGATTTGTCCTTTTCTTTTTGCAGTTCTAACAGTGTTTATTTCATAAGTTTTGAAGCTGTTATCACTTGATTGACCACTTTATTGTTATGATATGACTTTCCTCTCTGGAAATATTTGCTATAAAATTTATGTTATATGATATTAATATAGCCACTCAAGATTTCTTTTGACTAGCATTAGCACATGACAAATCCTTAACATCTTTTTATGTTAACCTACCTGTGTCCTTATATTTCAAGTTTGCTTCTTGTAGGCACCATATAGTTGTGAATTCCTTTATTAAAATCCAATCTGCCAATCTCTGCCTTCTAATTGGAATGTGTAGATCATTTCCATTCCACATGATTATTGATATGGTTACGTAAAACTCATTCACATTTATATTGATTTTCTGCTTCTTCCGTAAGTTCTTGCTCCCTAGTTTTCTTGTCTTTTTAAGGTTTTTTATTATTTCATTTTATCTTCTGTGTTGGACTACTGGTTATAACTCTATTTTGTTATTTTATTAGTTGCTTTTGGATTTATAGTATATACTTTAAATTTGTCAGTCTTATCTTCAAGTGATATCACTTTGTGGATAGTATAAGATGTTGACTCCAGTATACAGGCTATTGATGCCTTGCACATGAATGCAGGGCCATAAAAATGACTGTGCAAGCTGAAACCATTCAAAACAGTCTTAATAATCAATGGGAAAATTTACAATTGTTCCATGACCTTTAAAAATGTTTGCCAAAAAATGAAAAGCTCCGTTTCAGTTGCAAATGTATGGAGAAATTAAAAACAGACAAGCCAATATTTTCAATATAAAACATTAGGAATATTGAGTAGGTTTTAGTTTTTTGTAAAAAAACTTATCAAGTAGTTTGAACAATGCATTTTTCTTCCTCTCGTATAACTTACAATATAAGGTAAGCCTCTTTTCTACAGTATGATGAGTTACATTTCAAGTTTGGTTCAGCTTCCAATATTTTAAAATTTATACTCTTAATGTCTTGAAATAGTCCAAAGTTCATTCAATGTTAAGTTTCTTTGCCAATGTAATTTCCTCTGGGACATCTTCAATGTTTAAGTCATAACCACTTTCTCCATTCATATTGTTTACCTTCGCTAAGCAACTCTGACTGCATAGACTCTCTTGAAGGGTGCCAACATTCCCATCAACAGCTATTTTTCCCATACCTCCATTTATGCTGGATTTGAATTTCACTTCTGATGCTATTGCTTTTTGGTTTTTGCTATACTTTCTTCTTTATTGGTTACTTCCACCTTTCAAAGATCCATCTTTGTAAAATAGCACATGGGTTTATCAGGAGGAGGCATGCAATTACAACCGTTGCTGTGTATATAATGAATTACAGGTGTGCAGTGCCCAATCACTGGCAGACCTTGAATAGAAGTGACATGATTGCTCGCTTACAATTCATATCTGTTATTTAGGTAGTGATTTGTGAACTGAGAAATCTGTAAAGTCTGTACTTCATGCAGTTATTTACAGATAATATACTTGTGTTAACAGAAGGCTGCTGGGGGAATAGTGTTGGGTAAGCAAATGTCATGCATGTTAGGAGTACAGAATAAGGAATATCTGTTCTTTCATTATCTTCCTCCTGGCCTTTATGCTATTACCACGTACTTAACTTTGACACGTTATAAACTCCAAAACATTATTATTGTTTAACCAGCCAATTATCTTTTTAAGAGACTTTATAACTTTTTGAAACTTGTATATTTACCCATGTGTTTGTTTATCATTTCCAACATTCATCATTCCTTCGTGTAGATCCATGTTTCCACTTTCCTAATTGCATTGCTGTCCTGTATCTTGAAATCCACTTTTTCATGTAGTTTGTATTTTTGAAATTTGGTTATTTCAGCAAGAAGGGTACATGTGGTCCTTGTTATTCCATTTTGGAACTAATACAACTAATCTGCAAGAAATTACTTTTTGAGTGTTAGTGTAATATCAAAGGAGAATATCCAAAATTATCTGAAAAAGACTATCACAATACTTCATCCTTTCCCGACTACATATATGTATGAAACCGAACTTTTCTGTATACTTCAACTATAACAATTTTAACAAATTAAATAGTGAAATACATGTGAGAATGCAGGTATCTTCTACAAAGTCGAATACCGAAGAGTTGCCAAAAAGTAATGCTGTTTTCTTCACTCAGATTTTTGTTTTAAAAAATGTTTTTCATAACAGGCATATTTGTTAACATGTAATAGCTTGTAAAATATATTAATAAACATATCACTTCTAATATGGTAAATAACAACAGATAAAACCCACTTTAGCAAAAGCTTTTTTGGAGTCCTCAACTGAAGAGTATTAAAATGCCCTAGGACTTTTGAATGCTTAAAACTTTTGAATACCAGTACTCTATATAGTGTGCATTTAACCACAAACCTTAATTTAACTGCTTGAAGTTTTATTAGCAGCTTGAGGTATGCCATTACATCTTGGACTAGGAAATTAGTTTTTCCCCAACAGATTTAAAACCAGAACATCCAGAAGGTACTAAAACAATGAAGTGAAATGAAGGCATTTTAAAGTAGCTATGCATTTTATGTATTCTCTATTCTTTTAATAGTTGAATGAAAAAAAGGCAACCTCTGTGTGGGCTAATACAATCAAAACCTACCCACCTACCCACACAAAGTGTGGCAATCATCTATAATAGAAATTGGGATTAGAAAAAGTATTCTCTTGAGCTCTAAGAGACCTACAGAATAGTAACGGTATTTTTGGCACAAATGCCCGAAATGCTTTAATTCTTTCCTGTTAATTTTTCCAAGGATAACTAGTTCTTATGAACTATTTCCAGATAGTATACTCAGTGGTTAAGATCACAGTATTTGGTATTAACACTATTTGGGTTTAAACTCTAGCTCCAACTTCTAAATGTGAGATTTTGAGAAAGTCAATCGGATTACTTTCTCTATTTGTAAAATGGGTGTAAAGTGTTACTTTATATGGTTGTTTTGAGAAGTAAGTCAGTTAAATATAGTTGAAGCCATTTAGCAATGTTATTTAAGTCTAGCAATTACATTTATTTTCAATAGTGCCTATTAGCCAATGGGCTTTCAAGACACATCTGAAATAAAACACTACATCTACTCATTTATGAGGTCTAAGAGAAGGCAGGAGTTCAGTTTAGTTTTTGTTTTAGGATCCCACCAGTGATTATGATCACACCTGGCAAAAAACCCATGGTCAGATTCTAAATAATCACTTATGCTCGTGCTAGGCTTTATTTAAATTGTTCCTAAAAAATTTCCAACCCTAAAGCTGAGAGAATCAAGTCAAATTGTTTCAAGTCAGGGAGGGCAGGATTTTTGCTGCCACATTGTAAATTCATTCAACATTTAATGAGTAACCACTGGCTGTCACTATCAGGTGGACAGAAATGAGTAAGGTGTCTACATTCTTGGTAACTTAGAAGCTGGTGATAATAGAGTAGTATATAAGGCAGTGTTTCCCAATGGTATGATCTGCATACCACTGATTGTTTCTGCAGTAAGCAACCCAAATGTTCCTGGGATCAGACTCATCTGTCTATAACAGAAAAAGATTAATGAAAGATAAGCTCTACTTTGCAAGAGGCTATTTTTCTGAAATGGCATTATTAGCATCAGTCTGAGATGCAGAAACAGCAGCACAATATTAGGGGGAAATTGCCAGGCCTACCAGTTGTCCTTTCCCCTGTGGGGACAGATTCCCTACAGACTTGGAAAGAGTAGAGCCAGGCTAACTATATAGACAGTCCTCTGCACACTCATTTATGGGCCACTCACCACCCCCCAGTGTTTCCAATAAGGCTAAAGGAAGAATCAGGATAGGAAAGGAGAGTGGGATGAACAGCAGCACTGACCCTAAAAACCAATCAGTTCAGATGTACTGGGCTACTACACCTGCCACCACCCAGAAGTGCTATAAAAGTATCCTTTTTAAAAAATATTAAAAAAAAAAAAAAAAAAAGAGAGGGGGTCATACCCCTCATACCCCCCATAATAGAGAAAACTATTATGTAAATAACACTATGGGCTGTCTAAGAATTTGGCAGAATTATCAGAGACACAAAATGACCAATTATAAGATGCTATATACAACTAAATAACACATAAGGTAATATAGAATTGCTCCACGAAAGACACAAGTAATCAGTACTGTTATGATCAGAGAGAAGCAATCAATTCCAGTGAAGATGGTTAGGCTAAGATTCAAAGTAACAGATTTATTAAGCTGAGTCTAAATGAATGGACAGAATAGGCTAAAAGTACTCGAAAAAAAGCAAGCACTAAGCAGGGAGGAGCTTAAGCAAGGACAGAGATATTCAAAGCATAGTCAGAACACAGTGGAGCCACTTTTAGTAAGATTCTCAGCTCTTTATTTTCTTACATAGAAACTACTTGCATTTATCTAGGTTATTATATATATTCTTAGAAAAATGATATAGGTTAGCTAAACTCTAATACTCCACTGTATATATGAAAATACCATTTACAATATAATGTACAGACAGTCCCTGACTTAAAATGGTTGACTTACAATATTTCATCTTTAAGGTGGTACAAAAGTGATATGCGTTCAATAGAAACCAGACTTTAAACTTTGATTATTTCCCAGGCTAGAGATACGTGGTACAACATTCTCACAATGCTGGGCATCAGCTCAACTGATATGTTACAGTGTGTCCTGTTGCCAGATGATTTGCCCAACTATCGGCTAATATAAGTGACAGACTTGAGCATGTTTAAGGTAGGCTAGGCTGTTATGCTGTTACGTAGATTAAGTGTGTTAAATGCAATTTTAACTTAAGGTATTTTCAACTCACGATGGGTTTACTGGGAAGTAACTCCATGGTAAGTCGAGGAGCATCTGTATACCTAAAGGGCAGTAACTACCATATTATCATAGCTTTGAGACACCTGAACAGTGGTAAATGCCACACCATGACAGGTGTTTCATATCTCTAACTTTCCCTAGATGTCCTAAAAACCATTTAAGAGAAATAAAGCATCTTCCCTGCCTTATGCCCTGTAGTTGGATTTCTATTATTGGTTCTGCAAATTCCAAATAGGCAAAATGGCAAAAAAAGAAAGAAGAAACAATAATAGAAAAGTAAAAGATAGTAAATTAATTAAGGGGAAAATTACAGTTACAGAAAAACGGAGAAAATATTCTCATTTTTATATCCTGGGAAGACTAATTCTTTAAAGCAAAATAAGAAACAACGAACATTATCACAGTCCTTATGGTGCTTTTAATTATATATTTTGTTTTATACTATAATTAATACTCCCTCAGTAATTTTATGTACTAATACTTTGAAGCAAATGGTTTAACTGTTTAGGTGTCCAAAGAAATCATTCTAATCCCAGCACAGCATTAACTTGTCTATGACTTTGAAAACAGTATTACTTTCTCTTACTGATACAATAAAGAAGCTGGACCAGGTAACATCTGAAGTTTCTGCCAGTTCTAAATGTTAATGATGCCACATTAGTTTTGTAGACAAACCACTACTTTTCTTCTAAACTGACTTCTTAAATCAGAATTTTCCAAAATATGGTGGAAAGTTTCCAAAATGTGTCACATTTTAGAATTATTAAAATTCCAATCTACTTCTAAGAACGGAAAATAATTTCCTTACAAAAAAAGTCCTTTATTACTTATCAGCCATGTTCCTAGAAATACGAATCTGGATGTGTACAAAAACCTTAGCAACAGTTAATCAAAGTAAAACTACAACTCTACTAACTTAGTAAGTTGAAGTTTTGTACTAGGAAAAGACATTACAATAGGAAATAACATAGATTACCTATTTTTGAGAATCCTCTGCAATAATAGCATTTAAATATATAACTATTTTCCTCTGTGTAATTTCTGTACATAATTGCTAACTTTCCTGAATTTCCAAAACTTACATGTAATGACTTTCAAATACATGTCAAGGAAAAGTTTCATTTATCATTGCAAACATTGATTTATTAAATAAAATAGGAGTCTGGCCTTTATAAAAGTCAGCATTACATTTCTCACAGAGAAATCAAGAAAAAAAATTCCTATCACAGATAGTTATCAGTGGACTTTGTGACGTTTTCCAACTAATATTTCATTAAAGAAATGAAGTGGGAGCTGCATTTCCAGATGAGGCTCGTGCTTTAGCCATTCTCCGAACCAGCGCTTCTTGTCTTTTTCTCTGAATTTCTTCAGGAGAACACTTTCTATTTTTCTCCTCTTCCTCTGAAAATTCAACAAAAGATAAGTTTTACTTTTATTGCCTATAAAGTCATTCAATATGTGCTTTAATTTTTGCTCTTTTATCACCCAGGTTTGCCATACTGGTTTGACTAATAAATCAAACTAAACTACTAAATATAAAATTCCAATTATCTAATACAGATATAATGCTCCAGTTCAAAAGAAAATCAAGCACTGATCGATCTGTTTCTATTTGACACATTCTTTTCACAGTGTGATAAAATTCAATTTGATAGACAACTATTTGACTATCCACCAAATAATTCTTGTGAACAATGACATCTCATTTATATGACCTATGAATAAATATATCTTTATAAAGGATACACTAGGATTTAAAATGTTATGTAAACTTTAATAGGAAAGTAGTCAAAATATAGGAAATTAAATAAGCTATCAATGTCCCAAATTGTGTATATTTAAATAAGTTATATTAATATTCAAATCAATTTTTTCCCTATTGAGCTATAAAAGTTTCATTTCATCCACAGAGGAAATATATTTTAGAGTGATAAAATAAAATCTCCCATATCAAACTGGTCACCTGTGACTGTTAGAAATTATATTTTTATTTGGCAGATACATTTTGGAGAAACTTTAAAATAATCTCAATTAACTTAGTAAGTTGAAGCTGTATCAGAAATCACTTTCTCATTTAAATGATACAAGTTTAAGACCAACACCCTAATACATGTTTAAGTAAACTTTTACGAGTATAACTGTTTATGTTGTAAAATATGCTTTTTAAGAAATAATCTGTAATACTGACAGAAGAGAAATATTATTATTTATACTGACATTTAGAAAAAGATTCACAATTTATGAGACATTTTTCTTGTTAACTAACAAAGGCATTTTCCAAAATACATCATCTGTCTCTCTTTCCTTTCTTGGTATAATCAGAAATGGAAAGGGGTATTCAGGCTAAGAAATACATATTTTAAATAAGTTCCCCAGATGACTTTGATGACTTTATTTCCTAAGCTATTTACCTAACAAACTATAGCTATTTTTCCCTACAGAAAGACACCAGAAGATACTTTCTGTAGGAAAATTTGGCTAATTATCTAAGACTTTAGTCTCAAAGTTGAGAAACACAACGAACTCAGAGAACACCTACAAAGACTTTACACTGAATTTGACACTTTCTGTGGGGAAATTAGTTTGGCTAATTATCTAATGCTTTAGTCTCAAAGTTAAGAAACACAAACTCAGACCACACCTACAAAGACTTTACATTGAATTTGACTGTGTGGAAAGAAAACAGGTTAATAATACACAACAGAAAATATAACTAAGTTCATCTTATAATTTGCTTGGCAATATTACAGAAAATAATTTCAAATAATAATCAGGTCACACCATGAAAATCTGATTTAGGGAGTCAGGGAGTCATCCAGTTTTCCCATCAAGTCTTTCCTTTAGCTCAATCTATAATAAAAATACACAGCAAAGCCTTCAACTATTGTAAAATACTAAGCAAAAGCTGCTTTTCTTAATCTTGATCTTACATGCAAAGTCAGTTATTTTTTTTTTCTGTAAAGGGTCAGAAAGCATGCATATTAACCTTTGAGTATCTTGTTGCAAGTGCTCACCTGTACCACTGTACCAAAAATAGTCATGGATAATGTATAAATAACTGATGAGCTGTGTTCAAATAAAACCTGTTTATGGACAATGAAATCTGGGTTTCATATAATTTTCAATATATATTTCAATGTCATGAAATATTCTCCTTTTGATTTTTTTCTCAACCATTTAAAATGTAAAATCCATTTTTAGTGTGCTGGCTGTACATAAAAAGCTGCAGGCTAGATTTGGACAGATCATAGTTTGCCAACTCCTGCCTGAAATCAATGAGGGAGTTAAGTGAGCTTTGTTTCAGAAATATTTCCCTGGAGAGCAGCTTGCTAAATACCAAAGTAAAGGGAAGTAGAAACAGTAAAAAACATCAACAAGGTTATTATTAAGAGATTCGGTACTATCAATAATCTTAAAGAAAATACTGATAAGGTAAGCTAAAAGGCAGATTACCCATAAAAAATGCAGATAGATTGGTAGATAGGACTTTTGGGAAAACTCAAATACTCCAGAAGGTTTAGTCTTACAGAATTATAACTATAGTTGACCCTTGGACAACATGGGCTTAAGCTGGCAAGTCCACTTATTTGTAAATTGTTTTTTGCATCTGCCACCCGAGACAGCAAGATGAGATGGCCAGCTCCTACTCTCTTCTTCCTTCTCAGCCTACTAAACATGAAGATTATGAGGATGAAGACCTTTATGAGGATCCACTTTCACTTAATGAATAGTAAATACTTTCTCTTCCTTATGATTTTCTTAATAACATTGTCTCCAGCTTATTGTAAGAATACAGTACATAATTCATGTAAGAACATAAAAATATGTGTTAATTGTTTATGTTATCAGAAAGGTTTCTGGTCAACAGCAGGCTATTAGCAGTTAAGTTTTTGGGGGATCAAAGTTTTGCAAATCAGATCAGCACCCCCATTGTTCAAGGGTCAACTGTATCTGTTAATAAATTCATGCTGGGAACCTGCTTGAATTGGCTACAATATAAAAAATAATAATACTTTAATACAAATATAAATACTTAAAATTATCATAGAGAACAATTTTTAACATTCCAAAATATCTAGTCTGGGCTATAGTTTAGAGCAAGTTTGTCCAACCCACAGCCCGAAAGCCACGTGCACCCCAGGACAGCTTTGGATGCAGCCCAACAAGAATTCATAAACTTTCTTAAAACATTATGAGATTTTTTTTTTTTGTAGCTCATCATCTATTGTTAGTGTCAGTGTGTTTTATGTGTGGTCCAACATAATTCTTCCAGTGAGGCCCAGGGAAGCCAAAAGATTTGACACCCTGGGTGTAGGGAATTATTTATTGTCAGTGGTGATAAGATAAACTGGTATAACTGTTTTGGACAGAAATTTGGTGGTATCCATCAAATTTTAAACTTTCTCTTGTAGCAGTTTTTTAGGAATTAACAGATATAATTATACAAGAATGCAGAAATTTATGTAGAAGGATATTTACTGGTGTATTATTTGTGAATGCAAAAAACTGCGATCAACCCAAATGTCTATCACAGAAAACAGTTAAATTATGGTACATCCATACATATCACATAGTCATTAGCAGGACTAAAATAAATTTATATGTACTAGTAGGAAAAGACAGCTATAGTATATTAAGTAAAGGCAAAAACAATTGCCAAATATTGGGTATACAGATTTATTAATATTTAAATAAATCTATAGGTATATATACATACACATATACATGTATATAGACACACACATATCTTTTTATATGCATGGAAAATGCTACATAATGTATAACAAACTCTTAATAATGGTTTCCCCTAAGGAATGGTTATGAGAAAGAAGAAATAGAAGACTTAACTTTTTACTTCAAATTATTCTATACTGTTTCACTTTTCTTTTTAAACAACTAGCATATTACTGTTGTAAGTTTAAAAAAAGTCACTTAAATAGTAAAGTTGTGGAGGTAATGTCAACAAGACAGAGAAGAATCACTAAATAAGAAATAATTAAGAAATAAAAAATAAACAAGGAGAAGATCTATTTATAGACTTCAAAGAAGGCCCCTGTAAGAAAGTAGTACTTATATTGAGCTGTAAGAAAGCACCAACAAGAGTGGCGGAGGGGTCAAATGTTGAAAAGAAGTAGTTTTAGTCAAAGAAAAGAGCAGTTTAAGATCCTAAACAAGGAAGAAACATACACTGTTTGAGAAACTAAAAGATAGCTGGTGTAGCTGAAACTTGGTAAGGAAAAAAAGAGGCAGGTTAAAAAGAGATAATCCACAGCTTTGTTGGTCACAGTATAAGCTTGGATTTTATTTGAAATATGACTGGCAGCCATTTAAGGTTGTTTTAAATACAGAAATGCCTTTTTGCCCATCTAATTTTAAAAGACTGTTCCACTATTTAGAGATGCGAATTCAAAGGGGACAGATAAAAGAACTGCAGTAGTCTTGTCAAGAAATGTTAACTTGGTGTAGAAAGAAAAATGGATAGTTTTGGGATAAGAAACAATGAAACTTATTGATAGAATGGAGAATTGGGGAAAAGAGGAATTGGAAGAATCAGAAATGATAGGTGATATCAAGTAAGTAAATCATAATTTTAACCATCACCACTAGCAGGTTTATATCAAATATCACACGAATAAAGATGTTTAATTAGAATGCTCTAAATTTCTAAATATTATTCACATCATTGCTCCATCATTACTCAAATTTTAAGTAAGATTACTCAAGTTTTAAAACAATGAGATATTTAGGAAATACAATCCTAAAACGAACACTGTAATACATAAATCTAAAAGTATGATTTCCCAAGAAAGAATAAATCATTTGAAAAATATTTACTGAGTACCTACTATATGCCAGTCATTGTATTAAATGCTGGGAAAGAACTCAATGTAGTATTTTGAAAATTAAACCAACTACTCTTTGTATAATACCGTATAATTATACATATTATTTTAAGAATTCTAGTTAAACGTCATAGTTTTACCTTATACATTACAGACTCAAAAACAACAAATAATTATTTTACTACTTTTAAAGATAATACTTTTCAAGGAAAACTATTTCATATTTCACACATACCTTTTGAAGATTGTTTCAAAGATTCAGAAAGCTTCACCGAAGATTGCTGTTGAACAGCTCCCTCCAGTATTGGGTTGACACTTTTCTTTTTCTCCACACCCTGTGTAATTTTGGGATCAGACATACTTCCAGTTATATAATCTTGATTAAACTGAGAAAGAATCCGAGAACTTTTCGTCTTTGGAAATCCAACTGTTTTGTTAAGGCTGGTCTGAGCTTCATCTGTTACAGTGTTATAGCATAGTTCCTTAGTACTCAATTTCTTCTTGTAATTAGCAACTTCTGTACTCATAGGAGCTGAAGTTACATTCAAACTTGAACTTCCTGAAAGAACCAATTTGGAACTACTCACTTGTACTGGAACATAAGTGTTAGTACAAGAGACACGCAGATTATTTATCTGACAGTTTGAGATCTCAGAATACGTAGTCGAATTTGTGGCACCTAAAAAACTTGGAGGATTTCCATACATTTCCCCTTTTTTCTCCATCTTCATTGGCTTATCTATTTGTAAGCTATTTGTCAAAGACGTCTGCACTGAAATGTTGCCTGGATTCAAATGCTTTGATTGTACCAAATTACTTCCTTGTTTAGATACAGTAAACATGTTTTTGGCTCCACATTCTGAATTGTTATTCATCTCAGGTATACTTTCTGATGTGTTACTGTCCTTTCTGATGTCTTGTTGCTGAGTTAGTCTTTCAATATCATCACATGCTTGGTACAACAAATCATCATCCACATCATCTGCTTCCCAGGTATTATCTAATTGATGACATGCTTTAATAATTTCATGGGCAAATGAGGGATCATTCCAATCATCAAAGAAAGAGCCTAATTTCGATGCACTGGTGTGATTAAGGTAACTAACACTGGTTTTATTGCCTAGATTTGCAGAGCCAAAAAGATCAGTATTAACATGTGATTTAACAGACTGATTTAAAATGCACTTACTTTTCTGTTCATTAGAATATCTTGTATTCAAAGCAGACTTCTTTTCAGAAGCATGTATAGTACAAGTAAATTTAGTATGAATAGCTTCCTTTGGCAGATTAGATGTATTTGTACAATCTTGAATTTTGTCTTGAATAACAACTTTATTAGAAGAGTTTTCAAATTTCATTTTATTTCCAGTGGATGATAATTTATTTGAATTTGGTGAAAATCTATATTCTGTATCTATTAATTCTCTGTCATATGTCTTTGAAGAAGGATCTTGTAATACTTTTGAATCTCCTAACTTGGCATCGAGACTTGTATTTACTCTTGATGTATTTTTATTGTTTTTACTATTAAAGGTACAAATTCCCTTTTGATCAGTAACCTGGGCTGTTTTAGAAGGGAAGAGTTCAGGCATGTCGACATTTTGTATAACAAAAGGTTCATTACCTAGTAAGTTTTCCCATTCATCCTCAAAATCACTGATAGTAAATGCATCAATGTACTTATTAGAAGTTTCTGGCTCCTCAGTACAGGAAGTCACACATGATTTTGTCATTATGGGTGTATCTACTTGAGAAGAAAGTGATCGTGGGTTTTTATTTGGCAGTTTTTCAATGACCAGAGTTTCATTAGTATTAATTTTCTCCTCTTTTGAAGCATTTATCTTTCCAAAGGTAGTATTATTGGTGTTCCAAAATGCCTCTGGCAGTTCTTGGCTTAACTGTCCACTACATTTCTGAGTAGAACCATCAAAAATGGCATTCAACGCTGCTTCAGCAGTTTGGTCAAACGGCTTCTGACTGCTATTTTGATTACTTGCCAAAGATAGCTTGGTGTTTCCTTTGATTGGCTTCTTTTGGGTAGCATTATCTATTCCGGGAACTATATTATGTAATGACTGCATCTGTATATTATCTTTGTAATTACTTAAAATCTCTGTTTCTGAAATCACCTGGGTAAAATCATAATTCCTCTTGTTTTGTTCTTCTAGCACATCAAGCTCTTCCATATTTTTATCAAATTGTTTAGCCAGTTTCATAAGTTCTTCTTCTTGATTTTTTGTTTTTAACCTATTAAACAATATTAAAAAATTACAATTAAAAATGTTCTGAGACATTATATCCAATTTTATTTAACATATTTTGATGTTAAACCTCTAAGATTTTAACACCTACAATTATTTTAACTGCAAAATTTCATAGATCAAAACTATGGAAATGTTATTAACAAAAATTCTGATATATTCACAAAACCAAACTGGAATATTATCAAAACTATTTGCTTTACTGAATCTCAGAAAAGCTGAAAAGTCTTAACTTACTTTGTGCAGCTGATTTTTGCTCTTGATTTTCCTTTTGCTACACTGGGAGTACAAGGAATAGCAGTTTCACCAATCCACACGTCCAGCATAGAATTTGTTGTTGGTTTTTCATCCTTTGGCAGATAGGGGGAAAAAGGTATAAAGTACCAATGCAGCACCCACCCTTCCAAAACAAGGAAGAGGAGAGGAGAGGGAGAGAGGAAGAGGGGGAGAGGAGGAGAGGAAGAGAGGGAGAGAGGGAGAGAGAAAGAGAAGGAGAGAAGGAGAAAGGGAGAGACGGAGAGAGCGATGAAAAAAGAAAGAAAATGAAAACTATTTGAATTAATTTCCTAAATTCTGGTGAAGTAATAGTTACCAAACAAACTCACAATCAATGAGAAGTTGGAAGACAGCAATAATAAGCTACAAGAATTGATCTACTTATGTATCAGAAAATGAAAACGTTCAGTATTAGAAATTGTTTATTTTCAAAAAACATTAAGACTTAAATTTATCAAATGTACATTTAATAATAGAAGTATATGCTTTTATCAAAGAAAATGGACATTTTAATTGTCGTAAAATACTTATAAAAACATTAGTGTCAAAAACCTTGTTGCAGAAATCACCAGAATTGACAATAAAGAGATACATATGGAATTATTTCTGTATCATTTGATTCTCCAAATTTTCTTTACCTTTATTATCATCTTTATGTAAAGTTGGACAATCTATGTTGACCTAAATTAGGAATACTCAGAATTAAGGTCAGGACTGAATTTAAGAGGTAAGAGTAAGGTTAAAACTGATGCTAAGAATGAGGCAGGAATAAGAATAAAAAATAGAGAAAGCAGAAAAGTTTAGCCAGGATAATATACAGAAAAAAGGCATTTTAGATATGGATATTTTTGCTGTACCTTTCAGTCACTTGATCATGTAAAAAAAATTGAGAATGAGCTTCAAGCATTAATTGCAAACAAAACCAATAAATCAAATAAATTAACCATTTTCACTTTATTTTATAGCACCTAGAATGAACATAAATATCACACAAGGTAAAAAATAATCTTACTACCAGATTATAGGCTACTCAAAGCAAGGACTCTTCTTAGGATAGCTCAGAATCTTGCACAATACTGGGCATAAGAGTGTCAGTTTACATGTATTTACTAGAAGGTTTAGGTGAAGACACCTTACATCTTGGTACTTCAAATTCTCAATAATTCAAAAAGCATTTCTCTTAACGTCGATTTGAACCTAGTCGCTTTTAGCTTTGCAAATACTCAAAAAAATCGGTCATTTCACTTTCAGACTCAATATATATTTTCCCTTTTGTTTCAATAATAATCTTGAATTTAAAGAAAATAATAGTCTTACTTATGAACTCTGCCACTTTACCAAAGTAATTTTAAATTCATTCAATTTTCAGAGAACTAAATTATGACTTTACATACCCAACTTTATATATACATGGGTCCTATGTATGTCTGTATACTATTTATGTGTTATATATTACATATTTCTTCATTAATAATTACATAATTTATTGATTTCCAATTGTAATCCAGATGCTATATAAGGTATCTAAATGCATTACTTCACTTCATTGTAAAAAGTATATACTGTGCAAAGCTGTATAAATGAAGAAATATACCATCTTCAAATAAACAACATTGTATAAAGTATCCCTAGAGAAAGTGAATTGACTGTCCAATTAAAATAAAAGTGTCTTAAAAAAATTGCTATCTCTGAAAATGTTAAAAGTAAATTAAGTGATTTGAGAATGACTCACCTAAAAATAAACAATATAAATATTTGTCATTCTGAGAACATGACAAGCTTTCAAAGACATTGAAACTGCTGAAGATTTATATGCTTTAAAAGTACTCAGTTTAAGAGGGTAATATTTTAAAGCTACTAATTTCACTGTATTTTGTTTCTTTTACACAAGTTACCACTTGCATACTGTTGCCATTTCTTTATATGAGCTACTGTTTCCAGGCCACTTAGGTAAAGGGTCCAATAATTTATTCACAACTATCTTTTTATCACTATTTAGGCTGGCCAGCCCAAACACATTTTATTATGCTTCTTTGATGCGAAAACCACAATTAATGAAGATCCACTGTTTAACTTATAGAGTAAGTACTATCATGGCATAAATGCTATTTAACTAATGAATGGCAAGTAAAATGAATTTCTATGACATGTTAAATATGGACTGTAGAGCTAATAGCAACAGAGTTGTTTTGACTGTGCTAGGTATAATTGTGGATATTTTACAGCTGCTAAGAAAACCTTCATTTCCTGTCTCTTCCACCAGGATGACAGTCATCCTTCAAACCATGTTTTGGACCAGTGCCATGTAACTGTTTATGGTCAATTTATAGCAACTATTCAAGGACATGTTAAGGGAAAATAGCATACTTCCTTTACAGAAGACACTAAGCAAAAATGTTCTTGGAATTAAATGTTGTTAAATAAGAAAAAGAGACCAAAAAATAAAGTTCAGAACAGTTTTATGTATTAAGCCTTTGCTTCTCAGTAATTGTCATATAATATTAGAGTTATTGGATTGCTTTGCGTCAAATCATTGACTTGAACATATTTCCATTTCACTCAAACAGGACAAGAACTGAAGTGAAAAAAAGAAACAAAACAGTTAAAAAAATTTTTTTTTTTAAGACCGAGTTTCACTCTTGTTACCCAGGCTGGAGTGCAATGGCGTGATCTCGGCTCACCACAACCTCCACCTCCTGGGTTCAGGCAATTCTCCTGCCCCAGCAAGAGACGGGGTCTTAAACACCTGTCCTCAAATAATCTTCCTGTCTCTACCTTCCTCCCAAAATGCTGAGATTACAGGCATGAGCCACCATGCCTGGCCAAGGAAAAAAAGTTTGGAGATGGTTCTATTACAGTAATAACCTTAACATAGCCTTACAATTATAGCACTCTATAGTTTACAAAGAATTTTTATGTAGTTTAATCCTCATAATGATCCAATGAAAAGAGCAAGACAAGTAATAATTCTAGTTCATAGCTGAATGAACTGAGGTGGTGAGAGTTTAAATAACTTGCACTGGGTCACACAGCACAGGAGGCTGAATGAAGACTAAAACTGAATTCAGTGATCTCCACTTTTGTGTTTCTTGATGATCTTTTAAGTCAATGAGTATTAAGAAGAACAGTTTCGATGGGGAACCGTTATACTACAGACAGTAAATACCAATCACAAACAACCACAAAAGTTTAAATTTTTTTGATTGCCTTATTCTATTATTTTAGTAACTTGAAAAATGATGCCATATGTTGTTAAGCACATTAGATAAAAACACACAAATGCCCTAGTAAAAAATTACTCTAAAAAATTAAGACAACATATATACTTAAGAAAATATCTAGTACTAATTTTTTATGTTTCTTTTTTCAAAATATGCATTTCAAAAGCAGAAAAGGCAAAACAGTAATTTTTGCTGCCTTATTTTTGGAAAAAAGAATTATAAAAGACAATACTTTTCATTTAAAGAAACTGTACAAGAAGTTAGTGGCACATTCTTCACTGTTTTAAAACAAACTATAAAACTAGTGATATTTACCTGAGGAGCAATACGATTAACAATATGTGAAATCTCATCACTATCTGTGGTGTATATCTGTTTTTTTCTTCCTTTACCTAAGGAAATAAAGACATTTCTATAGATTATAAACAAAAAACCCTCAATTTAAAAAAATACCTGTCACTTCTTAGAAAATAATTTTAATTAGTGCAGCTTAGAGGATTATGTGTTTATATCACATACTTACACAGATAAAATCATTTAAGATTCTCAGAAGTGCCCGATGCTATTATCTGACTAGAATTCTAGTTAAATCTCAATCACTTATCAAATATTTACCCACATAAAAAATGTTCATAATGAATTACCTAACTGCTTTGTCAATGGAGAATTCTGATCCCAAAAGATATCAGTTTGTCCATCTGGATCATTAGGAGAACTGAAGGAAGATGACAGTAAGTCCATTTTCAGCATTCTCTTTGGTGTTTCATAACTTTCTATATAAAATATGATTAAAATTACAATTGTTGCATTTTAAAGTACTACCTTACTTCATAGTACCCCAAAGTCTTAGCCTTTAATAGTCCAAAATAATTTTTTCCCCAGAGATAAGTACCTGAACCATAAATGAAATGACTGTTTCATATAAAAACCCATGCAGCACTTCCCAATCTTGACATTGTAAATAGCAAGCACTTTTAGATAATCTAGAAGGTCTATGAATGCATAATACAATACCGTATAACCTAAGTCATTCTATTTATTATCATTTAGACTTGAAGGCTTTGGGGAACCACCTACATTTATAGGTACACTTCAGAAGTCAAAAGTATCCTAACAAAAACCCAAATATGTTTAGCCCCTTTCATAAACTCTATCCAATCTACATTAATTGGGATTCTTCAAAAAGCATTAGTGATCAAATGCTTGGGAATTTTTGTCTAGAATCACCTTCAAATTTTTATAAAGATTTTTGTTCATTCCCGAATTGCTTTATGGGAGTATTACTAAAGACATGTAAGGTAACAAGCACTATTTCATGAACATGCTCCAGAATAAAGGCTTTTGTATGAGTTTCAATTCCAACTAATATTTACTAGAAGTCTTTTAAAAGGGAACACCAAAAACTAATCGAGATAAAAGGGGTCCTTAGTATCTTACTTGGAGGGATGTTACACATAGCAACTTCCGGTTTATTCATAATGAGGTGAGATATCACCCAGGCTTTGAGACAAACTAACTTTTCATATGGCCTCTTCTCTAAAATAGGTCGGGGGTCGGGGTGAAGCTTTAAATAGAAATAACTTCTCCGGGCATAAACTGAGGATAGCGGACCTATCCGCTCTTTCTCCTCGCTCTGCCACCGTTGCTGAATGGAGGAGCAGCCTAGAAAGCCGCCGCCTTCCCGCAAACAGGTAAACCACATGACCTATTGCTGTGGAGGTGGCCAGTGGATGATCAAACCTAACAGGGTAGTGCTCAAGCCCGAGGACAAAAGCCCATCGGGGAGTGGTAAAGGATTATTTTTGAACTCTCGAGGGGTGAATCCCAGAGAAACAATATACACTCCAGACTCCACCCCCACCCGATTTCCCTGTTCCAAGCGGGGCTGTGGGGATGTAGCGCCAAAGCCAAGGCAGGCCACGCTGCCGACGTCTCACCCTCGGGGTTACTTTTACTGCACAAGGCGGCTGCTGGAGGCTGCTCTCCTTGCCGCACTGGCCCGGGAGGCCCCTCTTTAGCCCCGCGAGGCCACGAACCGCGGGCCGGCCTCAGCCGCCTCCTCCCTGGCTCGACCACCGAGCCGCATTCCTCAGTCGCCGCAGTTTTGTGCGGCGTGCTCTTCGGGCTAGGGCTGTCATCAAGTTTCCTCCGCCGACTCATTGCCTATGACCCGCCTCCACCAGCCGCTTCTTTCACATTTTGCAAAGGGATGAGTAGGTCAACCGCACTACAAACGGGACTCGGCATTAGCGGCAGCCGCCATTTTGGCCGGTGGGGCGCGCGCAAGAGGCGGCCGCTGATTGGCTGCGCCTGGGAGAGGGACGGAGCTGTTAAGGTGCCAAGCGCGCGCGCGCTTCCGCAGCCGGGGCTGGAACCTGCTCTGGAGGAGGGTCTAGGCTCAAATTCCTCCGGACTGGAAGGGATTATAGGGGTAGTAGTCAGGTACGCGTAAACTGAGTGGGAACTTGTGAGATGGAAAGGAGATTGAATGCACTAACAGCTTTTTACTGAATTTACATAAAAAATTGCACCTTAGATTCATATTAAGGGTCTTTGAATTTGTCAAGAAGAGGAGATACAGCTAATTTTTCATAGATGATATGTTCATAGAAAAATCCAAAAGATATCCTCCAGATCCCAGAATGGTAGATCCACCAACAGACTGCAAAATAAACAAATAAATAAATAAAATCCAAAAGAAAGTAGAAAAAATTACTAAAATAATAATTTAAGAGTTGCTAGATACAAAGTCAATATTCAAAGGTCAATGTGGTTCAATAGATTAGCAACAAATATAAAATTGAAGTTTTAAAGCAATACTATTTATAACAGTATATGAGATAACAAGTAACTAGAAATAAGTTAAAGATTGTCCTTCCTACAAAGAGAACTATAAAACATTTTTGAAATAACATGAAGACCTAAACAAATGGTTATACTATATTCATGGGTTGTGAGACTCAATATTGTTACAATGTCAGCTATTTCCAAATTGGTCTATAGATTCAACATTAATACATCCAAAGTCCCAAGATACATTTTATAGTGTGTGTCGGGACAAGTTTTTTGTTAAATTTACATGAAAATTCAAAGGACCAAAAATATTAATCAACTTTTGAAGATCTCTTGAAGAATGAGGGTAGATATCAACCAGGTATCAAGACTTATGTAGGGCCGGGCGCGGTGGCTCAAGCCTGTAATCCCAGCACTTTGGGAGGCCGAGGCAGGTGGATCACGATGTCAAGAGATCGAGACCATCCTGGTCAACATGGTGAAACCCGTCTCTACTCAAAATATAAAAAAAATTAGCTGGGCATGGTGGCACACGCCTGTAATCCCAGCTACTCGGGAGGCTGAGGCAGGAGAATTGCCTGAACCCAGGAGGCGGAGGTTGCGGTGAGCCGAGATCGCACCATTGCACTCCAGCCTGGGTAACAAGAGCGAAACTCTGTCTCAAAAAAAAAAAAAAAAAGACTTATGTAAAATTATGGTGATTAAGACAGTGTTATAATGGTGATGGGATAGATAAAGATGGAAGAAACAGGGTAGCACAGGAACAGACTTCCATATAAATGAACACGATTTGAGACAAAGATGACCCTCCTGAGCAATGGAAAAGGGACTTTTGAAATTAAATGGTGCTTGGTCTATTTGATATTCACTTAGAAAAAGAAAGAAACATGACCTTTACCTCAAACTTTATCCCCAAATCAGGTACAGATTCATTATAAATTTAACTGTAAAAGATAAAATATTTTAGAAGGTATAAATTTGTTCATAACAGAATGCATTTAAAATAAAACCAGGCATAATTATAAATTTGACTACATAAAATTGATAACTTGAGAACTTCTGTTCATTCAAAGACAACATTAAAGAGAAAGAAGGGGAAGGCACAAATTGGGAGGAAATATTTCGAAGACATATTTAAGGGCCCGTATATAGGTTATATGAAGAACTGATACAAATTAAGGAAATGACTGACCATCAAAACCAAAAGTGGATGGGACACTTGAGCAGGATCTTCACAAGAGAAAATATTATCAACAAACTTATAGAAAAATCAGATTCATTTTTAATCGGGAAAATGCAAATGAAAGCCATATCAGAATGGCTAAAATTAAAAAGACTGACAATGTAGTTTTCAAGGAATTAAACCAATGGAAGCTTTCATGTACTGCTGGTGAGAGTATGATTTGGTACAACCACTTTGGAAAACAGTTTTTGGGCTAGCAGTCCCACTCTGAGGAGTATTCTCTGTGGAAATGCATGGACTTGTTCATCAAGATACATTCTATAAAAATGTTTTGGTGGGATGAGGTGGCTTATTCCTGTAATCTCAGCACTTTGAGAAGCTGAGGCAGGTAGGTTGCTTGAGCCCAGGAGTTTGAGACCAGCCTGGGCAACATGGCAAAACCCCATCTTTACAAAAAATACAAAAAATTAGCTGGGAGTTTTGGTGCATGGCTGTAGTCCCAGCTAGTAGGGAGGCTGAGGTGGGAGGATCACTTGAGCCCAGGAGTTGAGTTGAGCTGAGCCCTGATTGTGCCACCACTGCATTCCAGCTTGGGTAACAGAAAAAACAAACAAACAAAAAACAAACAAAAACGAAGGAAGGAAGAGAAAAGGAAAGAAAGGAAAAATGCTTTTAGCAGTAAAATTCAATTCAAAATTACTTTATACTGTAAGCAGACAAAATGCCTTTCAACAGTAGAATGATAAATATATTGGACTATATTTACACCACAAAATATTAATGAAAATGAAAAACTACAACTCTGTGCAACAACATGGATAAATCTCACAAAGATGAGCAAAAAAAGCTAGACCTCCTAACCCTCCTCCATAATGTTAAAAATCCCACATAAAGTCCATGAGGCAAAAATTCTATTATATTATATAGGGATGTAAGCTTTAGTGTTAAAACAGTAAAGAAAAATCTAGGAATGATTACCATAAAAGTCAGGATAATAGTTACTTTCAGAGGGGGAAGGGACAGTGATTAGAAGGGGATAGAGGGAGGAGAGAATTTCATGTACTTATTGGCTTTATTTTCATATTCTAGTTGTTAATTACAAAAGTATTTGTTTTGTGATAATTTAGTGAGCTGTACATTTTTTTTCATTGTCTATGTATGTTGTATTTATCAATTAAAATGTTTAAAAATTTTAATGTAAGGCAAAGATCTTAGTTTCCACTGAGGAACTGCTATATTTCTTCTATCTTGTAAACTATTCTGTTTTTACTCTTCAGTTTGGCTGACAGAAATCCTAGAACTAAATCTGAGATTCAAGTCTGGCAGTTATGTAAACCATATAAATCACCGTGAATAAATAATTCCACTATTTTTCCTCAGTGTTTGACCTTCTACTAATACTTTTTATTTCCATGATTGTTTTTAACCTACATGTATTTAAACTATTGTTTAGTTTTATTTATTTATAACCAGGTAAGACTGTTTGGAATACAAATGATGTTATATCTTCTAAAATTCAAATTAATTACTTAAGCCTTCATTTGTATAAATTAGTAGGAATATTATTATTTCTCTCAGCGATCTCTCCTACCTGTGAAGTGACCAAAAATCCTAGAAGTATTTTTAAAAAATTTTAAAAAGAACTTAATTTACCCAAATAAATATCCAACTCACATTTAGAAAATAAAGAATTTTAAAGAGTTTAGTGATGTTTATAGGAGAAATAACCATGTTGTATTTTCTTAAAGCATATTAATGTTGCAAGTAAAATCACAGTGAATACTTTACCATAACTCCAAATTCTTTAGTGCCCAGGTAACCATTGTTGAAATGGACAACTTGAGCCTGAAGAACAAACTTGTTATCTTAACATACCTAGGATTGCTGTAAACTGTAATCATTATGTGGTAGGAAATTACAGTAAATTTTAACTTGAATATTACTTATTTTACATAATCTGTTATATTTCTAAATGTACTTGAAATTAGATATACTTCCTGAATATAACTCCTGAAATAGTATAGCACAACTAAATCCTTAATAAAATGTTCTTAATATGAAACAAAAGTCATATAGATGTTTAAATGTAATATGATTCATAACTCAGCATTTCTAGGCATTTGAATTATATATGTGTATGTGTGTATGTGTGTGTGTATGTAGGGTTTAATGCAACTAAAAACTTTAACAAACCAAAATAAAACTCTTGCTTGTTTCACTTATAGGGATTAGTCAAAACTTGGCAATAATTGTAAAGGGAAAAATTGTGACACTGAAGGTCTGAGTGACAGAGGAGGTTCTCTGCCAGTGATTGCCTCCTCGCTTGCATTATAATGATGAGTCAATGCTGCTGGATCAATGGCTAACTATGAGCAGTCTTCCTTTCAAGAAAAAAAAAAAAAAGCAAAAGCAACAAAACCGTAATAATGTGAATTATGTTTATATTTTATATACAGAGCTCCAGCTTTAAATCTATGAGGTGCATTTGGCAGAATCTGAACAAGCAACAAAATGATTAGAAGTTTTTTTGTTCATTTGTTTGTTTTTAATAGTTTTGTTACTATGTTTCCATACCAAAATGTACCTGGGTAAGTGCTGGGCCCATTTTTCTTTAGTCCTGACCTACCAGCAATTTTATTAGCTAGAACCACCAAGTATGCCTAACTGCCTCATCAGGAGCCTCTGCTACCTAGGTGACCATATCTGGCCAGACGGGCCCAATCAGGTAAAAATGACTGTACTAGACATGGGCAGCTGATTTTAGGAACCAGTCCATAACCTGGCTCTTCACCTCTGACTGACACCTCTGACTGAATTGAAACAATTATATTCTCTCTTGGAGATTTAACTAAGAATTTGCTAGAGGCCCCTGTGCAAAACTATGGCAGGCAGAAACTGTGAAAAAGCTTGCTCAAAGTGGAACCGAAGGAAGCAGCAGAATTATGCAGACTGGGGACCACTGGAAGCTACTTCTGTTGATTCTGGATACCTTGAAACCCAACCACCATTCAGCTTCAATGTCCATAAGAGCAGATTTTACTGTGATACCAGTCCTTTTTTCTTTCAATGTGAGCCCTTACAGTAAACTTCCTTTGTTAGGTGGGGGCTAGCTAATGCCAGTTGGTCTCTATTTCTTACATCTAAAAAGAAACCTGAACCAAAATATAGAAAAAAACACCAGGATTGGGTCAAGGATTGTAGTCTAATTGTTTCTTAGTTAAAGGAATATTATTTTGAAAAGTTCAAAATAGAATGAAACAAAATCCCATTTAAAGATGGAGCTGGAAGTTAAAATGTTTTAGTGACTCCTTTGGACCTGAGACAAATTATACTGGACACTAGCTGTCATCTGAAATCACTTTTTCTTAAGTTTTTTGGTTCAATTATTTTATAAAGAGTTAGGGAAATATGGAATGTATTTTTATTTTTTTCTCTCTGTAGCTCCATACTCCTGATGACATTACAAGCTTTGCTTTATCAGTTTCTTCAATTTTCTCACCCTCTGAACCTACCAATACGCTTTTCTTACCAGGCTTCAGCTTTGGATCAGTCATGCTATTTATTTTCTCAGCTCCTGAGCTGAGAAATTATGTTGGAGAGATTCTTTACTGCACCACTGTGAACCTATAGTCATCAGCTGAGCTTTCAGTGGCACATGACGGTGTCACTGAGCAGCTCATGCTTCTATTCTCCAAAATAGAGATTCCAAATTTCTAACACGTTCTACAAATTCCCTTCCAGCTCATGTTTTCCCTTTATTAAACGTTATTTGCATCCTATTTCCCAGAAAAAAAAATTGATCTATGAAATATAAAATCCCTCGTTAAAATTATGAATTAGATAAGGATGACTGTCATATCTAATTTTGCTCAGGGTGAAATATAACTAGCTTAAAAACCAGCCAACTGACCATGAACCAACTACATTTCTAAGCCTTTCTTACAGGTAAAGGGGTCCACATTACAAAGTTTTAACTTAAAACCCACAAGCAGAAGTCCCTAGGTGGAGCTTCCAAAAAAAAAAAACCTTTCTTTCTGATGGAAACAAGGAACCGCAGAGGTCATGATGGGATTCTGGGGCCTTAAAGCCAGACTCTAAGGATGGTAGAGCAGAAGAATTCAAGGAGCCAACGTTCCCAAGGTATCATGCAGCCACAGTACCTGACCTGGGTAGCCTGGCTCTATGCCGTCAATCCTTTATCCTTTGATATTCATCAATCCCTTACTTCTTTAAACCAGTAATTCTCAAACTGGTAGCATCAGTATCACCTGGGAACTTGTTAGAAATCCATATTCTGAGGCAGGAGAATTGCCTGAACCCAGGAGGCGGAGGTTGCAGTGAGCTGAGATCGCGCCATTGCACTCCAGCCTGGATAACAAGAGCAAAACTCCGTCTCAAAAAAAAAAAAAAAAAATCCATATTCTTGGGCCCCATTCCAGACATACTGGGTAAGAAACTCAGTGTTGGTTTAGAAATTTGAATTTTTATAAGCCCTCCAGGTGATTTTGACACTATTTTAATGTCTGAGAACCTCTAGTTTAAGTCGCTGTCTTTTAGGTCTTCCTAAAAGCCAAATAAAAAATGCATTTTTATGCATATATGAGGCTGAAAAAACTGGCTAGCTTTAAAAATGTAACATTCTTATTTTTACTATATTAACAACTAATATTAAAAAGTAATTATTTGTATAACAAAGTAAAGTACTTATACCATGGTATGGAAGAAATGCAAGTTATGCATGTTGTAGCTACTATTCATATACACATGAGTATGTACATATACCCACATACATCTCAAATGAAATATTCCAAATATTAACTATGCGTTATCTCTGGATTGTGGGATTTAACTAATGATTGTTTTCTTTTTTCTCCCAAATTAGCTACAATGAAGATGTATTGCTTTTAAACAAAAAAATGAATAAAATATTATATATGAAGTGTGAAAATAATAGGTTTAAGAATAGATAGTATGAGACATAAAGATTTAATTACTAGTGATAAACTTATGAGAAATTATACTAAGAACTCCATAATGGGATAAATAAGCTTGCAGTGTTTTTCTGGCAATCACTCTACAGTACCAAATACACTCCCTGGAGTCTTCACTACAATCAAGATAATGAAACCTATTCATCACCCCCAAAAGTTTCCTTGTGCCCCTTTGTATTATTTTTGTCTGTAATAGGTGAGCTGATATATTTACTTTTGTTTCATGGCTGTGTTAGACAAGAAGCTGGAAAATTACTCGGAATTTAATAATCAGCTCTTACAATCTAGTATCAACTGGCTACAGCACACCACTGATTCTGTTACAGCCCAGTCTCCTTTCTCCAGTTTAAGTAACTTCAGTTTCTTTGACTTTTCCTCATCTTACCTATTTTTTCCATGCTTTCATCAATTTTAAACCTCTCAATTCAGTGGCTGAGCTCAGATCTGGACCTAGAGAGGCCTATACTGTAAAAATGAAGCCAAGCAGTAAACGTTAAAGGAAAAGAAAGCCTGGGGCAGTTTACGAGGGCTGAGAAATTGGAGGTTGCTGGGAAAAGCAGCTGACTATAGAAAGGGTCCCTTTTTAAGTAAGTCACCCTTGGGAGTTCAGTCCGTGAATGTCAGTAGGAGGATGAAGGTAAGCAGGTTACCCAATTGTGATGTGGTGCATACTTTTGCACACTGCTTTCTGCAAGCACCACTTAGTAGCACTAATTGAATCCAACCCCACTGATCATTTCAGATACAAACCTCCATCTGGCCTACATCTACTCAGGAATAATGGCTGTGGGTGTCATAGAAGTAATTTGAAAAGACATTTTCCTCTACTGCTTTAAGTGAAACCTTAAGAATATTAAAAAAAAAAAAAAAAAAAACCAAACCCTCAGCAGTCCCAAAATGTCTTATTCAGGGTTAATAACTTTCTTTCCACTGGCCATAATGGAACTTAGTCATAATCTATGTGTTTTTGCTTTTATGAATACCAGAAAGATGGCCTAATTTTAAAGCTTGTCCTTGACTCTTCTTCAAGTAGCAGGATCCAGATCATTCACTCTGTCACCATAATTTTAACATAAAACACTCCTAAACCGTGTCTGAGACTGTTACAAATTTCTTTATCTTACAGGAAAAATAAAATCTCAAAAATTATACGATTCTTAATAGTATTTATGTTACCCTAGCCAAGTGAAGGCCTAGGAATGCTAGAAATGTCCTACATGCAAATAGCTTTTTGGTGAAAGATTATTTATGCAGAATATTCTGGCCCAAGCTGAAAATGGTTTTTGATTGTTAGAAATGAAATTACAGCATTTAAAACACATTAAAATGTAAAATAACATTGTAGACCCATTTGAATATAAAAGAATAGATAGGGAAGAAATTAGTTAAATTGCAAAACCCGTATAACAAAACTAACACTACTCATTTCAATTCAGTTCCCAGCCTAAGAAAAGTTTTACTTCAACAAGGCTTTTCCTTCTTTCAGACTACTGGAAGAAATGGTTTGTGCATTTCACATGAATGTAAGGGACTCTTCAGCTTTGGTCTAGTATTAATAATGTAGATGACAGTGTTAGGGAAAACTGGGCCTCAGAGTTATCCCATCGGCAAAAAATGCATGAGAAACATAGGAACATTTATTATGCTGTTGAACTATTTTTAATAAGCCTGTTATGGTTTCAAAATCATCAAGAGGAAGGTTCCTTTACTTGTTACTCTTCGTATTTCCAAACCCTCCCTGTCTTTGAATAGTTGTTGCTATTCAAGGTATAGTAGTATATGGAAGAGCAACCCTAATACTGCCTGGGAGCTCATTAGAAATGCAGAACTTGGGCCTGTCTCAGACCTGCTGAAGCAGAATCCGCATGATAACAAGATCCTGGGCCATTCACAGTCACAAGAAAGTTCCACAGCTCACCATCTGCAGAGACTGTCTCTAATAATTGTGGCCTATAATGTATAGTGCCTCTTTTCTCTGAATTTTTATCTTATCTTCAGTCTACTGTATATAATTTAGCAATTGCTTATATAGTCTTATGTTTCTTAACAGTTACTGGAGGTATGCAAATCTTATTTACAAGATTATGCAAGTCTCTGTTACAGAGGTTTGCAATCAATGCTCATTATTCCATTGTTTGTTAAAGCCCTATCCTGTTCCTTTCTGCCTTATGTTCCAAAACATTTTGAGGTCAGGTTTAGGAAAAATTATAAAAAGTTATCCTAATATTAATGAAAGTAAATATTTACTTGCTTTAGAAAGAGGCTGTTAATAACAGTGGAAGATTATAAATAACTTCATATATAGTTTTTATTTTCTTATGAATGCCAAGACATAAAAGTAAAATGCGCTCTTGGCAAAGGTTTAGAATATAACCAATTCTTGATTTTTCATTAAAATCGTATTTGTAAAGAAATGTTTACTGGGTGTGGTGGCTCATGCCTATGATCCAAGCACTTCGGGATATTGAGGCAGGAAGATTGCTTGAGACCAGAAGTTGGAGACCAGCCTGGGCAACATAATGAGATGCAGTCTCTACCAAAAAACTAGAAAAATAATAGCTGGGTGTATGTCTGTAGTGCATGCCTGTAGTCCTGTCTACTCAGGGGGTGAAGGCAGGAGGATCCCTTAAGCCCAGGAGTTTGAGGTTGCGGTGAACTGTAATCATGCCATTATACTCTAGCCTATAGCCTGGGCAGCAGAGCAAGACCCTGACTCAAAAAAAAAAAAAGAAAGAAAGAAGGAAGGAAGGAAAGAAAGAAAAGAAAGAAAGAAAAAGAAAGACTGACTCAGGATGAGTATATCAATAGCAAAAGAATAAATGATACTTTGCACAGTAGTTAATTTAAAAATTTCGATGGCAATACCTACTTTGTGACTTGACCATAGTATTATTCTTTAATCTCTATGTGCTGGTAAGACTTCAATTTAATATTGTTATGAGCCATCCCTAGTGTTTAAAGTACATAGCCATCAGAATTAGTTCCCAGATTGTATTAAGGCTTAAATAATTAAAATAATTATTAGCAAGAGACGAATGAAAAATCTAGGAAAAAGAACAACATAGCACATATATTGTACACAAACACACATACTCACAAGCTGATCTGTTGACTGCTCTAGGCAATGTTGGAATGGGAAGTAAGTTTTCTCTTTAGGCTAATATTTTGTGGATTTTTTTTAAACCATTTTAAGAAAACCTGTAGTAAACTTAATTTAAGAGTAGAAAAAATAGTTTGCTGCTAGGAAAGATTAAAGAAAGTTATCATTTATTGTGTTCTATAGATTGTTTCTTTCTCTTGTATCAAAAGAACTGACCCATGTTTGAAGTTCAGAATTTAATTAATTCTACGAAGAACATAGTTTAAAGTTGTAAAGGCTTTGCTATTAATATGATAAATAATTTTTCTTAGGATATTGTTTATCTGCAGAGAGGATACCATATTCAAGATTTAAAGGTAGATTATTTTCGTTCACATCATTTTGAGCTTAGGTTTTGCTTGATACATTCACATGAAGTGGGCCTTTAATTTACATATGCTTTAAGAATAGTTAATAGCTAATCTACAAATTTTTTTTTTCTATGTTTTCTTTGAAGGTTTTTCCAAGGAAAACTTTGGAAACCATGTCTTTTCCCCCTTCTTTGAATTACTTTTAATAATCTCAAAACAGCATGGATTGGCTTGCAAAGTCTTCTGTAAACTGATTGTATTTAATAGTTGACTTCATGTCCCAGAAGCATCAGAAAATGTTGATCATGTTGAGAGCTGGCCCCTTTGCTACTGGGTTTCCTGGAAGTGAAAGCTTGTAATTTACATGTATGGCATGGGGATAGTCGCTCTGAAATACATTCCAGAACTGTCAAGATAAGGTCTTCATGAGAAGTCAGGTCTGGAGAAGTTATTCATACAAGATGATGTTTAGGTAGTAGAAATCAGTGAAGGTGATTGCAGAGGTCAAAGTGCATGACCCCAAATTCTAATGACTGAAATTGTGTTTGGAAAATTTCAGTTTTCTTCTTTACGCATCCACTTGAATGCCTGCAAGCTCTGTGGAGATAAGCAGGGTGTATGGTGGTTTTGTCCTGTGGCTATCATTGGCCCACTAGAATCATGACATATGACAGAGGCACAGCTTGCCTCAGTTTCTGCTTATACACAGAACAGATTCTTCTACATATAAGGCAACATATAATTTAACACCTAAACTAGGACACTTGTGACAGTAAAAAGTAATGCTATTGAGAATTTTAGCTGGAAAACGGGTGGCTACCAGAATTGGCTAATGGGTCAATGAGAAATGTTGAAGAATGAATGAACTAGCATTCCAGATTTTATTAATGGGCTGTCAAAGACCCTGGGTCTTCAGACCTAAGAAGAAGGTGGTATAGCAAAGCACTGGCTTTGGAGGTACACAGCTAGTTCAAATCCTACTTTAACATTTGCTGTTTGTGTGATCTTGAGCATATTTGCTAATTACTTTGTGTTTCTCTGTTTTCTTGTTATAAATGGGAATAATAATTCTCACTACCCAGGGTTGTTTTAAGAATTAAAGAAATGATGTATGTATAGCATTTGGCATGGTGCCTGGCACAGAGTAAACATTTGGTAAATGATAATTATTATTCTTAACTATTGTCCCTACTAGACCAGAATCTAGTTCTAGATCTAAGAATAATGTTACAGCACAGTCAAGGTGGAGAAGAGACATTTTGACCACTTGGTCCAAGCATCCATTGTAATAAGACCACCTAGCTTGATGTCCCATGATCATGAAAGGAGCCCATGATAGGACTGAATGAATGCTTGTCTCTTACAAATATTTAGGCTGAACCATAAGGGCCAGGGCCCAAGCCTTTAGTATGGGCCTATGGCTTGAATAGGGAGCCTTATACAACCAAAATAACCTAGATTTTCAGCACATTTCTCTGATGCTCTGCAATATTTGTCTTTTTCTTGGAAGAGCATATTAGCAAGATGGAAGATGTTCAGGTTACTCATAAATGTACGTATTATAGACTTCTCTTTATCAGTATATGTGTTTGTTTATTTTTGCCTGAGGCTTGGTAATTTATAAAGAAAAGAAGTTTTATTGGCTTACAGTTCCATAGGCTGTATAGGAAGCATGGTGCTGGCGTCTGTTCAGCTTCTAGTAGGGCCATAGGGAGCTTTTACTCATGGCAGAAGGCCAAGGGGGAGCAGACATGGTGAGAGAGGGAGCAAGAGAGAAAATGGGGAGGTCTCAGACTCTAAACAACTAGGTCTATTGTGAACTAACTGAGTGAGAACTCACCCAGGGGATGGTGCTAAGCCATTCATGAGGGATCTGCCCCATCATCCAAAACTTCCCACCAGGCCCCACCTCCAACATTGGGGATTACATTTTGACATGAGATTTGAAAGGGACATACCTCCAAATCCTATCCGTCTATGAATTATGTTGAAATCTACTTTTCTGGGGGGAATATAAGGAAGGTAGGGCCAGTGGTTTGCTCATAAAAAAAGTTTCAAAAATTTTGAAAGCCATTATTAAAAATTTATTTGGCTGGGCATGGTGGCTCACGCTTGTAATCCCAGCACTTTCGGAGCCCGAGGTGGGCAGATCACGAGATCAAGAGATTGAGACCATCCTGGCCATGATGAAACCCCGTCTCTACTAAAAATACAAAAATTAGTTGGGTGTGGTGGCACGCGCCTGTAGTCCCAGCTACTCGCGAGGCAGAGGCAGATGAATTCCTTGAACCCAGGAGGCAGAGGTTGCAGTGAGCCAAGATTGTGCCACTGCACTCCAGCCTGGTGACAGAGCAAGACTCCATCTCAAAAAAAAAGAATTATTTATATATAAACCCAAACTAAATAAAATATCTTAAAAACAAAGTTAAGTACCCAAAACTCACCACTTCATAATTATTTTACTACATTTTACTAATATCTATGTTTTGAGTTTGTATCTGTATGGGAGACATATTCTATAGTGGTCTGCTATTGTCATTATATATCTTTTCTCAGTTCTGTATTCAGGGATGTCACCTTGGTAGCTTGAAATTAGCCATGATGGGCACAGTCACACCGTGGAAACTGGTGAGCACTACAAATCACTTGATTTATTGTTTGTTGATTGCCTAGACCTTAGACAGTTATATAGGAAATGTACATCAAACTTAAATGTATGTCCTGACTGTAACCAGCATGGTAAATGGCTCAAAAAATGAGGAAATATTCTTCAAGTATTCAGAAACAATTCTCTGATAGAGCAAAGAAATCTCTTAAATCATTGAGAAACTATTGAAGTTCCTATATTTGTCTTCCTTGTTTCACTTTCCTGTTAAAGAAATATATTAATCAGAATTCATGTCAGAACTGTACCATGGCTCATCAATTGCAGCCATAGGTTGGCTCTGAATGCAAGAGTTTAATAAAAACAAAAACATTCTGTGAGATTCAATTAGCTATATAGAATTCATGGTAACAAATATTGTATATTTTATTATTTTCAAATTGTATGCTAAGCATCCTTCATATTATTCATAATATATAATAATTGTATGTATGTGTCCACTATCTACGGCTATATTACTTGTTTTAAATGAGAGAGGTGGTTGTTAAATATTTTCCAGAAATACTGCTCGTTGCAACCTATGGATCTAGCCTTGTCTGATGTCAGAACAGCCCCTAAAGGTAGTATGTAATCATGTGGGGTTCTGAGCTTGGCTATTGTGATATTGTAAGTCCATAGAGATGCCACATCAATAGTGATTAAAGCCAGAGAAGTGAAGCCTAAAGATTGAAAAATAAGAGTTAATGGTGACTTAGATTGGAGGCACACACTTGAAAAGGGACACAGAGTAAGCCAGAAATGGAAACTAAGCCAAAGAATCAGATGAAGGATGGAGGTGGTTCCTGAATTCTCTCATTAAAGGAGGCCCATCTTATGTGAGGCTGCCAGATGATTTATTGTTCTAGACACATGTGTAAAGGTGTGTGTATTTTATGTGTGTGTGTGTATATATATATATATATATATACACACACACACACATAAATGTAATTGTGAATCCATCTGAAGTTCAATTTTTTGTGTGAAGGGAAGATCTGGCTTAATTTTTTCTGAAATCTACCAAATTTTCTTAGCAAGTTCATCAGTAAAATATGTTTTTAGTGAGAGAGACACTTGAAAAACAGTGGCTTAAACCAGAGGCTCTCAGACTTTTAAACAAGCATCAGAATCTCCTGGAGGACTTGTTAAAACCCAGTTTGCTGGACTGCTTCTCCAGAGTTTTTGGTTCAGTAGGTCTGGAATGGGGCCAGAGAATCTGGATTTCTAACAAGTTCCCAGATGACACCAATGCTGCTGGTCTGAGGACTACCTTCAGAATTATTGGTTTCAAGAAATAAAGGATTGATGAATATAAATGGTGATATGGTTTGGCTGTGAGTCATAGGAGAGACCCAGTGGGAGGGAATTGAATTGTGGGGGTGGGTCTTTCTCTTGCTGTTTTCATAATAGTGAATCAGTCTCACAAGCTCTGATGGTTTTATAAAGGGGAGTTCCCCTGCACATGCTCTCTTGACTGCTGCCCTGTAAAACATGACTTTTCTCCTTTTTTGCCTTCCACCATGATTGTGAGGCCTCCCTGGCCATGTGGAACTGTGAGTTCATTAAACCTCTTTTTCTTTATAAATTACCCAGTCTCAGGAATGTCTTTATTAACAGTGTGAAAATGGACTAATACAAATGGATACAAAAAAATATCTACAGGTAGACTACTCAGGTCTGGCATGGTAGTTGTGTGATACTTTGGGAACCTTGTCTCCTTGAGGTTTTCTGCACCATAATCCTGAAAGTGTGGCTTTAGACCTCATGATCTCCAGATGGCTCCTGCAATTCCATGTTTTTTTCAAGAAGAGGAAAAGCCTCCCTCTAAACTCCACTCCGCCTCCCCTTCTTCAGCCTCCTCCCAGGGATTTCTGCTTACAGGGTTTCGGCTAGAACGGTGACATGTAGCCACTTTTACCTTTAATAATGACTTGAAAATGTAGATCATTTTTTTCTTTTCATTTTATTAAACTAGATACATTTCTACCCTAAACAAAAATTAATATGGCAGACTTTTATGTGTTCTTCGTAATTTTAGTGGCAGTCTTTCTAGCATCTCATCATTAAGATGTTGGCTTTTCATACAGACAAAGATTCTCACTCAACCAAATTCTGCTTAGGCCCCTGTGAACTCTTTTTCAAGTAGGCCCAATTTTTGGATTTTCATGTTTATCTCTGCATTTTGTACAGTTTTAGCAAGAATCCTGCCAAGTCATTTTAACTAAAATCCCCCACCATCAGTATCTGATCACCTTCAATATCTAAAGGAGTTCCTTATCCTCCACCATCCCCCAGGTGATATATGAACATCTTGGCCTGCCTTGACAAGAATTCTGTTAGATTTGTTCAGCCAGAATCCCCTCTTACCCCTGATGTATTCTCTTAATAGTTCTCCATGCGCTAACCCACACTCTGCTCCTTGGCTGTAGATTCCCACTTGCTCATGCTATATTTGGAATTAAGCCCAGTTCTATACTGAAGTCTCATTTACTGCATTATAATAGTCCTGAATAAGATCTGTTTTTATTGTTTTAAATACTATCCAGCTCTGTTTTATCTTTGACAATAGTAAGGAGATATCTTACTTTTCTTTCTCACTAATAAAAGGATATTAAGGCTGGGCATGGTGGCTCATGCCTGTAATGTTAGCACTTTGGGATGCCAAGGTGGGTGGATCACCTGAGGTCAGGAGTTTGAGACCAGCCTCTCATTCTTTCTCTGGCTGTCTAGTTTCCCATCCTGACTTACTCTCCGTCCCTTTTCAGGTAGGTGTATGCCTCCAACTTAAGTCACCATTCACTCTTATTTTTCAATCTTCAAACTTCACCTCTCTGGCTTTAATCATTATTGATGTGGCATTTCCATGAACTTACAATATCGCAATGGCCAAGCTGAGCACCCCTCATGATTACATACTACCTCTAGGGGCAGTTCTGATATCAGACAAGGCTAGATCCTATCCATAGGTTGCAATGAGTAGTATTCTGGAAAATATTTAGCAACCATTTCTCTCATGTAAAGGCTAACCAACATGTTGAAGCCCTGTGTTTTCTGAAAAATACAAGTTTAGCCAGGTGTGGTGCATGCTTGTAATCCCAGCTACTCTGGAGGCTGAGGCCAGAGAATTGCTTGAGCCTGGGAGGTGGAGATTGCAGTGAGCTGAGATTGAGCCATTGTACTGGGCAACAAGAGTGAAAAAAACTCCATCTCAAAAAAAAATAAGAAAGAAAAAGAAAAAGAATGAAAAGGATATTAAGTGGAGGCGCACGCTTGTAGTCCCAGCTACTCAGGAGGCTGAGGCAGGAGAACTGTTTGAACCCAGGAGACGGAGGTTGCGGTGAGCCGAGATCACACCATTGCACTCCAGCCTGGGTAACAAGAGCAAAACTCCATCTCAAAAAAAAAAAAAGGATATTAAGAATAGCTTTTAAAAATGTGATTATATGCTTTTCTTATTTGGTGTAGTGATGTAGCTGGACTCATTGCATTGACATGTGTCCTAATACCAGATTATCATTGTTATTTATGTTTGACTATTTTCTTATGGTGCATTAAATTTTATTACATATATTTTGTTTAGATTTTTACATTGTTTTGCATTAATTAAATTGATATGTAGTTGACTTTAGAGTTATAGTTAACAAGTTTTATATCAGGGTTATTCTAGTTTTACCAAAAAATAGCTATTAAATGTGTAATGACTCCCTGGGAAGCTACTAAGCTGAGGTTTACATGCATTATCCTATTTAAGTTTCATAGCAATTTTATTAAATCTGTGTCTTAATTGTTATCCTTTTTCAGATGAGTTTGAGAGAGCTCATCTAAAGCCGCTGATCTAGGATATTCTAAGACTCCTATTCCATAAATTGATTTTTAATTTATTTGTTACATTAAGAGGCCTTCCACCTTTTGCTATGTTGTAGAATAGTTTATGTTGTGTGGAAATTATTGATTTCTCAGATGACTTAAATAATTTATCCATAAAATAAATCCAGGTACCTATTATCTGATTCTGTAGTCATTTGAGGAATTTATTTTATGATAATTTATCATTTTATTTATAACTGAACTAGATTTTCAGTGTCTTCCTTGTCATTGAGATTGTCAAATTTATTAGCATAGAATTGAACACAAAATACACATATAAAAATCACCTCCATAGTTGTCACAATCTCTTTCTGTTAAAATTATTAAAGAATTATAATTGCAGTATATTTTTCTCGAAGAACTAGACCATGACTTTATCTATCAGTTTTCTCTTTCTATTTTCTAATTCATTGTGCTGTAAATATAGGGTCATTACTTTCTACCTCCTGCCTACCTTAAATGCTACTATAGTTGTTTCTTCCCAATATCTTAAAATAATTAGCTATAGCTTAGTCCATTTTCTGTTTCTATAACAGAATATCTGATACTGGGTAATTTATTAAAAAAAAGAGATGGGGCAGGCATGGTGGCTCATGCCTGTAATGCCAGCACTTTAGGAGGCCAAGCAGGGAGGATAACTTTAGGCCAGAAATTCAAGACAGCCTGGCCAACATGGCAGAACCCCATCTGTACTAAAAATACAAAAATTAGGCAGCCATGGTGGTGCACACCTGTAATCCCAGCAGGTACTTGGGAGGCTGAGGCACAAGAATTGCACGAACCCAGGAGACAGAGGTTGCAGTGAGCTGAGATTATGCCACTGCACTCCAGCCTGGGCAACATAGCAAGACTCCTGTCTCAAAAAAAAAAAAAGAAAAGAAAAAGAAAGAAAGAAAGAAAGAGATGTATTTGGCTTACAGTTCTGGTGAGAGAGGAAACAAGAGAGATAAACTGAGAAAGCCAGATTCTTTCTTAGTAACCCACTCTCAAAGGAACTTATCCATTCTTGAGAGAGAACTCATTCACCCATGAGAGGATATTAATCTATTTATGAGGGATATACTCCCATGATCCAGACATGAGGCCCCACCTCCCAACATTGCCACACTGGGGATCAAATTTCAACATGAGATTTGGCTGGGACAAACCATATTCAAATTATAGCAATCTAGTTTCTCTATATTTTATTACTTTAAAAAATTGATGATGCACGCTTTTGAGTCTGTCAGTTTATTTTCAAATATGGTTCCTTACCTTTTCGTATATGTGATTTTCCTTTTCATTATTCTCTGTTAGTCTCTCATTTTGCATTTGACTTCCTGTTTAGTCAACAGTTATTTAGAAGAAATTATTTTAGTTAGTAAGGGGTTATGAATATTTGTCTGATTTTTTTTACTATTAACTTTAAGTTATTTTGCATTTTGTTTTGTTTAGTGTTATGAAGAAAACCAGTAAAATTTTCATTTTTTAAAGTTTACTGAGGTTTTGCTTCTAGAAAATGATGAAATTATATTTTTCAAAGACATTGTAAAGAAAGACTATATATGTTTGTCATAGTTAAAATATGTTACATAATTTAACTTTCTAAATTAATTTGCTGTCAATTAAATACTTTCCACTTGATGTTTCATGGGCTTATAGTGGTTTATGAAGAATCCCAATACAGTCTCATTTCTGTCCATTTCTTCTTTCAGTGTGAACTTTTTATGTTATTGTAAACTGACAAAATTTTATAACTCTGATCTCTCCTTTTAATCTTCTCAATTCATCTTCTTTAACTCATATATACTTTTATTCCTGCATGAGTGTTTTCTTGTCAATAGTATTATCACTCTTCTAATTTTTAAATCTTTAAAAAATGTTTGTTGACAATATTGTTGACTATCTCATTTTCTTAAAATTTTTGCTTAATTTATTTTCAATATTTTTTATGTAGTCAACAGTTAGTTGGATTTTTATAAAGCTAAATCTAAACATTTTGTTTTTCTTTTTCTTTTTTTTTGAGATGGAGTTTCGCTCTTGTTACCCAGGCTGGAGTGCAATGGCGCGATCTCGGCTCACTGCAACCTCCACCTCCTGGGTTTAGGCAATTCTCCTGCCTCAGCCTCCTGAGTAGCTGGGATTACAGGCACACGCCACCTTGCCCAGCTACTTTTTTTGTATTTTTAGTAGAGACGGGGTTTCACCATGTTGACCAGGATGGTCTCGATCTCTTGACCTCTTGATCCACCCGCCTCGGCCTCCCAAAGTGCTGGGATTACAGGCTTGAGCCACCGCGCCCGGCCTTGTTTTTCTTAATAGAGAATTTTTTTTTTTTTTTTTTTTGCAATGGGGTCTTGCTGTGTTGCCCAAGCTGGTCTAGAACAGAGATCCTCCCAGCTCAGCCTCACAAGTAACTGGGATTTACGTGTGTGCCACTGTATGCAGCAATAAGGAATTTTAACCCATATATATTAATTATCACAAGTAATCTTTTAAATTTACTTTTGAGATTTTATTTTTCTAAGTTTATTTTTCTTGTTCTTTATTAATCTGCCTTTTACTAGATGAACTATATATTTTTTCAGTTGTATTTGTTTCAGGGATTTGGAAGATACAGTCCTGCTTTTAGTTGTTTCAGTTTCTTTTGTTCAGGGTTATTTTTTAGTTAAAATGTGAAAGTCTATAAAGCTTTATTCATTCAACAAGGATTTCTGATTGGATTTTTGTAAGCGAGACACTATTGTAGGCCATGGGATAGCATGGTTGGCAAATAAATAAACTCAAATTCACTGGCTTTGGCAATGATTTATTGGATATGATACCAAAAGCAAAGGCAAAGAAAATAAAAACAGACAAGTGTAACTACAACAAAGTGAAAAGCTTCTACACAGTAAAGGAAACAATAAACAGAATGACAAGTAAATCTATGAAATGGGAGAAAATATTTACAAACTACATATCTGATACAGGTTAATATCCAATGTATATAAGGAACTTCTACAACTCAATAAGAGAAAAACAAGTATTCCATTTTAAAAATTGGCAAAGGACTTGAATAGACATTAATTCAATAAAGACATACAAATGACCAATGGGCATATAAAAAAATACTCAACATCCCTAATTGTTAGGGAAATACAAATCAAACTACAGTGAGATATCATCTCACATCAGTTAGGATGGCTTTTATAAAAATAAAAACAAGACAAAACAAGATAACAAATGTTGATTCAGGTGTGGAGAAAGGAACCCTTGTACACTGTTGGTAGGAAGATAAATTGGTTTCAACCACTATGGAAAACAGTATGGAGGTTCCTTGAAAAATTAAATATAGAACTATCATATCATCCAGCAATTACACTTCTAAGTGTATAAGCCAAATAATTAAAATTGTGATCTTGAAGAAATATCTGTACTCTCATGTTCATTGCAACATTATTTACAACAACAAAGACATAGAAAGAACCTAAATGCCTATCAACAAATTAATGAAGAAAGAAATATGGTTTATATATACAGTGAAGTATTATTCAACCTTAATAAAGAAGAAACTGGCCAGGTGTTATTCAGCCTTAACAAAGAAGAAATTGGCCATAATCCCAGCACTTTGGGAGGCTGAGGCGGGCGGATCACCTGAGGTCAGGAGTTTGAAACCAGCCTGGCCAACATGGTAAAACCCCATCTCTACTAAAAATACGAAAATTAAGCAGGGTGTGGTGGTGGACGGCTGTAATGCCAGCTATTTGGGAGACCGAAGCAGGAGAATTGCTTGAACCTGGGAAGCAGAATTTGCAGTGAGCTGAGATCATGCCATTGTACTCCAGCCTGGGCAACAAGAGTGCAACTTCATCTCACACACAAAAAAAAAAAAAAAGAAGAAGAAGAAACTTCTGACATTTGCAAAACAACCGACTACATGTAATCAGTCATAGTAGAACAAATACTGCAAGATTCTATGTATATGAGGTGCCTAAATTAGCCAGATTTACTGAAGCAGAGAACAAAACAGTGGTTTCCAGGAGAAGGGAGAAATGGGGAGTTGTTCAATTGGTATAAAGCTTCAATTATGCAAGATAAATTAGTTCTAGCGATCTGCTATGCAGCATAATGCCTATAACTAACAATGCTGTATTGTGTACTTAAAAATTTGTGGGAAGGGTAAATCTCATCTTAAATATTTTTACCACAAAAACCAAACCGAACCAAAACAACAACAACAACAACAACAAAGAGACACAAATAAATTTTTGTGGGTGATGGCTATGTCTATTGTCTTTCTTGTGGTGATGATTTCATGGGTGTATGCATATATCCAAACTCATCAAATTGTATACGTTAAATATATTTATATCAACTATAGCTCAATAAAGCTGTTTTTTAAAAAAGACTATTTAATATGTTTTTCCAAATTACAATTAAGTAAAATGTTATAAGGAGAAATACACAGTATCATAAGGTTGAATAAGAGTGGAAAAGTTGACTCAGACATGGAGGCCAGGAAGGCCTAGGCCCCTTCATTGTCCATCTTGTTGCTTGGTTTGGCATAATACTTTGTAACTATTTGGTGGTTATGGGCCCTGTTGAGTTTTCAGGTTGGCTAAGGCTTGGTAGCAACAACGTAGTGACTTTCATCTTAAAAGAAAGCATTTATTTCATTTATATGGATTCAATTATCTTCCAAGTGAGCAAGGCCAAAAATAGCTTTCTTTAAAATTATTCTTAGAGTGATTTTTTTTTTGGCTTTGAAATGTAAATAGAAGCGAACAAATATTTCATCATCAACAACAACAAAATCTATCTTTCAAAAAAGCACCTTATGCCTTTTCTGAAATCTAATGCCCTTCTGTGCAGTTAAGAATTTGATATTCTGTGTTTCATTCTTGGCAAAACCTCTTGAAAAGGTAATAAATTTATTCCCGAGTTTGATAAAATGACTTTAATTGCAGAAGACAGCATTCATATAGGATGCAGACAGCCCCTTGATATTAGTGTAGTCCAGTAGAGAACATAACGAGGCTCAGTACTGTGTGTACAGCTTTCATCTTCAGACTAGAAGCAAAATTAAACAAGTAGTTCATCATTTCAGGCACTCCATCTGCACTTCAGGTACCAAGATGTCTTGTTCAATTGAGTTTTTACTCAATGTTTTACCATTTCAAGTGTCCTGGCAGCCTTTAGAATTTTCAAAAGGTGTTCATAAACTAGGAATTTTTTTGGGATGTCATCAGAGTGAATATACTGGATAAAAACCAGGAACTTGGCAGCATAGAGGAATATTAGGATCAAATTTCATTCTGAAGATAAAGGGAATAATTGTCAAGTCATCTATACCCTACTTCAAAATATAAAAAGGCCAACAATTCTAGACTGGATAAAATTATTTGTTAGAGGTGTTGCCTTACCCTTTCCCCTCTTCTCCAAGACACAATCAGTATTTTTGCCCCTCTTCTCCAATACACAACTAGTTTCATCATTTCCAGGGTACCTGGCTTTACCATGGTCCCCATGGCTGTGAGGGTCTTCTTTTTGTTTGGATTTGAGATGGGGAAATTTGGAAGATGCCTTTAGACAAGGGTTGTGTTTGGAAGATGCTTTTGGACGACTTTGCTAAAATTATCTAGTCTTTGCACAATGAACCTTTTCGTTTCCCACACAGATTTGTGCTGATGCATTGTTAGGATGTGCAGTTGTAAGGTCAACTTTATAATCCTCATGTTTGTATAATAACAATGTGATGCATTTCCTTGAATGTCTTTACGTTGGTCTTGAACCCACCTTGAGGCAGAAATCAGCAATCTGTCCTACTCCCTAAAATGAAACTAACTTAAAAACCATTGGCAAAGGAAAACTATTACTGTGTCTTTTTCTTCTCTTTCTTTACTCTTAGCAATTAGCCTGTTTTTTCTTAGCAATTAGCCTATTTATCTCAAATTGCACTCTCCACTTAGCAAAACAAAACAAACCAAAAAAATTCTATAGGCCAAACTACCGTTGAGAGAAGTATAGATCAGAACAGTGTGACAAGAAGCAAGCATGTTGAGGATTGCTGGCACCATTCTCTCTGTGTTGTACTATCTTTAACATGAGAAAGAAAAGAAAAAGTGCTACTGGAGACCAACATAATGGAATTATTTTAGTTCCACCAAAATAATGGAATTAACCAAAAAAGCAGAAAATCTTGAAATTCATGAGATGTATAATCTAAATTAGGAGATGAGCAAAAAGAATTCCTAGGACAATTAGGAGGCAACGGCCCAAGACATTAGTGGTGCAATTTGTTTCTACTCCACGTAAAAGCAAAATGAAAGTTCTTGGAACAGAAGACTTCAAAAATAAAACACAAAAACAGAGAACTTATATCTGGTGAAATATTATTCTGACAACTGGCAAGTGTGTGAATAATTAGCAATAAATATAAGTAAAAAAGAAATAAATAAAACAGGCAGGACTCAGAGATGCCAGGTAGCCTGTTCAGGGATTTCCAATTACGGCAAAGTGATGAGGCTGGCAAATATTCTCTGACTAAAAGAAGTATGAAACTGGACAAATTTAAAAATAAACAGAAAACCACACATAGTTTGGGGCTCTGGAAATTAACAAATGCAAACAACAAATTGGAAAGAATTTATTAATTAAAAGAAATCACTCAACTTCAGTTAAGAGCAGAAGTCTGTGCCATTCTTGCCTGGGGTGGTTGCCATCAAATCCTTTAGTCATTTGGCGTGATAGTGCTGTCTGACCGGGCTGGTCATAAAACTATTAACAGCAGCTTTGCTACTGTAGAGGCTGACTTGATTTGGAGTGCAGAGCAAAAAACCCCCACATCCAAATAGGGAAAGAATAGTGAAAGCCATAACCCTGCAATACAAGTCTGAGGTTGTTATCTGCGGTGGGGTGAGGAGCAGAACTGAGAAAGCCATAGAAGAGCTAGCTGAGGTCTTCATGACACATCACTGGCAGACTGGGACCTGTAAGGACACTACAGGAAGTAAAAGCCTGATGTGTGAAGGTGCTCCCATTGCACAAACAGATCTATCAATGGGTTGTAAGCCTTACTGGCTCAAGATGTTGGAGCATAACATCCGGCCAGTGTTGGGCTGACCACTAAGCTACACATACTCTGTTGATCCTCAGTCTAGTCTTACTAAGAAAAAAAAGAGAGAAGACACAAATTATTATAGCAAATTCAAGAATAAAAGAGAAGACATCACTACTAACCTTCAAAAATTAAAATAATTGTAAGAAAATATTACAAGCAATTTTATGTCAGCAAATTAGATGTTTTAGATGAAGCAGACATTTTCCTAGCACAAACTACTGATACTCATTCAAAAAAAAAAAATTGAAATAGACCAACCAAAAAGAAATTAAATTAATAATTAAAAATTCACTTAAAAAAACCCAGGCCCAGATATTTTACACAAGTGTATTCTAACAAACATTCTAACAGATATTTAAATAAGAAATAATAGCCACCCTTCACAAATTCTACCAGAAAATAGCAGATAGTTGGCACTTCACATGCCATGAGACCAGTATTATCCTGATAGGAAAGGCTCATGAAGATATCTCGAGAAAAGAAAACTACAAATCAAACCTTCCTTGAAAACAAATGCAAAATTTTTTGAAAAATTAGCGAACAAAATCCAGCAACGTAAAAAGATGTACCATGACCAAGTAGGATTTATCCTAGAAACGCAAGGTTGTCTTAATGTCTACAAATATGTAGACAAATCAATGTAACATGCCATATTAATAATGCAAAGGATATAAAATGTATGTTCATATCAGGAAACACAGAAAAACCAACTGAAAAAATATTCTGCACCCATAAATAAAAACTCTCAGTAAATTGGGAATAGCAGAGAACTTTCTCAGAGTGCTAAAAGGCATTTACAAAAGTCTATAGCTAACATCATAAATAGCTAAAAATAGTGCTTTGTTCCCTAGAATCAAGAATAAGTTAAAGACATCTATTCTTATCCATTTTACTTAATATTGTACTAGAGACCCTGACCACTGCAATCAGATAAGACAAAGAAATTAACGGCATACAGATTGAAAAGAAGGAAGTAAAACTTTTTTTTTTTAAGACATCATGATCTTGAACATAGACACTCCTAGGAAATCTAGAATACAAACCAAAAAACTGGAACTAATAAGGAACTTCAACAAGGTCACAGGAATAAGATAAATATGCAAAAATGTTTTTTTTCCTTATTCTAGCAATGAACAATTGGAAAATGAAATTCCATTTTTAATAGCATCAAAAGGAATAAAATACTCAGCTGGACCCAGTGGCTCATGCCTGTAATCCCTGCACTTTGGGAGGCCAAAGCAGGTGGATCAAGAGTCAGGAGTTTGAGACCAACCTGGCCAACATGGTAAAACCTTATCTCTACTAAAAATACAAAAATTAGCTGTGTGTGGTGGCAGGTGTCTGTAGTCCCAGCTACTCAGAAGGCTGAAGCAGTAGAATCTCCTGAACCTGTGCAGTAGAGGCTGAGATGGCACCACTGCACTCCAGCCTAGGTAACAGAGCAAGGCTCTGTCTCAAAAATAATAATAGCAATAATAATAGTAAATAAAACACTGAGAAATAATGTAACATAAGTTCAAGTCTTATTCACAGAAAATTACAAAACACTGCTGCTGAGAGATAGTAAGATTGAAATAAACGGAGACGTATTATGTTCTAAGAATGAGAGGCTCAATATTGTTAAGATAAGAATTTTTTGTAGATTCAACACATTTTCTCTCAAAATCTCAGCAGGCTTTTACTTTTTTTTTTGGTAGAAATTGACAAGCTGCTCCTAAAATTATATGAAAAAAAAAGGACCAAGACTAGTCAATACAACTTTGAAAAAGAAAAACACATTTGGAGGACTTGGAATACCCAATTATAAAACTTACAGTAATCAATACTATGGAGTATTTGGGCAAGGATAGATGTATGAACCAATGAGACAAAATTGAGAGTTGAGAAATAAACCTTTTCCTTCATGGTCAATTAATGTTCAGCAAAGGTGCCGAAGCAGTTCAGTGAAGGAAAGGAGACAAACAAGTGATTCTAGGACAACTAGGTATCCATCTATTAAAAAAAAAAAAAAAAGAACTTAGACTCTTATCTCAAACAATGCATATAAATTAACTCAAAATCGTTGATACATCTAAATGTAGGAGCTAAAACTAAAATATCTAGAAGAAAACACAGGAGAATATCTTTGTATTAGGCAAAGATTTTGGATTAGGCAAAGATTCTTATGATGTGATGCGAAAAGAAAGAAGACAATAACATGGACTTAATAAAATTAAAAATACGTGCTCTTTATATTAGCTTTCCAGGATTTACAACAAATAGCCACAAATTAGTGGCTTAAAACAACACATAATTATTCTATAATTTCTGTGAATCAGGAATCACAGCATAGCTCGATTGGATTCACTGCTTAAGGCTGCAGTGAAGGTGTCAGCAGGACTCAGGTCCCATATGAGACTCAAAGATCCACTTCCCCACTTGCAGGATTGTTGGCAACATTGAATACCCAGGGGATGTGGGGCTCATGGCATCTTACCTCTTCAAAGCCAGGAAGACACAAATTATTATAGCCAATTCAAGAATAAAGGAGAAGAAAAAGAGAGAGACAGTCAAAGAGGAGAGAGGAAAATGGCAAGATATGTGCTACACTTTTATGTAATCATGTTCCTGGAACTACTTTTGCTGCATTCCATTGGTTAGGAGCCAGTCACAAAGGGTCCAACACACTCAAGGGGCAGAATTATACCAAATCGCCAACACCAGGAGACAGAGTTATGAGAGCCATCTTCAAGTCTGTTCACTATACTCTTCCAAAAGCAACAGTATGAAAATAAGAAAAAGACAAACCACCAACTTGGAGAAAATATTTGCAAAGCACACATCTCAGGGATTGGCAACCTATGGCCTGAAGGCCAAATTTGTACTATGATCTGTTTTGGTAAGGCTCATAAGCTAAGAATGGTTTTTACAGTTTTAAAGCATTGTTTAAAAAAGGAGATGCAAAAGAAATCCTTTGTAGCCTGCAAAACAGGAAGTATTTTATTATCTGTTTATTGACAGAAAAAGTGTGTGAGCCCCTGATAGATCTGTTAATGGACTTATATCCAGAACATATGAAACACCTTTACAAATCATTAGTAAGAAGGCAAACAACTCACTTAAAAATGAGAGTTTTAGGCTGGATGCAATGGCGCACACCTGTAATCCCAGCACTTTAAGAGGCTGAGGCAGGAGGATCACTTAAACCTAGGAGTTTGAGACTAGCCTGGACAGCAAAGTGAGACCCACCATCTCTAAAAAGTATTGAAAACAGAAAACAAAAACAAACAAAAAAAAAAAACACAACAAGCTGAGTGTGGTGACAATGCACCTATAGTCCCAGCTACTTGGGAGGGAGTCTGAGGTGGGAAGATCCCTTGATCCCAGGAGTTGAAGGCTTCAGTGAGTTTGATTATACCAGTGCCCTCCAGCCTAGGCAACAGAGCAAGAGCCTATCTTATAAAAATAATAAAATGCAATAAATGGGTGTTCTAGGGAGAATTCACCCTACTGCCTGGAATGTCCCTGCCTTAATTCTTGGAATCTGTGAATAGGTTATGCAAGACAGCATAAGGAATTTTTGCTGATGTAATTAAGGTCAGTTATGGAATTTAAGACAGGGACACTATCCTAGGTTATCTGGGTGGTCTCAATTTAATAATGCTAACCTTTAAAAGCTAGAGACAGAAATATAAGCTAGAAAGAGATGAGCTAGCTAGAAAGATAGAAATGATCTTTTCTTTACCTAGAAAAGGTATAATAGAGTCAGAGAGAAATTCAAACTTTGCTCCTAAAGGCTACCTGTTTTTCTTCTTTTACTCTCTTATGTGGCTGCCTCCAGCAACAGGGCTGGAAGCAGCCACACAGAAAGTAAAAGAAGAAAAACAGGTAGCCTTTAGGAGCAAAGATTGGTCCCTAGATGACAGCCAGCTAGGAAGTGAAGATGTTAGTCCTAGATAAGCAGAAGGAACTGAATTCAGCCAACAACCTGAGTGAGCTTGAGAGAGGTTTCTTTTCCAGAGCTTCTATGAAGTCTAACTGAGACCTTAATTTGTCTTATGAAACCATAGACAGGAGATCCAGCTGAGCTCACCTGGACTTCCATCCTACAGAAACTGAACTATGAGATGATAAATTTGTATTGGTTGAAACAACCAAATTTGTTAATTTGTTATGGCAGCAATAAAAGGCCAATACAGTGGTTAACAGATTTGAACAGACATTTCATCAAAAAAATTATACTAATGGCTAATAAGCCCGTGAAAAGGTGCTCAAAATAATTAGTGATTAGGAAAATGTGAATTGAAATGAGATACTGCAATGTGCCCATTAAATGGCTTGAAAAAAAGACTGACAACATCAAGTGTAGGTGAGGATGGGGAGTAACTGGAACTCTCATACATTGCTTCTGGGATTGTAGAATGAGACAGCAACTTTGGAAAAAGCTTAGCAGTTTTTAAAAAGTTAAACATAAACTTACTGTACAATTCAGAAATTCCATGCCTAGATATCTACCCAAGGGAAATGCAATCATAAATTCACACAAAGCTTGTACATATATGTTCACAGCAGGAGTATTTATAGAAGCCAAAAAGTAGAAACAATTTATCAACTGATGAAAGGATTAACAAAGTGTTGTATATCTATAAAGTAGAATACAATTCATCAATAAAAAGGTACAGACTACAGATACATGCTATGACATAATGAATCTAAAAATATTATGCTAAGTGAAAGAAGCCAGATGCAAAAGACTTGTATTGCATGATTCCATTTATATGAAGTTTCCAGAAAAGCCAAATTTATAGAGACAGAAAACAGATGAGTGGTTGCCTGGGGCTGAGAGTAGAAGTGAAGATTGACTGCAAACAGGCACCAGGGAGCTTTCTGGGGTGATGGAAATGTTTCAGAGCTATATTGTGATGATAGAGTTGCATAACTCTATACATTTACCAAAGTTCACTGAATTGTATGCTTAGGATGGGTGGATTTTATGTTGTATAACTTGTACCTCAATCAAAAAAGATGGTAATAATTAACTTTGGTGAAAATACAAGAAAGGAAATGTAATCATAGTACAGTGCTCAGCTATGAGTAATATTTATACAGACTTAACTGAATATTGATTTAATCTAAAAATGACTACAACTGATATGGAATCATAGAGGAGGTAAAGCAGAGGCAATGGGAGTGTAAGAGAGTAAAATGCTCAATTACCATAATAGGAAGTAATTAGATAATGCCCAACATTCATGTATCTAAGCATAGCAAATACACATACTATTTAAACATATAAAGTTAGGTAAATGTCAAAAGAAACAGCTGAAAGAATCAAAGTGACTGCCTCTGAAATTACCAAGCAGGGAGTAGAAAAAGTGGGTGGGGAATGGTTAATTTTATGTTATAAACCTTTTAGTACAATTTGAAATTTTAAAGCATATAAATTTAATAAGAAAGAGTTTAAACATACAAGCTTCCTTATTTTTTTTCTCTCCTAATTTATATTTTTCTTTCCTCTGCTTTCTGGGAGATTTTTCTAACATTTTTCTAAATATTATTTTCTAATAAATCTATTGAGTTAAAAACAATTGATGCTCTCATGTTTTCAATTCCATATTCTTTCTTGTGTTCGAGTGTTCCTTTTTATAGCATCTTATAAATGATCTTCTTTCTCTAGGACTGTGTTTTTCTCAAGTTTTCTTTTCCCAGCAGCCTTTGTTTCCTTTGCATGTTTTTTTTCTGTTTTCTTGGTCTCAGTTGTTCACATTATAAGGTTTTCTCTACTGTCTAGGGGATCTTGGTAGCCTACTTATGTTTAAGAGTATCAACCTAAGATAATATCCACAGAATAAACTCCTGGTGCTCTGCCTGGTAATGGGGGATAATTTGCCCAACTTAACGGAGTAGAGGAGGGGATTTGGTGTCTGTTTCTTAAACTGTTCTTAACCATTTTTCCTTATGTTAGCATGCCATTTCTGGGAGCACTTGGGTTTTCTGATATCTAAGCCTTTGGAGAAGTCTGTGAACGCATTCAGGCTTCCCACGTTACTGGACTCGGATTCATCTTCTTCCAGTTTCCCATCATTTGCCATTGCTTCATCTACTTTCCCTTTCCCCAAACGTGGTTGAAGTTGTATCTCCTCCTGTTCTACTCATACTTTGAGATTTATGTCTTTAAAAGCAAAAATCCCTTTATTGCTATTTTTAGTGGAAGGGAGAAAAATTGTAGGGGTATGTTCAATCTTCCATTTTATCTACATAACTGACATAGTTATTTTGACTGCAGCATTATTTTTGATGTTGCATACACAAAGAAACAATTAAAATCTCAGTTTCCAAGGAAAATTGGTAAGTGATGTTTGAAATGGACATCCTCACCCTGGAGCAGAGAATGTCAACTTCTGGGGAAAGACATGAGATTGATAAAAATTAAGTCTGAGGATTAGGGAGTTGGAGGTTGGGATGGGCTAGGGTTGGCACAGATAGTGAGGGATGAGGTGGGTGTCAGACAACATGCAGAAAAAATTATATGAAACCCAGACTCATATGTCTACTCAATAACAACCTTTTTTCCCCAGAACCAGTCTAAGCAAAATATGTGCTTATTTTCTAGTATCCTACATAATATGCATAGCAAATCCTATCATTTCTTTGGTATAATGGCAATAGTCATACTCATTTAATTTTAAATAATACATGCATTTATAAGCTTGATGACGGCACATATTTTTCCATTGAAAAATTTAAAGAAATCCTCTGCTTTTGGTAGTCTTCTTGATTACGGTTCCCAAAGCAGAGTTTGAATAATTCAGAAATGCATTTCTTAACTCCTATTGATCATATAAATGGGGGAAATTTCCCCCAAGTCCAAAGTATCTTATTTTTTCTTCAGCTAGAGGTGTTATCAATTTTTTTATTTTTACATAAGTTTTAATTTTGATTCAGTATTTCTTATAAAATGACTGTAAGGTAAAGGATATTTGTGTTACATTATAGTCTTATTCTCAGCTCCAGATTGTACAGAATATGCTCACATCTCTTTTCCAGTCAGATCTTTTAGTATTCAATTTTATACATACATTTAATTGAATTCTTTAGGCTATTGTATAATAATCATTTAAGAGCTATTTACATATCCTTAAAAGCCAACTCAGTTATGACACCTAAAAATTATTGTTAGTTCTAAAAGTAACATATACTTGTAAAAAATTTATGTCATATTAAAATGAAAAAGAGTGAAAGTGTCACTTAATTGAAGTGATTATGTTTGCTAAGCATCTTCTTTGCTAAAATAATATGCTAGTAACAAAGCAATGATTTTACATTCTGACGGACTAACTTGAATGTTAAAATAGCCAAGACAATAGCCTCTTTAGTCATTGTATTGGGATCAGTAAGTTTTCCTCAAACCGCTCTGTGCATTTGATTAGTGATACTGTTGCATCTTGAGAGGAAAGGTATCTGGATGCAAATGGTAAAAGAAAAGCCTCAGAAGTGGTGAAGGAAGAGAAAGATGTTGACTGATTAGAAAATAATTGCTTTGGAGAACAGAGGTGGATTTCTGGTAAATGCACCCAGGGGTGTGTTCAGTGATGTGAATCAAAACCTTTTCTACCTCGCAGGTACTTTGTTCTTAACATTCTGATTCATAAAGTCTGAGCAATTCTGGAATGTACTTCTTAACTCCTCCTTATTGTTTGCAGAGACGTTGGAAATTCCTTGAAGAGTAAGATGTGCTCTTTTGCCTTCAGTCAGTGTAGTTGCCACATTTTGTCTTTTTGTAAATCCTTGTCATGAGGTTAAGAACAGAATTAAATGGAAACTTGTAGGATATTTATACAGACAGGAGATTCAAATGCACTGTGTTTGTCTTACTTCTGCTGTCATTTATATTCTACAGCTTTCATATGATCATTCATTATGGTGTAGAAAACATGACGCTATTGTTTCCAGAGCAAAGCTTTATAGGACTATGTTTTTATTAGGGAGGAGTATGTGATTCAAAGGAAGGAGAATTGAACTTCAGCAGATATGAATTTGAGTCCCAATCTGTCACTCACTAGTTGTGTGAAATGGGGCTAAGTTATTTAACTTCTCTGAATTTCAGTTTCTTCATTTGCAAAATGAGATTATACCTGCTGCTTGGGGTTGTTGTGAGACTTAAAGTGACATTGTTTGGGAAAGTGCAGCATCAGTTATAATAATGAGCAAAGATAAGTGTGGTCCTTGCCTTCATGGAGTTTGCTATCAGGAGGGGCAGTCAGTATTAGATAATCTATATCACTAGCAGATATAAAACTGCGTCTGTGACATGCTACTCCATTTCTCATTCCACTTCCAAAAAACTCCACTGTCTCTGTCTTCATCATATAGGGCATCTTCACTTTGTGGTTGATAGGCTTGAATTTCAGTTACCACAGTTTAAAAAGTACCTACTCACCAGCAACGTGGCTCAAATTTCAGCTACCACAATATATTAACTGAGTAATACTAGCTCTTCAGTTCATAGATCTCTAAAAAAAAATAGCTGCTCATCATAATCAATGACCAATCATGTAACTTCTTTCAGAGCTTGTCAGTGACTTGTCACAGCACGTCTGTAATTCCCAGACAGCAAAGTGTGCAGTTGTGTTGACTCCTTGTCTCTTAGTGATAAGTATACATGACATTTTACAAAAATGGGTAATTGAAAGAAGAAATTGACACATAAAGATGAAAGTGTGACCAAAAAACCCCAAAATGATAATAATAGTGGAAGTAAAATGCAAATCAAATGTAAATCAGCAAATCAAAAGTTATAGAAGAAATACTTATCCATGGGAATGTAGGTGCTACCATACTTCAAGAGACTCTAGATTTGTAGCCAGAAGGACTTCGTTCAGATGGACTTACCAACAAAAATGAAGAAAGCAGTTGTAATAAAAAGGATGAAGATGTCCTAGAGGAAATGATAGAGAAATAACTGCACACTAAACTCTCAGAAGTACTTCATAATGTTAAAAGTACAAACATTAAATGTTGAAAGTTGACCCAAATTTAGATAGAAGTGTAATAATTCACCAAGGCATATAGGAAATAGGCTTGCTCATTATTGTAAGTTACATGGCAAATTTAAAAAGGTAAGAACTGTTCAAACAACTTGTTATGTTTTTTACAAAGAAACAAAGCACTAATTTTCTAATGTTTCAAATTACAGTGTCCTAAATAAATAATTGTTTTAGTATTTTTAGTATTTCATTTCCCTATACATTTTAACAGACAGAGAGTTTCTAATGTTGTGAGAAAAATTTTAAAAGTTGTAGGATAATCATAATTATTCCTATTGATTAAGATAAGAATGTTGATTATTAAGTTATACAGTCATGTTTACTGTTCTGCAGTATATTCAAACCAAAGATTGCCTGGGAATAATAAAAATTCAAAAATCACCTCTTGCTTGGATTATTGCTGTAGTCATCTGAACTGTTTTTTCTGCTTCTAGCCTTATTCTCCTGAACCTTATTCTCAACACAGAAGCCAGAGTCATCCTGAAAAACATACACTAGATCCCATCATGCTTCCACTACTGGCTTCTGATCTCACTTAGAACAGAAGCCACCATCCTCACTTTTATAAGGCCTCCTGTGATCTACATCCCAGGTTCTTTTCTGTTCCTGCCCTTGTCTTCTATTACTCTCCCTTGTTTCTCTCTGCTTTAGCCAGAGAGTTTGATCACTGTTTTTCAAGCCACCAGGCAGCCTTCTGGCCAGGGCCTTTGCACTTGCTACTTCTTTCCTGGAATGCTCTTTCTCCAGTTAGCTCCATAACTTATTCCCTCATTTCCTCCAGGACTTATCCAAAAGTGATTATTTCCCTGGCTACCCCATATCTGAAGTTTCAACCCTTCCATTCTCATCTCTCTTTTCTTCTTTATTTTTATCTTTTCCATAGCAAGTATCACTAACACTATGTTTTTCACATTTTAATCTTGCTTATATTTATTTCCTTCACTACAATGTAAATAGAAAGAAGACAGGGATTTTCTTTCTGTTTTTGTTTTCTATTACATATCCCCAGTGCCCACAACAATGCCTGACATGTGGTATGTGGTCTCTGAATATCTGCTAAATTAATGTGGAGTACATGATTGAGAGTCTACACTTTTCAAACTTTTCAGAAATAAAATTATTTCTGGATCATAAAGGAATTATTTTATGATAGTTCACAAGTAAATGAGTATTTTTTACCATCTAAATATTAAACTTAAGATAAAAACAACTAAATACAGCTTTGCCTTCCATGACAAACATATTATCCTTAGTTTACTATGTGGTGGTAAAGGAGGGATGTTTGCTTGTGTTGTTGGCATTAAAAGCCATGGAGTGGGCCGGGTGCGGTGGCTCATGCCTGTAATCCCAGCACTTTGGGAGGCCGAGGCGAGTGGATCACGAGGTCAAGAGATCGAGACCATTCTGGTCAACATGGTGGAACCTGTCTCTACTAAAAATACAAAAAATTAGCTGGGCATGGTGGCATGTGCCTGTAGTCCCAGCTACTCAGGAGGCTGAGGCAGGAGAATTGCCTGAACCCAGGAGACAGAGGTTGTGGTGAGCTGATATTGCGCCATTGCACTCCAGCCTGGGTAACAAGAGCGAAACTCCGTCTCAAAAAAAAGAAAAAAAAAAAAAGCCATTGAGTTATACAAAAGGCGCCATGCAACAAAGTCCTGAAGAAAATATTTGGTTGCATTTCACCAGCTAATGCAGTTGGGAGGGAGATCTTTTGTTCAAAGAAATCATACTATAACTAAAGAAAAAAGGAACACTTCACATAATAATACCTTTAATTCTCCATGGATTAAAAACAGAGGAAAAAATTAAGTAGCTCTTGCTGATATAGTTTTCAGCTATGTCCGCTGTAGCAATCACACTATTCCTCTCCTCGAAGTTTCTGCAACTGCTTTTCGTGACCAATAATTAAAAAATTTTCTACCTCATTTTTAACACTTTTATCCAATGTATGAATCTTTCACTTTTACGTTTTTGTTTCTCACCTTTATTTCTATCTTTTCCTCTGCCATGTTCCCTAACCTTGAAATTGCTTTTCTTTCTTAAACTAGCTTTCCCCCAATTCTCTCCTTATGCTTTTTTCTATGAAGATTTTAAGATGCTTATAGAAAATTCTTTTGCAGAGATAAAATATGGATGTAATTGAGTTAGATTGAAAGATTAAAATGAAATATCGAGAGACAGTTTAATTGTCATTAGCTGAGGGATTTTCTTGTTTTCCCCAGTGTGTTCAGGGCCTAAGTCTATATTTGTGGGATGAGTAAGAAAATATCATGTGATCTGGCCGGGTGCTAGGGCTCACATCTGTAATCCCAGGACTTTGGGAGGCCAGGGCAGGCAGATCACCTGAGGCCAGGAGTTTGAGACCAGCATGGCCAACATGATGAAACCCTGTCTCTACTGAAAATATAAAAAAGTCAGTCAGGCATGGTGGTGCATGCCTGTAATCCCAGCTACTCAGAAGGCTGAGGCACCAGAACTGCTTGGGCCCGGAAGGCGGAGGTCTTGGTAAACTGAGATCCACCACTGCAATCCAGCCTGGGTGACAGAAAGATAATCTGTCTCAAAAAGTAAATAGATAAATAAAATAAAAAAGAGAATAGAAAATATCCTGTGAGCTATGCCAGTCTGGGAGTCTAGGCCTGTGTTGGGCGCAGCATCTTGCAGCTCCCTCAGGCTTATGAGATCTCCTGTGATCTTACCCTGTGTAGGACTGAAAAGCCCACTTTGTCCTGGGGTTCCTCCCGGACTCTTGGTGCCAGCTAATTGCTCCAAACCTCTCTCTTTGAGCAGGCTCAGCCATGCTCTGAATGCCAGCCTCTGGTCATCTGCTCATTTTAGTCCTCTCCCCCTGGACTCTACATGTTCTCCCTGCCCATCCTACTGTCACTGCCCTTCTAATACTGTCCACTCTGCCCACTGAAGCCTCTACTCCACAGTAAATAAGCTCTCCCCTTGGTCTTCAGCCTTTCCTAGATCTCCCTTAGCTGTATGACTGAAATGAAATCAGAACTCCCTGAAATGTGTGATGGGGATAAGCTGGAAACAATGTCTAACTTCTCATGCCTATGTGCCTACTCTGTTCTACTCTAGTGTAAAAACATTGTGGTGTTTTTCCTTTTGTTTTGTAGAGACAGGATCTCATTTGATCACCCAGGCTGGAGAATGCAGTGGTACGATCACAGCTCATTGTAACCTGGAACTCCTGGGCTCAAACACTTCTCCCGCCTCAGTCTCCCACGTGAGTTTACAGGTGCTTGCCATCGTATCTTATTTTTAAATTTTCTTGGAAAATGGGGTCTTGCTGTTTCTGAGGCTGGTCTCAAATTCCTGGGCCTCCCAACACACTGGGTTGATAGGCGTAAGTCACTGCGACTGGCTGAAAATTGTCCTCTTTTGAGGCTTCTCTCTTCAGATGCTAACCATCTACCTTACTAGTCAATGTCATTAACTGAACTGTGGGCTCATAGAGCTGCCTTCATCAACAGCACTGGCCCCTGGCTCAATTGTTCCTTTCACTTTGGGTCTACATCCATTCTTGGTCATGCATGTCTACCTGGAGGCACTTTTCAACCATTAGGAGCTATGGCCACCATTTTAGGCTATATGTTGTTTTTTTGAGTTGGAGTCTTGCTCTGCCACCAGCTGGAGTGCAATGGTGCCATCTCAGCTTACTTCAACCTCTGCCTCCTGGGTTCATGCAATTCTTCTGCCTCAGCCTCCTGAATAACTGGGATTACAGGGGCTCGCCACCATGCCCAACTAATTTTTTTGTATTTTTAGTAGAGACAGTGTTTCACCATGTTGGCCAGGCTGGTCTCCATGCTGACCTCATGATCCACCCACCTCGGCCTCCCAAAGTGCTGGTATTACAGGCGTGAAACACTGTGACTGGCCTATAATTAATTTTTTTAAAGCAGTGAGACAGACATTTCATAATACTAAACATGGAATTCTATGTAATTGTTTACATATATTAAGATCCTGTAGAAGAATGAAACACTCTACCCTTTTGAATTGAAGAATGACCTAGTGACTCTCTTTGGCCTATGCAATATGAAAGGACAAATCATATGTTACTTTCATTTAAAAGTCGTAAGAACCAGGGAGTGCTTCACTACATTTTCCTCACCTCTGTGCTCGCTGAGATTTAATAAAAGTGTGCAATCAACTGTTATTTTAAGCCACTATTTCCTTGTTGCTGATTCTCTCAGCACAGTTTAGCCTATACTGATGGATATATTAAGAAACAGATCACTTATTCTCCACACACATAAAATAAGGTTTTATCTGTAAGGTACTTTATTTTCTATCCAAAATAATCTATGCTAATTTGTGTGTGTGTTTGTGTGTGTGTGTGTGTGTGTGTGTGTGTGAGACGAGAGAGAGTGAGAGAGAGAGAGAGAGAGACAGCGAAAGAGAGAGCAGCGTACTGGTATATCAAACTAGTCTAGATCCTTCATGCTCCTAAAGACAAACATGGATCAATTTTCAAAATACCATCATAGCATATAATCTTCCCCCTTAAAAATACAGTGAAGTATAACCAAAAATAGGAATAGTCCCACAAATCCCTAATGAAGATTACTGCATGAAAGATAATCTTTGACACAATCAGTGGTGGAGAGACTTTCCCAAGCCCCCACCCATTCAGATACAGTCATACCTCAGCAACATGGCAGACTATTCCATATCAACTTCATGATTGCTTGGAAGAGCCCATATTGTGGGCACTGAGCTCCTGAGTGCCTGAGACCTTCTTGTATTAGTGGTTCTAGAAAAGATATTAGACTTTTGTCACTTTGTGGTTTGCAGATGAGGGCCTCTCTGCCTTAAAGGCTCTTTTACCACATTCACCCCCTTTCTTTACCTTTATCAGTCCTGCTTCTGGGATTTGTGGATCAAAGTATACAAACAGTAAAACACCTTCATGCGTATCTAAGAAATATTTGTCAGAAATTTGTATCAGTTTAAACTCCTACTAGCAATGTGTGAAAGGGTCCTTCCCACCAAAAGGAGGACCTATTTTTAATATTATGTTTCAAAATAACATTAATTAAGTTGTTTCAAAAAATGTTTTAAACCACTTAATTGTATACATGTCCAAACCCAATGCTTTATTCTGTGAATGTTTGATACATTATAATTATAGTACTAATAACTGCTATAACTCTTTACCTTGGTTTATTCTATGGAATTACTTCAGCACTTTGGGAAAAATCATTCTGGGTATGCTGCAAAATGTGTTTTATTAGCCATGAGTGGCACCTGAAACTGCAGGTATTTAAGCAATCGCTTCTTGAGAGGTGTTCATCCAAGTGCAAATGAGTTTGGCTCTGAACAGATTTTAGCAGGCATTTGACAGCTTGGATGACTGGCACATTGTCATCTTCATAACACACCTAAAATGCAGAGTGCCAAAAATCACAAACAGGTTGGGTGTAGTTAAAGATCTGAGACCTTGTCCAGCTTAGTTAACATTTTAAATCATAGCAGCAGAAATATGCCAACTTTAATTAAAATTGCAGCTTATGGTGTAAAACATGACTACCTGATTCACAGATATATATGTTTTTATATTAATGTTCCATATTTGTGTTGTAAGACTCATGTATTGTATGGACTTGGCAGCTGATGGTACTGGGAACCCTTTGGGGCAATGATGGATGATTTTGGTATAACAAGCAGCAATTGCTTTCTCTGATCATTTTGATTCTGTGCTCTAGGGCTATATAACTTGGGTAATTTTTATTGATGAGGAACAAAATCCATTTTGTTACACCATATATTGATGATAAACATTAATAGAGGACAATGAAAGGACTCAGAGAGTCAGTGGTTCACAGCATGTAACACATTCTTATAGGGAAGTGCTAGGGTTTATTTCATTAGAGAGACTTTGGACCATAGGGTGTGTGTGTGTGTGTGTGTGTGTTTTAATGTTCCGCAGTTGGTGAAATACAAAAAAAGAGAGCAAAGTTGTGTCCCCAACCAAGTCTCATCTTGAAATGTAGTTCCCATAATCCCCACATGTTATGGGAGTGACCAAGTAGAGATAATTCAATCAGGGGATGGTTTATCATGTTTTCATAATAGCGAGTTAGTTATTATGAGATCCGATGGTTTTATAAGGGACTCCCTTCTTCACTGATCACTCACACTTCTTCTCCCTGCTGCCATGTGAAGAAGGTGTTTGCTGCCATGTGTTTGCTTTCCCTTCCATGGTGATTGTAAGCTTCCTGAGGCCTCCCCAGCCATGTTGGGGTGAGTCAACTAAAACTTTTTCCTTCATCAATTACCAGTCTTGAGTATGTTTTATAGCAGTATGAGAATGGACTGATAAAGTAAATTGATATCAGGCCATGGGGCTCTGTTGTAAACATACCCAAAACTGTGGAAGCAACTTTGGGACTGGGTAGCAGGCAGATTTGGAAGTTTGGAGGGCTCAAAAGAAGACAAGAAAACATGGGAAAGTTCAGAAATTCCTGGAGACTTGTTGAATGGCTTTGATGAAAATGGTGATAGTAGTATGGACAATGAAGGCCAGGCTAAGGTGGTCTCAGATGAAGATGTGGAACTTCTTGGGAACTGGAGTAAAGTCACTCTTGCTATACAAAGAGATTGGCAGCATTTTGCCCCTGCCTTAGAGATCTGTGAAACTTTGAACTTGAGAGAGATAGTTTGGGGTATTTGGCAGAAGACATTTTTAAGCAGCAAAGTGTTCAAAAGGAAGCAGAGCATAAAAGTTTGGAAAATTTGCAGCTCAACGATGCAATAGAAAAGAAAACCCCATTTTCTGGATATAAATTCAAACCTGTTGCAGAAATTTGCATAAGTAACAAGGAACTGAATGTTAATCACCAAGACAATGGGGAAAATGTCTTCAGGGCATGTCAGAGCCTTCATGACAGCATTTCCCATCACAAGCCTGGAGGCCTAAAAGGTAATAATGGTTTCCTGAGCTGGGCCCAGGCCCTCCCCCACAACTGTGTGCAGCCTAGGGACTTGGTGCCCTGAGTCCTATCTGTCCCAGCCATGGCTAAAATGGGCCAAGGTACTACTTGGGCCATGGCTTCAGAGGGTGCAAGGCCACAGCTTCCATGTGGAGTTGGGCCTGTGGGTGCATAGAAGTCAAGAATCAAGGTTTGGGAAGCTCTGCCTAGACTCAGAGGATACGTAGAAATGCCTGAATGTCCAGGCAGAGGTGTGCTGCTGGGATGGAGCCCTCACAGAAACCCTCTGCTAGGTCAGTGCAGAAGGGAAATGTGGGGCGGAGCCCCCACACAGAGTTCCTACTGGGCTACTGTCTAGTGGAGCTGTGAGAAGAGGGCCATCATCCTCCAAACCCCAGAATGGTAGATCCACTGACACCTTGTACTGTGTGCCTGGAAAAGTCACAGAAACTCAACACTGGCTAAAAGCAGCCAGGAGGGGTCTTTATCCTTCAAAGCCACAGAAGTGGAGCTGACCAAGGCTGTGGGAGCCCACTTCTTGTATCAGTGTGACCTGGATGTGAGACATGGAGTCAAAGGAGATCATTTTAGAACTTTAAGGTTTAATGACTGCCCTTTTGTATTTCAGACTTGCATGGGACCTTAGCCTCTTTGTTTTGGCCTGTTTCTCCCATTTGTAGGGTGTACCCAGTGCGTGTACCCACGTTGTATCTAGGAAGTAACTAACTTACTTTTGATATTACAGGCTTGTAGGTGGAAGGGACTTGCCTTGTCTCAGATGACACTTTGGGTTTAGATTTTTTATTTAATGCTGGAATGAGTTAAAACTTTGGGGGACTGTTGGAAAGGCATGATTGTGTTTTGAAATGTTAGGACATGAAATTTGGGAAGTGTCAGGAGCAGACTGATATAGTTTGGTTGTGTTCCCACCCAAATCTCATCTTGAATTATAGTTCCCATAATCTCCATGTGTCATGGGAGGGACCAGATGGAGATAATTGAATTATGGGGTGGCTTCCCCATTCTGTTCTCATGATAGTGAGTTAGTTCTTATGAGATTTGATGGTTTTATAAGGAGCTTCCTCCTTCACTGGGCAATCACACTTTTTCCTGCCGCCACATGAAGAAGGATGTGTTTGCTTCTCTTTCCACCATGATCGTAAGTTTCCGGAGCCTCTCGCTCCAGCCATGCTGAACTTTAGGTCAATTAAACCTCTTTCCTTTAGAAATTACCTAGTCTTGGATATGTGTTCACAGCAGTGTTAAAATGGACTGATATAGGCTCTATCTTTTTTATTAAATTTACTTTTCCAAAAAAGTTTATTAAGTTGCAAAATATTTATTAGATGTTTTTATTCCTAGCATAATGTCATCAACATGTATTGAGTACCTATTTTTAATTTTCTTCTCGATGTTTTTCTTTCAAAGAGGAAATATAGGTATCCTGATCAAAGAATGGAGAGAGTAGGGCATGACATAGGTAAAAAGAGAAGTCATTAAGGAATGAGAATCAGGAGAATCAAAGCTAGAGTGTCAGAATGGAGTGGAGAGGAGGAAACTGCATTTTGTTAATAAATAAATTACTAGTAGTTCTAACAATCAGCACTTTGAGGAAGATACTTATCATAAGGCCATTAGTTTAAGAGCTGCAAGAGACCATGGTGAGTTTTAATTCCCTCATTCATTTTTCCAAGCAAGAAAATTGAGATACAGGAACTTGTCTGAGATCTCATAAAGTGGGGTGGGTTTCAGAGGTTGGGGGTGGCAGTTAAAGCTGAGATCAGAAGGCAGATTCTTATATTTTCACTTCTGTGATCACTTTTTGATGCTTCAACTAATATGTCCACTTTAGAGTTTAATTTGCTGAAATCTGGAGTATAGGTGACTGATAGTCCTTAAATTAAACATGTTAAAAATTATACAATAAATCAGTTTTATCCCTTTAAGAATCACTAAGAAATTATACATTAATTCCAAAACTGATTTATGAGCTGTGTAACCTTGGGCACATTTCTTCATCTTTCCACTCTTTCATTTTCTCATCCATAAGATGAATATATTGACCTTGCAAAGTTGTTATAAGGTTTATAGAAAATGTATGTAGCACTATACGTCCTCAAGAAATAGTAGCTAGTAATTTAAAAAAGAACCACAGCTAACATTTATTGATATGTGCTTTCTGCTTAGTACTTTATATGAAATATCTCTTTTGTTCATTTACATTATTTTTATGAATATTATCACTTAAGATATGTGGTACTCTTTTATTATCATATAAAATTACAGTGCACTGGGTAACAACATTTTGTTCAGTAGCAGACTGCATATATGAAGATGGTCTCATAAGATTATGGAGTGAAACATCCTATCACCTAAGTGACATTGTAGCCATCCTAATGCCATAGCATAACACATTACTCACATTTGTTGTGATACTCATGTATAAGAACCTAGTGCACTGCCAGTAGTGTAAGTCTAGCATATATAATTATATACAGTATATAATGCTTGATAATGATAATAAACTACTATGTTATTGGCTTATGTGTTTATAATATTATACCTTTTATCATTATTTTAGAGTATACTTACTCGTATACATGAAAAAAGTTAGCTGTAAAACAGCCACAGGCAGGTTTTTCAGGAAGTATTCCAGAAGGAGGCATTGTTATCATGGGAGATAACAGCTGAAGAACTTCCAGTAAGATAAGATGTATAGGTGGAAGATAGTAATATTGATGATCCTGACCCTATGGAGGCCAAGGGTAAGGTGTGTGTGTGTGTGTGTGTGTGTAACTTAGATTTTAATTATAAAGTTTAAAAAGTTAAAAAAAAAAAGAAAAGAAAGAAAAGTATCTTCAAAAATAAGAATACAATAAAGCTGTACAATGTGTTTGTGTTTTAAACTAAATATTTTTAGAAAATAGTCAAAAGAGTTAAAAAGTTTAAAAGGTTTATAAAATAAAAATGTTAGTCATTTAAGGATTAGTTTGTTATTAAAGAAAGAACACAACATGGTGAAACCCCTTTTCTACTAAAAATACAAAAAATTAGCTGGGCATGGTGGCGCGTGCCTGTAATCCCAGCTACTCAGGAGGCTGAGGCGGGAGAATTGCCTGAACCCAGGAGGCGGAGGTTGCGGTGAGCTGAGATGGTGCCATTGCACTCCAGCCTGGGTAACAAGAGCGAAACTTCATCTCAAAAAAAAAAAAAAAAAAAGAAAGAACAAAAATGTTAAATAGACTTATTGTAGCCTAAGTATCTGGTGTTTATAAAGTGTACCATTAGGTACAGTAATGTTCTAGGGCTTTACATTCACTCACCACTCACTGACTGACCCAGCTTGCAACTTCTTGCAAGCTCCTTTCATGGTAAGTACCCTACAGAGGTGTACCATTTTAAATCTTTGATATGGTATTTTACTGTACTTTGTCTATGTTTAGATATGTTTAGATGCACAAATACTTACTATTGTGGTACCATGGCTTGCAGTATTCAGTACAGTAATGTGCTGCACAGGTTTGTGGCCTAGGAGCAATAGGCTATACCACATATCATAGGTGCGTAGTAGGCTTCCTGTATTCCTTGGCTCATGGCTCCATTCTTCCATCTTTGAAGCCAACAACATTAGGCCAAATCTGTCTCACACTGCTCTTTCACTTCCACTTATAAGGACCCCTGAGATTCCACTGGGCTTACACAGATAATTTAGGATAATCTTATTATAAGGTTGGTTGATTAGCAGCATTAATTTCATCTGCAACCTAAATTTTCCCTTGCCATGTAACAAAACACATTTATAGGTTCTGGATATTAGGATGTAGACATCTTTATGGTTTTGGTGGCGGGGGTTGTTATTCTGCTTCCTACAAAAAAGAAGTAGAAATCTCTAGTTAAGAGCTGAATAATCTCACTATACTATAGTTAATATTCTCTGCAGGAAAGAATCTGATAGCATAGACATATTCTTCACCAAGTTTTTTTTGTCTTCAGTACTGCCTTGCAATAGTGAGATTTTTTTTTTTTTTGCCAGCAAAGTTTCTTTTATAAAGAATTTGTATGCAACAATTTCTTTAAAATATGCTAGTATTATTATTCCTAATATTTCACAATTACTTGTCCCCAAAGAGATAGTGTAGTAGAAGAAAGAAATTTTTGGTGGGAGTGGGGACCAGGAGGGAGTACAGAAGGGTCAGCGAGAATTCAGTATCTACTGTGCCTTTGCATTATGCACTCTGATTGTCACTGCTGCTGCTATGAGCACAGGTTTTGCAGGCAGATGAACCTGAGTTTGAATCTTACTGCCTCTTATTAGCCAAGTGACCCTGGGCAAGTTATTTAAATTTTATAAGCTGTGATTTGCTTACATGCAAAACAAAAATGTTGGCACTTATTTTACAGGATCATTGATATTGAATGAGATGCATGCAAAGCATTTTACATACTACCTGACTCATAACGAAGACCCCAGTAACATGAGCAGCTGTTGTGGAGGCAGTTGTTATTTTCATCTCCCTGAACTTCAATTCCATTGTTTTCAGGGAAGGGTTGTATCAGATGCTCTCTAAGATTCATCCTGTTCTAATAGTCCATGATGGGTCGCTGTGGTGGCTCTCACCACTATAATCTCAGCACTTTGAGAGGCTGAGGCAGGCAGATCATCTGGTCAGGAGATCGAGACCATCCTGGTCAACATGGTGAAACTTTGTCTCTACTAGAAATACAAAAATTATCTGGATGTGGTGGCATGTACCTATAATCCCAGATACTCAGGAGGCTGAGGCAGGAGAATTGCTTGAACTCAGGAGGTAGAGATTGCAGTGAGCCAAGATCACGCCACTGCACTCTAGCCTGGCAACAGAGCGAGACCCCGTCTCAAAAAAAAAAAATTCGTGATATTATATATTATTTTTTCTTTATGAAAGGCTTAATTAACTTTGTTTCATTTTATTGCTGAAGAGTGAGATGTGTAGATTTTAATTAGGGATTCAATATCTGTGTTCTAAAGGTTATGTATCAATTTGAGTTATTTATTTCTTGAGATGGGTCTGAGAAGTTATGCATTATTCAGAGACTGTCCTTTTTATCTTAACTTTTAAATTTATTTACTTTTTTGCCCTAAATTGCATTTTATCTCTTCTTAATATAGAGAGAAAACCTTTTTTTTTTTTTCGATGATGGTGGGAGGGCAGATATCTTGTTTCTTTCTTTACTTTCAAACTTCTGTGTCTTTGTGTTTGGGTATCCATCTTTCAAATACATACAAACAAATTTCTATGTTTATTCAGTCTCAGAATTTGTAAGCAATTTGTTTTTTATCTTCACAGATCTTTTAAACTAGAGAATTTAGTTTTTTAATATTTGCTTTTATTAATGGCATTTGGGGATTTATTTCTACCAAATTATTTCATTTTTCCCTTGCTTTCCTCTTTAGTTTGGCTTAAGTTTGGAAATTATGTACCTAGAGGTGATTGTAGAAGCCATTGGAGTGAGTGTATTGTGGAGAATAAGAGTAAAGGAGTTGAAGCAGCAGAACTTGGAGGCAAGTTTAACAAGCCAGTAGAAAGAGACCTTACAAAGAGACTGATGAATCCTGAACAGAGAGACAGGAAGAGGATCTGGAAAGGGTAATGTCTTAGAGTCCAGCAGGGGAAACAATTTCAAATAAGAAGGCATGGTTAGCAATATCAGATGCTACTGAGTCTATGAAAGGGAATTAAATATTGTGGTTAGAAGATTATTGAAGACTTGAAATGAATATTTCAATGCAGTAGTAGGAATAGAAATTTTATGGGCAAAGGAAGGCTTGATATAGAATACAATCTCTGAGGATTTGTAAGAATATGGGACTTTAGCATGAGAAAGAAAGTAACTGTCAAGATATAGAAGCAATAATGCAACAGAACAGGAGCAAATGATGAGCCAAAGTCATCAGAATTACAAAAATCTCCACACTTTCTTTGATGTAGGTTTCTTTTCACGAATCCACTTAGAGACTGCACAGATTACATGCCTAATTACGAGTTGGAAGAAATGCAATATAAATGACGAGGGTGTCTCAGTAGGCAGCACTGATGAATCCATTAATTTGGGTATCATTGATCAAGTCCTGTGAAGTTAATCCCGCAATGTGGGTTAGATCAGAGCATACATTAATAAACGCACTTGCATTTGACCTATAAAATGAATGATCAACATGTCCCATAGGGCTGTGAAACTCGTGGGTTCTCTGAAGAATCATCACTATCACTAAGCCATTTTAAAGGCCTGGTTTTAGATTTTCATTAGGAGAAATATCTCTGAATGCCTCTGCTAATGAAAACCAAGTGCCTAACTTCTGCTAAAACAGACTCAAGGCAATTATTAAAGTTTTTGCTCTCAAAGTGAAAATAAATTAATTTTACTTTCCTTTTACCTTTTGTCTTCTTTCCTTTGGGAAGTGACTGCAATCACCGATTTATTTAGCAAATATTTGTTGAACAACATCAAGAATGTGACACTCAGCCTAAGTGACACTAACTTATTGAATAGCTCAGGAGGAGTTATTTCTATTTTATTTAGGAAAAGAATATTTTAACTAGGATGTACTTCCTCTAGTTATCTTAGAGAAAGCATTGTTTTAGGGTAAGGGTAGTTATCCACACTGCTGAGATTTTTGACTGCTTAGACAAGGCTCTGTTCACCTTCTAGAACTCTAAAAATTGTGCAGTGAGAAAAACATAATGGGTGGCTCCATTTTGAAGTGGCCACCCTATAAAAAGAGGACTTCTCTTTTTGTAAGGAAAACTTTTTTGTTGTTGTTTTTTAAAATGAAAAGCAAGTTCCTGAAAACTCACCTAGATATTGGAAGGGTGCTTTGTTTGCTCTGTATCATCAAGTAACAAGAATTTGATAATTGTCTCTTGGAAACTCAAGAAGGAGTTGTTTAGGGTTTGAGTAATATTTAGAGTAAAGGAGAGATGGAGTAAAAGGGTCTTAGTAGGAAGATGACATGGATAACAGTCAGGACCTAAGCAGGGAAGAGGGTTGGTAAGAATTATTGTAGCAGAATGGCTGAATGTATTTATGATGTAAAATATTCCATTTGAAGTTAGTTTCTGATCTGCAGCATAATTTAATTTTCTTCCATAATCCTCAATAAAAGTCAGTTTTATATAGGACCCTTATTTAATGGTGCTTTGGATAATGCAGGAAGAGGAGCTCTCCTTTGCTTGGGACAGAGTGGAAATGAGGAAGAAAACACCTGGAAGTGAGATGGCAAGGAGGGGGATTTCAGAAAGAGTAGGAATCAGACAGAGGGAGCCTTTTGGGAACCCATGGAAATATTGTGGTATGGTGAGATTTTTCACAGAAAGTGGAATGGTTACAGGATGATTTTGTTTATGAAAACATGGTCTCTGCTACTTGAGTGCAACAGAACTTGGGGATAGGCAGCTTACTCTTGAAACGCTGACAGCAATGCCAGTTGGTCATAATAATGTATTCCCTCATGCAGCCCAGGAAAATAAAAAACAATGGGAAAAAATTGGATTTTGAAAGTTCCAGGAATAAAATTGTAAATAAGACTTTTTAAAGAGGGAAAAGAAGACATCCCAGCTTTGTTCTCACCTGCTGGGACTCTGGGTAACTGACTTATCATTCCCAAGCCTTAAATTATCAATCTATAAAATGAGAGAATTAAACAAGTTATCTGTTAGCAGAGTGTCTGCCACATAAATAAATGCTAGCTTCTAAAGAAGGTGACTCTGATGCTACTCAAATAGGTCAGTTATCCATTTAACATTGCATACCTAGAGTGTGCCAGCATCTGTTAGACTAAGGCTAAGACTCACCCTTCTCTTCTTTGGTTTTATTTCCATTGAGAACTAGGAGAGGATGAATTGGGATCCAAGCTTTATATTTGGAAGCCCAATAATACCATGGTGCAGGGCCCCTAGGAGAAAAAGATGGGAAAATGGGGCAGCCTATCATTCTTTTGTAAACTGAGCAGTAGAGGGAACTTTTCCTTCCCTCCCACCATGATGTGCTTGCTTCATATTGTCAGGACATGGATGAGGAAACATTACCCCCTGGGAACAAGTGGCTCTGGGAGAGCATGGAAGGGGCACTTGTCCCAGTTGGAAATAATGTAATCTCATCACTTGTGAGTGGGACTTGGCCCAGTGCTACTTGGCCTGTTCTCACAATCATGTAAATGATTCCTCTTCCTCTTCTAGTCTCACAAATGTGCATGTGTGTGCAGTTTTAAACATTTGAGAGAATGGATTTTGTATTAAAGGCATCTCTGTTCGTGTTTATTAATGGAATGGTTGTAGAAGCAGGACTGGTGTTTGTTGCATTTATTTAGCACTTGTGACAAGATGGCTCTGGGCCTGGCCAGTATGAGGACATTACTTTATTGATTAAATAATGTGATGAAAGGGAACAGTGCTTATGTGTTGAGAGATTATTGCCAGAGACACTTGGCCAACGAAGTGCTGAAAGGATAGCAGTGTGACACTTTCACTGTGAGTAGGTAATTAGCAGCCAGTTGGAACGGAAGTGCAGTGTCCTGGGGAAAGTTCCCATTAATACTGCAGGTTTGCGTTTTTAAAGGCATACAGAAACATACATCTTACTTCCTCATGTTTTGACTCTGAAATAATAAAAAATAAACATCTGAAACTACAGTGACATAGAACAATATCTTTGAAATGGCACAAAATAAAACTGCCCAATTTTATGTAAAAAGGACACAATTCCAATCTCAGGTATTATATATAAAACAGTAAAAATTCAAACAGTACATTAATTACATTGCTTTATTGCAGTTCTAAAAAAACGTCTACAACTCTCAGAAATGTTCTAGGGTCCATATGAAGATGTTTTATGCAGGCATTTATGGGAGAAAATAGGACTAGACTGTTCAAGAGTGTAACCTGACATTTGTTCTTTGACCTGTGGAATGAATTGAAGGATGGATATTTTGCCCAAAAAGATAAGAATCTATAAGAACCTGAGGCACCTGTAGATCTAGTTTGAGTGATGGCATCAGGATTTACTCTCTGTCTCATAAAGGTAGTGTAGCGCTCCTGGAAGGGAGTATATGGGCATTTGCAGCTCTTTTTGACAACTCGATCTTTATTCCATCATGTCTGTACTCTTCAGAATATTGCTCCTTGCTTTTTGTTCTTCATTATTTATCTTTTTCTCTCATTAACCTTCCTATCTGTTTTCTTTATTTTCTTTTTCTCTCTTTCTTTTTCTTCCTGGTAGAGAAAATAGTTTAAACAAGGACTCTGAAGGCTCTCTTCCTAGATCCAAATCCTGATTTTGTGACTTACTTGCTGTGTGACCTTGGGAAGGCTGCTCGACATTTCTGTGCTTCAGTTTCCTCATTTGTAAAATGATGATAATAACAGTGCTTACTCTTAGGGATGCTACAAGAATAAAATGATTTTAAATATTTAAAGTGCTGAAGCCACTCTTGACACATAATAAATGCTATTATAGTTTGTGTGTATTTTATACAATGAATTAATGCATTGATTTGATTCCCACTGACTCAAAAACATTTAATCTCTCTGTAAGAGCTCCAGAATGATGCCAAAATTATTACCAAAAGATTTGAGGTCCTCTATTATTTGGCTATAACCTGTCTTTTAAACCTCTTTTATGATATATTCCACCATGTCCCATATTCAAGTCACTTGAGTATAGTCATGCTGTAGTTTAGATGTTTGACCCCTCCAAATCTCATGTTTAAATATGATCCCCAATATTGGAGGTGGGGCTTAATGGGAAGTGTTTGGATCATGGTGGCAGATCCTTCATGAACAGATAAATGCCTTCTGGAGGTGAGCGAATGCTTACTCTTGGTTTCTGTGGTAGCGGGTTGTTAAGAAGGGCCTAGCACCTCCCTTCCCTCTCTCTTGCCTCCTTTCTCACTGTGTAATCTCTGTACCTGCAGGCTCCTCTTTGCCTTCTGCCATGAGCATAAGCAGCTTGAGGCTGTCATCACAAGCAGGTGATGGCACCATTCTTCTTGTACAGCCTGCAGAACTGTGAGCCAAATAAACCTCTTTTCTTCATAAATTATCCAGCTTCAGGTATTCCTTTATAGCAACACAGTTGAACAAAGATTTATCATAGCCTGAATTTGCCATATATTTAACTCCTCCAAACTACTCACTTGGTAGAAATACCCCCATTTCTTCTTGTTTTCTGCCTCTCAAATGCTGAACACTTATGTTTTTTATCACTTAAGAATTTTAACATTATCAGTATATGAAAAGTTCTCTGTGTAGACTTCTGCTATTTACTATGATTGTGGGAAGCTGAATGATGGCCCCATACCCCAAAATGGCCACATTCTAATGCCTAGAATCAGTGAATATTACCTTTTATGGCAAAGCCTGTGCAGAGGGATTAAGGATCTTGAGATAGGAGATTATTTTGGAGTATTCACCCAATCCCTAATGCAATCCTAAGTATCATTATAAGACAGGGGGCAAAGGTAGAATTCACACAGACAAAAGAGGAGAAATTAATATAACCATGGAAACAAAGATTGGACTGATGTAGCCACAAGCCAAGAAATGCCAATGGCCACCAGCGGTTGGAGGAGGCAGGGAACAGATTCTTCCCTAAACCTCCAAAAGGAACTTGGGCCTGTTTACCCTTGATTTTAGCTCTGTAAGACTCATCTGGGACTTCTGGCCTCTAGAACCATGGAAAAGTACATTTATGTTGTTTAAAATCACCAAGTTTGTGGTTATTTGTCACAGCGGCCATAGGAAACTAATACAATTGCATTGTGGTCTATGATTGTGTTTTCAATACATTTTCTTACAGACAGCAAAACCCATTCTTTTTGGTATATAGTTCTGTGAGTCTTAATAAATGTACAAACTCATATAACCACCATCACAATCAAGATATAGAACACTCTACACACCCAGATATCCTTGTGCTAGCTACTCCTTTGTAGTGAAACTCTTTCTACACTCTTTTTTTTTTTAAATATTTTTTGAGACTAGGTTTCACTGAGTCACCTAAGTGGGAGTGCAGTGATGCAGTCATAGCTAAGTGTAGCCTTGACCTCCTGGACACAAGCAATTTTCCTGCCTCCGCTTCCCAAGTAGCTGGAACTACAGGTGCATGCCACCACACCTGGCTAATTTTTTAAATTCTTTTTTTGTAGAGATGGTGGGGGGATCTTGCCATGTTGCCCAGGCTGGTCTTGAACTCCTAGCCTCAGCCTCCCAAAGTGCTGAGATTAGGGGTGTGAACCATTGCACTTGGCCCCTTTCTATACTCTTAATCCCTGGCAACCACAGATCTTGAGAAAACTATTGTTTTGCATTTTTTTTTTTTTTTTTGAGACGGAGTTTCGCTCTTGTGACCCAGGCTGGAGTGCAATGGCGCGATCTCGGCTCACCGCAACCTCCGCCTCCTGGGTTCAGGCAATTCTCCTGCCTCAGCCTCCCGAGTGTTTTGCATTTTTTAGAATGTCATCTAAATGGAGTATTTTCATATGCAGTTGTTTGAGTCTAACTATTTTCACTCCATATAAGGCATTTGAAATTCATCCCATGTGGTTGCACAGAATGTATCAATAGTTCATTCTTTTATATTGTTGGACATTATTCCATTTTATGAATATAGTAGTTAGTTTATCTATTTCTCAACTGAGGAACATTTGGGTGGTTTTTAAATTTCACTTGGGTGAATACTTAGCAATGGAATTGCTGAGCTGCATGGTAAGTATATTTTTTGTTTTTTTGAGACAGGATCTTACTTTGTTACTTAGGCTGGAGTATAGCAACACATGATCATAGCTCACTGCAGCCTTGAATACCTGGGATCCAGGCCTTAGTCTCTCAAGTTCTGGGACTATGGGCACACTGCACCATGCCCAGTATATATTTAACTTTATAAGAATATAAAGAAATTTATAAGGAAATTTGCCAAACTAATTTCCAAAGTGGCTGTACCATTTTCCATTCATATCAGCAATATCTGAGAGTTGCAGTTGCTCTGCATCCTTTCCAACACTTAATATTGCCTTTTAATTTTTAAAAGTGTTTTTATTTTATTCTGATACTTGTGTAGTTGTATCTCAATGTGGTTTTAATTTACATTTTTCTAATGAACAAATGATGCTAAGCATATTTTTCATGTGCATGATTTCCATCTGTGTGTCTTCTCAGATGAGCTATCTGATTTTCATTTTTATTTTTTGGCAACTTGGAAACCAATGTAACCTTAGGAATAGTGAATGTCAAGTTCAGAATCATACATTAGTGATTGCTTTCAAATGATACTTTTTGTCTTAGTCCATTTTGGCTGCTATAACTGACTACTATAGATTGAGTATATCAAACCACACACATTTGTTATGTTTATTTCTCACAATTCTGGAGGCTGGAAATTTGAAGTCAGGTGCCAGCATGGTCAAGTTCTTGGTGAGAGTCCTTTTCTTGTTTACAGATGGCTGACGTCTCATTTTATCCTCACATGGCAGAGAAGGAAAAAACAAATCCCTCTTCTTTCTCTTCTTATAAAGGTACTAATCCCATTCATTAGGGCTGCACCTTGTGACCTAATTATCTTCCTAAGGCCCTGCCTCCTAGCATTGATTTCTAGGTTAGAATTTTAACATATGTATTTTAGAGAGAACCAAACATTTAGTCCATAGCATATCTTGTGTCACATATTTTAAATTTAGAAGTTCTTAATTTTACTATGAGGACCCAAACTCAAATATTACTTTCATATAAAACAGTTTGATAAATGTGTGATTTAAGGTAACAATAACTTTTTGAAATTAGATAAAATAAGCAATATAACATTAATTCAGGTTCTAGTTACTATTGTTCCTTAACCATTATAAAAGCCATAATGGAGCAGATTGATTTCTTCCTCATTAGGATTTTCTTGAATTGGTGGTACCATTACTTAAAAGCTGACCCAAGTTGCTTTGTTAGTGGTCTCCTGTTTTTCCTCTGAAAGCACTGGCAACTCCATCCCTTTGTGATTCACTTACAGTTTTATCACTTGAAATAGTGAGTTTGAGTTTATCTTTTCTTAAGGACTACCCATTTCCTTAGAATTCACATTTCAAGAACTCCCTGGATGTTCCGAATAAATTGCCATTTTAAGAGTTTCTCCATTTCATTTTTTCAATTATCCTGCCTTTAATCCTATAAAAGAACTTTCTCTACAAAAGACCCCTAAGTCATTAGCCTTCCCCAGGAGAAAATTATTCTCTAATCTTCCTCTCAATTTCTTCTTGTAAACATTGAGCCTTTGACACTCTTCCCAGAGAGTTGTTAGCCTTTTCTCTCTTCTTCCATAAGAATGGGCTTTTGCAATCATACTTGAGCATAATCTTGAGCTGAACTCAAAGAACAAATTATTTCTGCACTGCTGTTGTATTTACAACTCTGTGGTGGAAAAAAGGGATTTATAATCCGTTTTCACTACTAAAAACAGGGTAGGTAAGTAAAGGTTTGCTGCTACTAATCTTACTCCAGGGGCACCGCCTTATTTTTAAGATAGGTACATAAAAAATCAACTCAAGAAAATGTTTCTTGAATGAAGCAAAGTATTTTGCAGCTCCAGCTATAGATTGAGATGCCTAGCTCACCCCATTTGGGAATATTCTCTTCCAGGCTATAATTTCTTATTCTCTTCCTGGTTATAATTCTGTTACCCAGGCTGGAATGCAGTGGTGCGCTCTCAGCTCACTGCAACATCTGCCTCCCGGGTTCAAGCAATTCTCCTGCCTCAGCCTCCCGAGTAGCTGGGAATACAGGCGCACGCCACCATGCCCGGCTAATTTTTTGTATTTTATTAGAGACGGGGTTTTACCCTGTACGCCTGGCTAATTTTTTGTAGTTTAGTAGAGACGGGGTTTTACCATGTTGCCCAGGCAGGTCGCGAACTACTGAGCTCAGGCAATCTGCCTGCCTAGACCTCCCAAAGTGCTGGGATTACAGACGTGAGCCACCGTGCCCGGCCTTTTCCTTCTCTTTCATAAGACTGGAGAAGGGAGAGTTTGTTACAAATTTGGCTATAACACAACTGAAATAACCATGTTGTCAGGTAACTTCTCTTTCATATGATAGGATACATTGGTTTGAAAACATATCAGAAAGTACTTTACCGGAACCTTTCAGGAAAAAAAAGTTGTAAGACACACTTGCCCATGCCTTTTTGGAATCGTTTATTCCTTGCTAAAGTATCTGCTTGTTGTTAAACAGATGCAATCTGAGAGATGAAAAAAAATTAAAACCATCAATGTGTCCTATGTAAAAGCAAATGAGCTTCTCAGGCTTTAGTGGACTTTTAGATATGTGGATTTTTGTAGGCTAATTTAAATGTTAATAAAAGATAAGAGAATTGATCCAAATGTCTTTATTCGTATACTCATAAACCAAATTCCGCACATTGGTTCAGAAATAATGAACATTTAACCAATTATAAAATCTCTACTCTAATTATTTATATTGAAGTTCTTTTAAAGATTGCATCTAAGCATGCAGTGATTGAAACAAATGTTTCTGTAAGTTTTTTTTTTCTATAATGTTTTACATTTTTTTGCAAATGTTTAGAATATTTAGACATATTTCAGGTGTTTGGGGATTTTCTTGTTGCTATTGATTGGCAAGAGATGAGTTGATTAATCACAAACTGATGAATCCTCTAGTTCTCCAGTTGGTTCTTCACATTCGGTGGTGCAGGTCAGGATTTCTAAGAGAGTAGTGAAAACGGTCACACTTATTATCCCTGCGAGAGGAGGGCTGCAAAGGCAGGACAAATCCCACTCAAGCCACTGTCCATACACATTCACTGGCTTTGGCATGATGTTAGCTCTCTTAATTATGTTTTGCTGAAGACTGATATTAACAGCATTCTGCCAGGAAAACACTAAAGAACAGTGTCAGAATAAAGAAGACTAAAGAGAAGTGAATTCAGGTCATGACCCCATGACATTTGTTTTTTTTTTTTTAATCATAAAAAAGGTATCGAAACTTGAATAAAATATATAAATTAGATAAGAGTATTATATCAATGTTAGTTTTTTGTTGTTGATAATCTTATGTTCTTTCATTGGAGAATTTCCTCTTTTTAGATATACACAATTATTTAAAAATAAAGGGGTTTCATGACTAACTTATTCTCAAATGATTAAAAAACTCAGTCTCTATTATTAAAAATGTGTGCATATATACATACATATATACACAGATATATATATATGTGTGTATGTAAGGCATAGACATTCTCTGTGTGTGTGCATATACACACAAAGAGATAGATACTACACATGTAGTAAAATGTTAACATTTGGGGAATGTGGATGAAGGCTATATGAAAATTCTTAGAGCTATTCTAAAAGCTCCTTTTTTTATCATTCGGTTGGTAAGAAATAAAAACTCTTTACTAAGAGTCTGAAACTTTGGCAAGATAACTAGTTAAAAGAAAAGAGAAAAATCCCAGCTCATATATTTTTAAGAAGGGAACAGGTGGCTAGAAATAGGATGGCAGGAAAAATGCAACCAAATATGAGAAACTATAGGCATTATTAAAAATTAGTAGACACTGTTAGTCTACATATTTTTATATGGTTGTGTTTCAAAACCATAACAACATTTTCCCTTAGGAAAATATGTTGAATGACAACAAACCCACCCAGGAAGTTGGAAGTAGTAAATTCTGTAATGTTTTCTCTGTGGTTGTTGACAGATGCCAACCTGCTTTTAGTGTATACACAGGATATCTGTTTACTTTTATGAGTACTGATACTTTCCAGATGCTTTTTTTTATTAACCTACCTAATTTTCTTCTTTCTAGTAATGAAAGCACTGGCTCCTGTTAATTTCAGAGCAAACAGCAAATGCACAGTGGATTCTTATAGATATGTTTCCTTGTTAAGTTTGCTAATTTTTATGAAACATTTTACAGATCAAATAATGGAAAATAATTCTACTTTATATTATATTTTACCAAATCTTTCCTTCAAAAGAAATATTTTTTCTCTTTTTATCAGACACTGCTTACTCAGTATACATAGTTCCCTCAAGACCCCTCTTCCTGTCCATAGATTCATGTGCTTCAGAGCAAACAGCCTCATTCCTAGTTCCAGCAGGCAGAGCTTTTCTAATCCAATCATGGTGATCCTACACCCTAACAGTGACTAGTTTAGGAATTGGCATATAACTCATTTTTAGCAAAGGAAATTTGCTAATTAGGATTTATGGGGCACTTAGTTGCTTAGTCCTGAGAAAGAGACCTTTGTTCTTGTCACTGTGACGCTGGATGTGACACCTGGAACTATGCAGCTTTCATAGGGCAAAGCTGATGAGGGACAAGAGAGTAGAAAGATGGAGAAAATCTGCGTCCCCAGTGACTCAGTGATAAGCTGCTGAATCAACCAGCTCTGACTCCGTTATTACATTTAGATTTGCAGATATTATGGACTATTGTGGCTAGAAATTTGTGTTTTTTGACGGCAAATACATACTAACTTTTCATTAAATATTCTGAAAGTTTTCTACAAATTTTTTTTTAATTTCATGAGTATTATTAAAAAGCTAGTGAGATTTATCAAGGCAATTAGAAGATACAGGCTTTTGTATTTTATTTAAACCAGCCAGAAAAATGCATATTTCTTGAGTCATAGTCACAATCTCATTCATCATCAGAGATGTATGTTAGCATTTTAGAATGAGAAATTTGTGAAAAAGAAGATAAGGGAGTTATGGCTGTAAAGTGAAAGTAATATTTACCTACTTCATGAAGTGATAGTGAAAATTAAATGAGTTTTATTGAAAACTCAGAGCAGTGGCCAGCAGGTTGTGAGTTCAACGATGATTGTTAACAATAGCAATGATAATTATTATTCTTTTCTGGGGCTTTTGTTGCTAAAATACTTGCTATCTTATTTTGAATTCTTTTTATTTTAAGTAACAGACTCTTTGAGAAGCAATGAATACCTCCAGTGAATTCAACTGGAGAATTCTGGGGAATAAATATTATAATTTCTAGTTCTTAGATGAAAAACTGAATCATATGGATGGGACTTTCTATGCAACACCTTCAAATACACTCTTGATCATCACATTGATACCAGTCCAACGTAGTGCCATTTAAAAATGTGAAGGCTACCATGGTGTAGTCCAGTGTGTATCAAACAGTGGGCCATGTTACAGTGGCAGATTATAAGGCCAATTTAGTGGGGTTGCAGCCATAATTTTAAAGAATTGAATTATTATAGAGTAGAATTGGTAAAATAAGAGTAAATTGCCTGCATAAAGGTAAATACTGTTTTGTGAAACCTTGTTTTGGCAATGTGTGTGTGTACTGGGTTACATTTAAAAAGTTACTTCTCACTGTGAGTTTTGATTATTGGTATAGTGGAGAAACAGAGGCTCCATAGCCAGACAGACTTGGCTTTCAATATCATTGACCTGTTTTACAAAAAAGAGCGTGGAACCGTGCCTACAACCTAACAGGCACTCAAAGCAATGTCCCTTCTTTCCTGCCTCTGTTCACAGGCTGCCCCCACCTTCCCCAGTGACTTGAAATTTTGGAACCACAGAGTAATGCAACACTGACATTAGCAAACAAGGTGTCTTTAAACAAACAGGTAGCACTGTTTCATCTATTATAAATTCATCCAAGCTTGACACACCAGGAGCTCAGTGAGTGATCTGGGTTCTGAAGCAAGGAAAATCAATTGTATTTAAATAACGACAAATAGTGTCTCCTGAGCTGCTCATAGCCAAGAAATCACTCTGGCCCCATTCTTAAAATAACAGGTATTTGGGTAGAACTATTGATTGTTTTCACTTTTGTTACCTTAGCAGAGTGACACATCATCCATCAAAAATGTGAGTGTGAGGATGGTGGGGCCATCCTGGCATGCTGAGCAGCAGGGCCCTCCAAGCTATCAGATGCCATCCAGCCAGGTGTCTGGGGGCCACTCGCCATGCACAGCATTTTCTAGTGGAGGTGAGCTAAGAGGAGGGAGAGGATAAATGTGTTATCACATGCTGCCCATTGCTTATTACCCAGAGAGCCCACATCTCCAAGTCCAGGGCGTTTATTTGATATTACTCACCTTAGCTCTTTATTTACCTGGGTAGAATGCTCAGGGGGAAGAACCAAAATACGTTATTTTGTTTCACTGACATAATACTGAGCAGAAAAAAATGAATTCTACTCCCACCTCCTTTCCTTCTCTTCTTCTTTTTCTTCCTCTTCTTCCTCCTCCCCTTCCATCTTCCTTTTCTTCTTTAATAAAACATCCTTTTATGTACCAGAACTTAGTGAAACTGCTGAGGTAGTCAAGGCTGTAAATTGAACTGGTCCCTTTTACTTTCAGAATATATGAACGCATCCTTCTGCCACGGGGCTGGCACACATGGTGGGATGATACTACCGTTAACAGGAAGGCAGGAAAGTACATTATCACTTCAGGGCTGTCATTACCAGAGGGTTGCGCTGTGAGCTATAGCGTTCAGGGCAAGGCAGGCAGTGGAAAAGGGGGGCTGGGTGGGCAGGGGAGAGAAAAAGAAAGTGTTGTTGTTTTTCTTCTTTTAACAGGCTGACCAGAATGGTGGTGATATTAAGAGTTGTGGAATTCAACTTGAATACAAAACATAATACTGCTTTCATTTAAAAGGTGATTACAATAGCTACCTTCTTCCATTATCCTGTAGGTACATATTTGGAAAAAGACAGGCTCAGCCACACCTGATGGCTTCAGCTAATCAATTCATGTGCATCTCAAATCTGTCAAGACAAGATCACCTATTTAGTCTTAAGCCTAAAGGGATATATTTTGTTCTAGTGAAATCTCAAAGAGATTAGTTCACTGCACACTTTTTTTCTTCTTGATGCTCATAGAACAAACCCATTTTAAGATCATTTTCCTTTCTTGGTATAAATTTTAAAAATTACTTTAAACAAATCACTTATTTAATATCCCAAATTACAGCAATAAAATGACCAAGAGATGAGAGTGCACTTGACTTTTTAGGCTAGTTCACAATACAGTTGCAAAGTTCTGTATCTAAGTAGCATTATTGTCATTTTATAATGGTGGAACTTGGGGACAGGCAGTAGATCAAAGTTCAGAATCTTGGGCTTTGTTTTCTTCCGTCCCTTATACAGAGGTTGCTTAGCACAGATACTGAACTCTTAACTGAGATGAGTTATTACCATCATTTTTAATCTGTTTCTTCACAGTCTGCTTTTTGTCTGGATTCTGTCATACAGCATAACAAAGAAGCAGATCCCTAATGAATTCAGAGCCGGCCAGTTAGTTCCTGGATACGTAGCAGGTCCTTGTTAATCCAGTTAGGTATAGCAGGTTACTCATTCTTCTCATTTCTGCCCTTTACCTTGCCCTCCACTAAGATTTCTAATTTTATTGCAGAAAGATCTACCTTTTAGCAATGAAGAAATCATTGTTATTATTTTTAAAAAGCAATAGCAGTGAGAGTAATTCTAGGCAAAGTGTTACAGAAAAAGTAAACAGCATGAGATGGCAGTTCTACGATTCCCTACAAGACCATCTGTTTTCCCAATGAAAAATCTAGTGCTTCCTCGAGTTATGTTTTAAAAGGTTTAAGCAATCATTCAGATAATCAGACTTCATTGCTGTGAAATTTCATCAAAGTGTACTCAATCCTTGAACTCATATCTGGGTCCATTTTGCCAATCAGATAAAACTTCCTAGGCTTTTTCCTAGAGGCATGAGTGGTTAACTTGATCTTATTGCACTGCAAAAGATTTTATGCTACACATCATTTTTCATAAAAGCTATTTGTTGTGTTAGGAGAACTCCAGAGAGACTGCTTGTTAGAATAGATTTTGGGGGTGACGGTGGGCCAGAACTTGCTCTGTTTTGTTGCTTTGGACCAAGTGATAATTCTTAGAAATTCTTACAGGTTAACCTCAGAGGAAATGAGGAGGCAAAAGGGTGAAACAGAGGAAATTAGCGTCTTAGTAGTTATTTCTCATGAACAGACCAATAATTATTTAAACAAACAAAGAAACAAAAACCAAGTAAATCCTTAATTTGGAAGCACTGCATGTCTTTGTTTTAAGATTGTCACTTGCTTCTTCTTTTAGTTGGCATAGGGGTTAAAGGCACCTGACTCCTTTCTTTTTTTTCTTTGTAAAGGTCAGCCAACGCATACCCACTCTTGTCCACACCAGCACAAACAGCCTTTGCATTGAAAAAGCACTAGGTGGTGCCCATTTTCTTTGCCGGTGAAAGGGCTGGATTTCCCCAAAGGGAGTCACTCTGGGGAAGTTCATCAGGCCCCAGCCCACACAGCACAGTGCACTTTTCTCCTCTCACAGATGACCAGGAGCGTAGTGTCACAGTCTGTCCCTTCTCTGAGGCATCCTGGGGCTTGCCTGTTTTAGGACAGAGCTTTGATTCGGGAAGACAGTGTTTTTACATGTGAGGGTAGGAGTGGAGTAGGGGGTGGTGGCCAAAAGCTTCGAGTATTCCCTTTGAAAATGAAAGATAAGAGGAATAAAGGCTGCAACCCTGCCATCTGCGTTTGTAAAAAGTCATAGTATATCTCTGCCAAGGCTTTCCTCCTGCCAGATCATCTGGACAATCCAGTGCACATGCTAATTTTATTTTTTTCCCCTTTTGCCTGTAGTCAAACTGTGAAAATAATAAAAGAAAATGAAGGTTAATCTTAAATTTCAATTTGTTTTTTCACCAAAATAATTCTTTGTCAAATAAAGTATGGCTAAATTGAAGATTTTGCATGCCCATGTCTCCCCCAAATACCTACCGTTTGAAGACATGGCTTTATACTACTGAGTTCTTTCCTTTAAAAAAATCTTATTAGGCACGCTTAACAGATTGTTGCTTTGTGTTCAAGGAGAGCAGATAACTGGCTAAGAAGATTTTTTTTCCAGAATAATTTTATTCAGGTGATATGCCCATCAGATCTGTTTTAGAATGTAGAACTGTTTACCAAGTTTTTGTTCTTGTAAAGATCTGGGAACAGCAATTGAGCATAATCATGCTATTGTCATAAAAAAGAAAGAAGAAAAGAACATAACAATTTCTTTTTTCTAGTAGACATATGTCTTGTCTATCTATAACCTATTCCTTGAAATTTGGCCAAGTAGAGTTAGTTTGTTCAAATGTATTTATTTTGTTTTAGAGAAGGCAATAAAATTGTTTTTTTAGAAAGTCAAAAAAGTAGATTCTTGTAGTAAAATCTGAATCTTTCTTCACAGGTTGGTGAACCATACTCCAATAGAAAGGGGAAATATGACTGTGAATAGTTTGAAAAAGTTGAACTAAGAGAAAAGCTTTATTATGAAACTATGAGGATTATTTCTGTGCACTGGCTGCCCCGTCATATGTCATGGCATGTGGCGGGTTGACTGCTCATTAATTCTATTTATATCAGTATGATAATCCACCCCACTGAGTGCACATGTGTTAAAATATTCATAAATTATGTTTATTGTGACCAAATATACATTAAATGCCAAAAGAAGACCATTATTTAAAGACAAAATGAGTAAACAATCAAACAAGCAGAGCCTTTTTACTGTCAGTCCAGTACATTATGTTTTATCAAATTCACCTGAATTGCCTCTCCTTCCCATGTCCCATAAGGAATGTTTATCTTTTGTTTTTAAACTATGCAAAGAAATAGACTTCCCTGAAAGGTATAGATTTGGAAAACAAAAGATGTTACATGATCTCAGACTAATAATAACATCGACTGGAAGAAACCATCTAGGGAAATGCACTTCTGGCTTCCAAAATTATTTGAGCCCTAATATACCCTTGACTTGAATTTGATGGCATTTTATAAAATCATAGACTAAGTTAAATAAAGCAGCTAACTTTTTTTGATAAATTAGGCTGCCAATAAGAATTTTAAGTTTGTAAATTTTTTTAAACAAAGGGTGGTGAAGAAAATCTAGGAGGTTGAGAATTGAGACCAGTAATTAAACTATACTGCAACAGACTGTTTTGGAACTTATTACTTCCAAATGAAGCAATACTGAACAACTCTATTTTGAATGATTTCAGGAAGTTGAAAAAATTGAGGTGATTATTCTTTTTACAGGCTGCTTATGCAGCAACACAGCATAGTTGAAAAGTTTGAATTCCTTGTCAAAATCCAAAGTGGTTTTAGTTAAAATGTATTGCCTAACTTACTCAATTCATCATATTCTGAATTGAAGCCATGAAAACATCCAGGATTATTAATTATGAGGACCATACTTCAGATTTAACCAAAATAATGATCATTTTCAAAAGTGACCTGTGTGCTGGCTTAACAGTCGATTTGTAATATCCTCTAGAAAACTGTGAAAAATTTCAAAACTTTAATTATACTTGAAAGGACTTTCTCTAAATCAAAACAATAAGTGACGAGTAAAACAAAATAGAAAATTCTTAATTTATTTCATTGTCACCATATGCTTATTTTAAAGAAGAACACAACATTTAGAGAACAAAACAGTAAAAATTAAATATTTTTCTCATGTTACCAAAACTTACCATAGGAGTTAAGTCATCACTCAGATTGCATGTTAATTTCAAGTAAAATTTTTTTTTTCTACTTAATGACACCTTTATAGAATGTTTTACTTTCTGCTTTTCCTTGTAAGAAAAATTTCTTTACTTCTATACAGTCTTTTAAGAAACTTAAATAGTATAGCAACCTAAATAGGTATAAGAAATCTTTCCAAGGAAATAATTCAAAATGTGGAAAAAGCCATATATATAAATTTTCTTTATTACGTTATTTATAATAGCAAACATTGGAAGGCAATTTTAATATCTAGCAATGGAAGCTTGGTTAGGAAAAAAATGACAACATTCATTTGATGAAATATTATGCAGTCAATAAAGTTGGTAGGCAGCAGTATGAGAATATGGGATAAAATACTAAATTAAAAAAAGGATAAAAGATGAAGGTGTAGCATGATTATAATAATTTTAACACATGCAAACAATAAAACACTATAAGAGGATGCACAAAAATGTTAATCATCTATTGAAATGGATTTTTTACCCTCTTTTCATACTTTTATTATATTATGTAATGTAAAATGCATTTTACAATTTCAAAATTATTATCAGTAATCAATTTATATTATTTTTTTAGATGTCATAAATAATTAACACAGATTTTAGAGGGGAAAAATTAGGTAACTCCCATTTCCAAAGATGTTAATTTTAAAACCAGTATCCCAATATGTGGTTTTTAGTAGTCGAACCCAACTTGATTTCTATGGAATCATAGCGTACATATATTTTATTAAATAATAATTCCCTCTTTTACTTAAAAAAAATCCTGCCTATTATATTTTATTCTAAATGACAGCTTTTTTTTACCTGTTAGTTCTCAAAAACCCTGAGCAGCCATTTCAGAAAACAAAACGAAAGAAAACCCCATGTATCAAAACACCACAAAACCCTCTCGTTAAGCTCTCTGCAAAGTTTGAGATGTACTTTCATGTGAATCTTGGCCTCTGTACAGCACTGCTGCACAATCATTTTCATCTGAGATTTGAACATATTGGAAGAACTAGAGCCTTCCTTTCTTTTATCCTGTCATTTCACCCCCCTGGAAGTGACGGGCATATGGCAGGCACCCTCCCTAGATTCTGAAACAACAGGAGGGACCTGATTTCAATTCCTACATCCTGTCATCAGTGACTCTCGGGATATTTTGTTCTTGCAAGGCTAAGGATGTGATTCGAATTTGCCATACGGACAGAGCTTAATGTGATGCCATTTTTACCACTGGAGCCCTCAATCAGTTAATTAAACATGATATAAATCACCACATGTATTTGTAAAGTAAGATTAATATGGTAAAGTCAAAGTAAATGGAATCCTCCCCATCCTAGGAGTGTGAACCACTGATAGGAAGATTACACTTTTGGAAACTCAATACTTTTGAGCAGGCTTTGTTGGTTTAATCCCTCAGACTGCTTTGTGCAACTTGAAACCTGGAGCTGTCATCTTTAGCCAAAATTTCAGCCATAACTTCCTCAGCTTTCACCCCATTATTGAAATCAGCATTCACAATACTTAGCAAAGATCAAACCTTTCAGCGGACCACAGGGCAGCCTCTTACCACCTGGGACACCAGAAACATGTTTAATAAATATTTCATCTTGTTTTAACATGAAGACTTTCCCTGGTTTCCAATTTTTTTTTTTCTTTCCTGGGGAGCTAAGGGCTACCACCAAGCTGCACATTCTGTCACTATGGTCAGTTAGGTTTATAGCCTTAATAAAAGGATTTGCCCCCCTTCACATGCTAGGGAGCCTTGTTAAACCAGAGCAATTACAGAAACACAAGATAGGTGCTCTGCAAAGATCAAAGCTCACTTAAAGACAGCTCTGTAGGAATTTGGAGCTGTCTTTGAAAAGTGCTCAGTTTACAAAGTATAGAGGTATTAAACCCTAGGAATTAAAAAAAAAAAAAAGCTTAGTTTAGAATAATGTTAAAAGTCTGACAGTAGGTAATATGGAATCTCCTTCAGCCACTCTTTGTGTATTATTCCTAATATCTATTCACGGCATACCTATAATAGCTCCAAAGGAACCATTATGCTCAGAAGACATACGTATATGATGGATCCTTAATACCAAATGCATTACCTACTCAGTAGGTACATTTTAACCTCAATATCCCAGCTCAGGGAAAAGGTGGGAAAATAGCATGTAAATTTCTTTAGGAGGAAAAAAAATGCAGCATGCCTTTTTTTCAGGGTCTTCAGCTTTGTGGTTCAGTGGCATTCCCCAGAGGCTGTGCTTTCTATGCGGGAGGGATAGGTGATGGCCTGTGCTGGGCAGCACCAGGTGACTTTAGCATCTGGCCTTTGGGGCTGCCGCACAACTCCCCCAACTCTACTTGGATGTTGAAGTACCCAGTCTTAGGGGTTGTAATATTCCCTCTACGTCTGTAGATTGTATCATTCTTCCAGAAACACACACACACACACACACACACACACACACACACACACACACAGTAATGCATGTAGACTGCATTTCAGAAAAACAATGCTAAACCGTGAGTGGCCTAAACTTAATTGTGTGGCTATGGGAGCTTTTGGGTGACAAAGGGTCTGCAGGCCAAATAATTACTTTTGTGTGCTGCATCTTACAACAGAGCAATATAAATGGGCTCGGCCTGGGATTTTGAATTCTGTGCTTCAGACTTAGAAAATGAGTTATTTAAAAGCAGCTATTGCCAGGAACATTTTAATATCTATTTAGAGAAAAACTATTTGGGGTTTTGGATGTCCAAGAGTATTTAGCTTTGAAAAATGCAGAGATAAATGCAAACCCCTCATTTTACATCAGCATATCCATTTTAAATAAGAGATTGTAATGATGATAAAAATAAGAGCTGATATTTATTGACCTCTTGTTATGTGCTAGGATGTATGCCCATCATGTTACATGGAGTATTACACTTAATCTTCATGACAACCCTATTAGGTTGGTTCTATTATTGTATTTATTTTATAGACGAGGAGACTGTGGCTCAGAGGGGCAAAGATCACATAACTAATAAGAGATGGGTTGTGATTTTAATCTGAGTTACATGACTCTAGAAGCCAAGCTTTTACAGCCTGTTACTATCTGATTTGAAGTTTATTTTGTGCTGTGATCTAAAGTTTCTATTTTATGGTTTCTTTTTATTTAGCTGTAACTTTTAAGAGAATTCTAACCCTTGAAGGTAAAGTTAACAGAGTCTATTTTTTCCTGATTAACTTTCTGCTTTTACTTTTAGTGTTAAATGGGTAATGTAACTTCAGGTTTTGTGTTTCTAATAATTCATTTTGGAAAATGCCATACCCCAAGAGTTACCTGAAAGAGTTTCATGATAGAATTTCTTTTTATTTTCTTTGGGATCACCATTTTATAATTAATCTAAGAAAATGTCATTATTGAAAATAGAAGCATTCAATTATCTTGTTTCCCTTCTCTTTGAATAAAGCTTTTTCTCTGACTTGCTCAAGATTCTGATATTTTATCTAATGGTGGAAGTGATGTTCCAGATTTAGAAATATTATAGTGCAGCATGAGTCAGATAGAACTGAATTAGAATCTTGGATTCACCAAGTTTTGGTTTTGTGATCTTAGGTAACTATTTAAATTCTCTTAATCCTATCAGATTATCATTGGTCAAATGAAAAAATTAATACCAACCATACAGTGTTATTATGAAAACTTTATGAAATATATATATGTGTAAAATAGATATATATGTCTGTCTGTCTGTCTTCTGAGCGTAATAGTTCTATTTTAAGGGCCCCCTTGATGTCCAACTATCAAGTGAAGCCCCAGCAAGAAGAGTGAGTTTCTCTGTGTTCAAAGCTTCAGGCCTTAGCAGATATGGTTAAAGTGCTTCCCGACAATACAAACACTAAAGCTCGATCCCAGCCTCAGAATAAGGCTCTTTTATCCCAATAGAGTTCCAAACTGTGAAAACGGTATTTCCACAGCCTTTCAAAGGGAAAAAGGAGAATCATTTTAATCACATATATTATAAACACAAAGGGAGAGAAGAACAATACCTATACATATATATGGACGTAGATATATGTGTGTGTATATATACACATATGTGGAATATTTATGAGCTTTACGTGTATGTGTATGTGTATGTATATATAACTTATTATATATAATATATATAAAGGGAGGTGTTTTATAGGTATATAATATAATATATATAAATTATATCATATAATATGTATGTAATTTATAAATATATGTAAATTGCATTATATAATATATCTATAAAACACCTCCCTTTATATATATTATATATACATATACATATACTAAAATATATGTAATATATAGTTATATATTATATGCAGTTACTGCATGACAGTTATAACAATATAATATAATATAATATATGCAGTTACTGCATGACAGTTATAACAATATAATATAATATAATATATGCAGTTACTGCATGACAGTTATAACAATATAATATAATATAATATATGCAGTTACTGCATGACAGTTATAACAATATAATATAATATAATACATGCAGTTACTGCATGACAGTTATAACAATATAATATAATATAATATATGCAGTTACTGCATGACAGTTATAACAATATAATATAATATAATACATGCAGTTACTGCATGACAGTTATAACAATATAATACATGCAGTTACTGCATGACAATTATAACAATATAATATAATATACATGCAGTTACTGCATGACAGTTATAACAATATAATATAATATAATATATGCAGTTACTGCATGACAGTTATAGCAATATAATATGATATATGCAGTTACTGCATGACAGTTATAACAATATAATATAATATAATATATGCAGTTACTGCATGACAGTTATAACAATATAATATAATATAATATATGCAGTTACTGCATGACAGTTATAACAATATAATATAATATAATATATGCAGTTACTGCATGACAGTTATAACAATATAATATAATATGATATATGCAGTTACTGCATGACAGTTATAACAATATAATATAATATATGCAGTTACTGCATGACAGTTATAACAATATAATATAATATAATATATGCAGTTACTGCATGACAGTTATAACAATATAATATAATATAATATATGCAGTTACTGCATGACAGTTATAACAATATAATATAATATGATATATGCAGTTACTGCATGACAGTTATAACAATATAATATAATATATGCAGTTACTGCATGACAGTTATAACAATATAATATAATATATGCAGTTACTGCATGACAGTTGTAACAATATAATATAATATAATATATGCAGTTACTGCATGACAGTTATAACAATATAATATAATATAATATATGCAGTTACTGCATGACAGTTATAACAATATAATATAATATAATATATGCAGTTACTGCATGACAGTTATAACAATATAATATAATATATGCAGTTACTGCATGATAGTTGTAACAATATTTTTATATTTATAGAATATTTGTGAGCTATACATATATGTGTGTGTCTATATATAACATTTTATATATAATATATAAAATATATATAAAGGAATGTATTTTTAATATATATATATAAATACATATATTTTTATGTACTGCATGACAATAATAATAAAATTTTTATACTTATTCTTATATTTTTATATTAATATATATTATACATGACTATAGATATAAAACACCTCCCTTTATATAAAACACCTCCCTCTTACTGTTGAAATAGAAGGAAAAGGTCCAATTTTAGTTTTGAGATGGTAAACTTAGTGAGTTTTAAGAATTTTCTGTCTAGCTATCTTTTGTGGATTGTCAGATTTCATTTGAACAAATATCAAATATGTCAACCCACTGCTCGACAACAACATGTGTCATCCTGGGTAACCCACCACTCCAAGATAGGCCACTTCCTTCTTAGGCTATGGAGACTTGGCCTGCATGTTTGAATAGCCTTTAGCTTCTTACTGGTATGTAATACATATTAATAATCATTCAATCAATCAATGTGCCATCTCTCATAAACACTAAATATCTTTCACAGCATAATAACACAGTTGACATTTTATCAAAATTCAAGACTTTCTGAGTGGTTATTTTTATCTTTGATCTATCTGAATACAAGTTTGTAGAAACATATAAGCTACCAATATCCTTTTAAAAGAGACTGTTAATGTCAAAAATGTTTATTCTGCCTTTTGACACATTTTCTCTATTTGTTTTCTTCACTTTTCCTAATCTTTCACCATCTACTTGCAATCCCATCATTGTCTTTAGAAGCCTTATTCAACTTGCAGCGTGGCTGCAAGATAGAGGGTCTTTAAAAATATCACTTTAGTGAAGTATGAAAAGTTGGCCATCACTGAGTAATGGATCAGGATAATTGTGTCATTGCTGCTTAGTCAAAGGTTCATCTATTACACCAGAGTCCAGATGTATGGAAACAACTGGTATTTAGTCAGGACATTTCTTTCCATCTGGAGTTGCCCAGATTTAGCACACAAAAATACATAGTATCCAATTAACTTAGACTTTCAGATAAACCATAAGTAATTTTTAGTATAAATATGTCTCATGCAATATTTAGGACAGACTTATCCTAAAATATTATTCATGGTTTATCTGTCATTCAGTGTAATCGGGCTTCCTGCATTTTATCTGGCAACTCTATTTCTTCTACCTCTTATGTTAATAAAATAACAGACTCAGTGTTACTTCTGTTGACTCTTGTGGGATTCAGTACCATGCCATTGATGGTGGTGGGAGGAGAACCCTGCCTTTGCATAAACACTTGGAAGACTTGGAACCAAAGGTTGAGAACCAAGTCAGAAAAGATGGTTTCTAGTCTGGAGAGGGCTGATAATATCAAATAGCTATCAAGCTACCGATTGTAATTCAATTTTCTAATTTGCTTTACTCATTTCTTTTAAAACAAAAGTGAGAATAACCCTTTTAAAATAGTATAGAAAAGCAGAATGCCTATGAATATGTTTTATTCATTATTTATTCTTTCATTTATTTAAAAAATATTCTTGAAGGCCTACCATGTGTCAGGTACTGCAGGACAGTTATAATATTTTTATATTTTTGTTATACATGCTTCCAGGTTCAAGGGTGTTGTGTGTACCTGGATGTTAATGGTGCTTGTTTTGAATAGCAATGGTTGTAGATGCCAGTCATGCTTCCTGCCTTCTAATCAAACAGCAATGGTAGGCATCATCTGTACTTCTGACAACTAATAACATATATTTTATTAGAAGTCTTTTGGTTTTGCCTTGATAAATAGCTGTATACTTAGGTGATGATGTTGTCAATACCTATAGTTTTATAGCTATAGCTATATCTTTGAAAGGTCCCTGCTTTCCTATAGCACTAAGTTAAATTATGATTCATTCTATATTTTTAGAAACCAGAAGGTCAAAATATTGTTTAGGTATATTGCTTCATTTGTCATATATCAAAAAGAATCCTATCAGTTGCCCTTCTTAAGTCATTTTTACCCATTTTGAGGTTATGGAGAATCGTACATGTGTTTGATTGGGTTCAGTCAAATAGGCTGTACAGCTTTTACTATGCCTTGTAATTTTTTTCATTACAATAAAAAGCCTTTTAAATCACTGCTACTTAGAATTATATTGAAAATACTTGTGATACTTTTATATACAGTGAGTTTAATGCCAGGATGTGAAAGCAAATTGATTGTAGGCAATTCTGTGCTTGAGCACCCCAGAGTAAAAAGAATTACACTAGTAACCCTGGGGACCTCCTGCTCTCAGAAAGACTGTCTGTGCACTCAGACATCCACTGGTAGGTGAAAAAAAAGGGATTGCTTAATTCTTGTCTAAAATCATATAAACACATTTTAATTCAGAGAAATAATTTTTGAAGAGAGAAAAAGCACCTCAAGAGACACTTATGTTTAATGTTTTTAATTCAGTAAAATGAGCTTCAAGGAAACTATGTCATCTTTGCAATAAGCATTTGAAGATCTTCTAGGAGTGACTTAAAGGCAGACAACTTGCCATCTGGAGGTTATGTAGCTGTGGAAGGCTTGGCTGGATCAGCAGATAAAATCCTCATGGACGTTTTACCTCTGACACCCTGGTCAGAGTGAGAAGTACTTGGGGCTATTAACAAGAGTCTCTAATAACACATACCTCCATCAGCTTGAAGAGCAGCTGACATGTTTTAGGATTGACCTTAGACTGTCATGCAAGCATTAGAGAGAATGAATTAATATTTTTGGGAGGGGCCTTTGGTCAGGATTGTGATCCTTGAAGAGTCACTCTTGATTCTTCTTTTCCAGATCTTCAAGGTGAAATGTTCAGGAAACAAAAGGGTTATTGGCTTTTCAATGTATGCAAAAAGCAGATGTGTCAGGTTTGATTTCAGAAGGCAGACTAGCTGCATACACTTTTTCACTCTCTAACCACCCCAAGCTAAAGTTGACTGGGGCAAATATTGAGGAAGAGGACAAAGAATGGGAAATAAAAGGCTAACGTGTGTCTGCTGACATGGGCCATTAATATCTGGAGAGGTCAAAAGGGAAACTCTCTACAGGCTAGTGGGCCTGGAGACAATATGGTTCTAAATGGAAGTCAGACCTCACATATGCAAGCAAATTTCTATCAAGGATATGGCCTTGAACAACTTTTTGAGGGAATCTTGTAACACAGTGGCCAGAAGCACTCATTGGAAGTGAGACCTCTTACCACCACTTCCCTTGAAAAGGATGTTTTATCCAAGACATTATCTTGAGTTCTCACAGCAACCCTGGCATAGCTCCACCATGTTTAGAGAGGCAGGAGTTGCAGAGAGGGTAAGACTGCTTGCCCTAGGCCCCACAGCTTATCTTCTAATCCCAGCTTGGTCACTTATATTAGCTGTGCAACTTCAGGCAAATTATATAACCTCTCTGGGCTGCAGTTTCTTTATCTGTACAATGGGAAGGATTGAGTTAACACATATTAAGTCATTAGTTACATCATATGCATCTTCCCTTGCTGAATGAGATTTGAACACTCAGATTGGGTGTTATTTTTGCAGTCATATATGTGCCTAGAAAATAAAAGTGTATAAACATAGATAGGCAATGAGAGCATTTTTCAAGTGCATTTGTCAGACTCCCGATGGCAATGAGGTTCTGATCATCGGCATAGGCATGTTTTAAAGTGTCACGTGTAAGTGTTGTACAAAGATGGGTCCTCAGGAATCATCTGGCCCAATATCGTCCTTTTATAGATAACTGCAGTCCATGGAAGTTGGTCCTGAAGCAGGTGTTGGCAGTGCCAGGACTAATTTCCATGTCCCCTGTCATCCAGTGCAGAACCCATTCCATGGCACTGTACTAACTTTGAGTCTCTGTTGCAAAACCAACTGTCTAATCATTATTAAGAAGCCTTTTTTTTTTTTTTACCATTTTTCTACCTCAAAAATATTCCCTCTTGTAAGTTTCCTGATCCATTCTCCAGATTGTCTATTTGTGTACTCTGAAAACTGTCAGAAGAATAAGGTTCATCACCAATATCCATCCTCCTCCAAATGATAATGCCAATCATCCCATCATTGGTTTATTTATTTATTTATTTTTTTGAGATGAAGTTTCGCTCTTGTTACCCAGGCTGGAGTGCAATGGTGTGATCTCAGCTCACCGCAACCTCTGCCTCCTGGGTTCAGGCAATTCTCCTGCCTCAGCCTCCTGAGTAGCTGGGATTACAGGCACGTGCCACCATGCCCAGCTAATTTTTGTATTTTTAGTAGAGACGGGGTTTCACCATGTTGACCAGGATGGTCTCGATCTCTCGTGATCTACCTGCCTCGGCCTCCCAGCCATCACTGGTTATTTACAACAGGCCTTGCCAGCCTTTCTAAAAGAGGATTGCTAAAATGTTTTACTTATGGGATAAACTTGACATTTTTATCTTTTAGTACTCTCAACATCAATTCTATTCTTTCACCTAGCAGAAGAGGTCAATTTGCCTCAAATATACATTATGAATTCTCACTGTGATACTGTTGTTTATGCTGTATCTTTTACCCAGAATGGCCTTTATGCTCCTACCACAATCTTATAAGATCCCCCTCCGTGTTACCTTTCCCATGGAGACTTTGTTAAATATTCCAGCTCTTAGTTGAATCAGGTAAGAGTTAATGCCACACTTTGTTTTGATAAACTGGAGCCAGTAAATATCCATGATACTTCACTATCCTTTTATGAATATTGCTCAACCCAGACCTCTGCTCTTTTAGGCCAGAGCTGAGTATGCTTCTACATGCAGTCTTACCATCTGCACTGTGGACTAATGCAGCTTCTTGTTGTCTGGTCTTCCCGAGAATGCATTATATAGATTGCAGTTCATTTAGAATGCAGCTGCCAGGGTCGTGACTCACACAGAGATTAATCATTATGCCTGGGTTAGCTTCATTACTTTGACTACCCATTACATCTTGCCGAGATTATAAAATGTTGCTTTTAACTTACAAGGCCTATACTAGCACCCACTTACCTCCAAGACACACATTTATGCTGTTTTCTTTTGTATTATCAGGTCACTGGAAATTGCTGCTATTTCCCATAAGCTTTGACTTCAAAAATTAAGTCATGCTGAAGCTTTCTGACATCAGATTGAGTAACATGTCTAGAAAAGAAAGTATGCCACATGTTTTATTATAAAACACATAAAAATTTATAGGGCATAAAGTGCTGCCATGAAAATTTTAATAAAAGAACCAAGCATTTCTTTGACTTTTCTTTAAAATAGTAATGTCATCACAAAAAAATTAAAGATTTCCTGCAATTGTAGGGTTACTAATTAAATGATTGCCACACTGGTGCAAGCCGTCTGTATCATCTGTGGTATTATTTAATTCCTCTCATTGTTTGATTCAACCCAAATCTGAAAAAAGAAAAGGATTCCGAAAAGAAATGTTGCTACTGCTCCCAGTACACAGTTAGCATAAGTGGAAAAATTAAGGAAAAGACATTTTCCAATAAAAATTGCTGCATAAATTCAGCTAACAGAAATTAATAAGAACTACAGATAGAGATGAACTGTATTAATTTTCCCAAATCTATATTCATGTGAAGTCTTCACAGGAGCAAAAAGAAAGAAGGTTAATGTAATAAAAATTTTGAAGGACAATTGTAGACGTGTGATTGGCATACTTCTCCAGTTGTATTTCTTGATGATTATATTTTAAGGGAGTTTGAATTAAATCTTAATATATATGTGACATATATTCAGATTTGAAGGGGAAATAGAAAATTAAAGATGCTGTGAATGGTTATGCTTAAGAGCAAAAGTTCTGTATGAGAGTTCAATCCTTACATGAGATTTTAAAGATCCTGCTTTTTTTGGTGGGAACTTAAACCTATTTGTGGTTGTTGGTGCAGGTAATGAGGCCGAACTTGTTACTGATTGATCTCAAAATTTTGTGAGGTCTTTATACAATATGACTGCCAAGTACTTTAGAAATATATAACTACTATAAATGACAACAAAAACATTAAAAGGATTTATTCTATGCCAAGTGTTATTTTAAATACTTTAGACAAAGTAATTTGTTTAATCCTCACCGTACTTCTATGAAGTTGGTATTGTTGTTATCTTTATTTTACAGATGAAGAAAGGAAGGCCCACAGAGGTTAAGAAACTTGCCCAGTTACATAGTTTATAAGTGCTGGCACAGGATTCAAAATTAGCTGATCTGGCTCCTGCATTCATGATTATAACCACTGCAATATACAATTATTTGGAATCAATGTGGGGAAACATGAATGATCACACCAAAAATTATCCAAGGTCATTATTATCAAAACAGCAATTTGAAAGTGAGGAGATGTTGAAAAACAAAATGGTTTTGATGATTTATTGATTGAAATCCAGGGTTCAAATATATTCTACTAAGAATCAAGATCCATCCCTTGGTCTAAAATAAATGTTTGATAATAGGTAGATGCTAAGTGACTTCGTTTGGTGGGTAATGAAGAGCTTTTAAAGAGTTGTTTGGAAGATAGTCTGAAAGCATTCCTGCGATCCCTCCCATATGTCCCCCACCCCCAAATTGCTAATTAAACATTTCATCAAAGAGTAGAATAATTATTTAAACTTGAACACATATAAAATGAGAGAACAGTGAAATCTTAATATCTGTGATCATGTGAATAAAATGTAAGTCTTGACTGTTTTAAACCAGCAGAACTTGCAGTAATCACCCAAGCGTTATCCAAAAATAGAAGCAGAAGCATTGAAAGAAAAAAAGCATGCAAATTCTTATTCCAGCTCTGGAATCAGCATGTTCCATGGATTCAATAATATTAAACTTTCTTCATAGTTTCTTGGGAACATAAAAAGGAATTGTATACATCAGTGCCTTAAAATCTACAAATGAATCATTCAAAAATTGTTTTGAATTGTTATTAAGAAAGCCAATGTATTTCTCTAGTACTGTAAAATATTCGCCTGTGTTGTTCTTTTCTGTGCCATCAGATTGTAATTTGCTTGTGACCAAGGACATTTCCTTTTTTATTTATTCACCATGACTCAAATAGAACTTTTCACTCAAGAGACCTTCAATATGTGTTGGCACAGTAAATATAAAAACTAGAATTTGGTACTGTTTACTCAACATGCATGAGGTGCTTACTGAGGAATAAGAGCTGTGCTAGACACAGAGACACACAATGACTTAGATGTGGGCCTTTTACCTGATGGGCTGTCTCTGAATAAAACACTGACCTACCAGGATCATTGGTGTAGGCTCTGCCAGTCATCTCACACATATCCTCTCCAGTGCCATATTCTTGTTAGAATCACAGTTTGTGTGGCTCACCCTCAGCCATTAAATACTGTGAATTGGTGAAAACATCTGTCACGCTTCATTTAGAAACCTGGTAAATGCCATTAAAAATATTAAACAAAATCAATCTAAAAAATACAAAACAAAGCAGTAAAACATCATATCTCACAATAACTATTGATATAAACTTATGAAAACTGATGTAAAAATGGATTCTGAGTATTAATGTTTCTTTCCAGAGAAAGGGGAAAGACCTTAGCTACAATCCTCTGGATGTACTAGCTGGGTCATTTGTATTGTTTTGCTAAGCGGAAAACACAGCTAAGAATTCTTATTCTTACTTTTTATGTTCTTGGTTTGTATCCCAAATGGAACATAATTTGGTGTTTGCCATTAGAGTGATCGTACTTAAGGCAGATTTGAAAACATTACATTTATAACTTAGCTTAGAGGCTTTCAGATAAATCATAGATCGGCACTATAGAGTTGAAGACAGTTAAATCAAGTTAACTAGGCAGAAGAGTGTCAACATGAACCTTTTTTCCAATATGGATTAATCAAGCTTAAAGAAAGGGAGAAGAAATAATCATTTCCTAGTGAGTTATTTCAGAAACTATGTGACCCATATGTAGTACCACAAAACACAGTCTCTTACATAGATCTAGTTGAATCTGTTGGAAAAACTTTCTGAGGGTTTCCTGCCAGGGTATAGGAAAGGAAGTAATTAGAAACACAGCAGGGACTTTATAGAACACAACAGCAAATTAAAATGCTTAAGTTGCTTATTAAATGATGATCCAGTATCCTAATAGTCACTTTGTCTTTTGTATTATTCAGATTTATGCGATAGAAGTGAGTTGAACAATTCTAATTTGGAAGTAACAGGCTAAGATGTATGGGAATAGAAGGATGACTAAGAAGAACTCTGAAATATTCTTATATTCTGGGAGTAGTGATGACATACATACCAAGTAGCTATCATATGCAACTATAATATCATATTAAAGATCTATTGCAATTAGCTGTATCTGAGGAGTGAGTAAAATATTGAGAGGAAGAGGAAATTGTGAGAATGTTTCATGAGCAAGGCTAACAGTTAACCAAGATTTTAAAAATCCTGAGAACTCTGCCAGAAGAGTTGAAGAGACAAGCCATTCTAAGTGGGAAGAAGACAGAGCAAAGACATGTAGTAGGAAAGCATACAGTGCTGTGGGTATGAAAGCTATATTTTAGAAAGAAGCTTTTAATTTTTTTTTCTGGAGTGCAGTGGTGCCAGGCTGGAGTGCAGTGGTGCCATCTTGGCTCACTGTGACCTCCAGCTCCTGTGTTCAAGCAGACTCTCCTGCCTCAGCCTCCTGAGTAGCTGGGATTACAAGTGCCTGCCACCACGCCTGGCTAATTTTTGTATTTTTAGTAGTGACAGGGTTTCCTCATGTTGACCAGGCTGGTGTCGAACTCCTAACCTCAAATAATCTGCCCTCCTTGGCTTCCCAAGGTGCTAGGATTACAGGTGTGAGCCATCGTGTTTGGCCAGAGCTTTTAATTTTGATGGAATATATTTATTCTTTAGTTTGAAAACCAATGCAAGAACTAACAGTTGCACAACGAATTTAAAAGGGAAAGAAGCCATGGTACTTGATACATAGAAACATACTTGAGTTAGAGATTCAAAACTAAAGCCCATGATAAATTTTTCAGAAAAAGAAGTGCTTGACTTGTATACCTAAAGCTTTAAAACATTATTGAAAGAAACTAATGAAGATCTAAATAAACAGGAACATCCATGTTTATGGATTGTAAGACAATTTATTACTAAAATAGCAATACTCACCAAATTAATCTACAGATTCAATCTTTGTCAAAATCCCAATTGACTCTTTAAAAGAAATAGATCCTGAAGTTCACATGGAAATGTAAAAGACCCACAACAGGAAAGCAATGTTGAAAAAAGAAAAAAGTTGGAGGATAAAGTAAATTAGTGGTTTTAAGGGGCTAAGAGAAAGGAGAAATGGGGAGTGACTGCTAATAGGTATACATTTATTTTTGGAATGATGAAAGTGTTCTGGAAGTAGATAGTGATGATGGGTGCACAAATTTGGGAATATTGTAAAAACCGTTACATTGCACATTTTAAAAGTATGAATTGTATAGCATGTAAATTATATCTCTAAAAAGCAAAAAACAAAGCAACAGAACAAAGAAATGAAAGCAGTTGTGAAGCAATTAGCTAACTGTTTATGGTGAGTTTATGGGAAATGGAAGTTTAGGTAAGAGAAAGCTTCTTATGTCCTAAATGGGCTAGAGAGGTGAGAAAGGTGGGTGTGATAGACTTGATTGCAGCAGATTGGGAAAAAAATGGAAATCTGTTTGGAAATATAGCTGTGGTCAGGTTACTAAAGGACTTTAAGGATCAACTGGAACAATGTTATAAAGGATTATACATAGAGGAAGAAGGAATCAATCACTGCAAATTCAAGATGTTGAAAGTAGAATAATAAAGAAAAGCCATAAGAAAAGTCAGAGATGAAAAGAGTAGAATTAAAATACAAAAGCAGCAAAACCTCTTTAACTGGGTGCAGTGGACTGACTGTTTGGATTCCCCCAAAATTCGTGTTGAAATCCTAATCCCCAATGTGATGATATTAGGAGACGGGGCCTTTGGGAGATGATTAGGTCAAAAGGGTGGAGCTCTCATGAATGAGACTGAGGCTCTTATCAAAGGGATCTCAGAGAGCTCTCTTACCCTCTTTTCACCACATGAGAATAGAGCAAGAAACTGGGTATCTGTGAACCAGGAAGCAGCCAGACATCAAATATTCCAGCCCCTTGATCTTGGACTTCCCAGCCTCCAGAACTGCGAGAAATAAATGTCTGTAAGTCACCCAGCCCATGGTATTCTGTTTTAGCAGCCTGAATTAAGACATTGGGACAAAGCCAATTTAGAAAGTCAAGTATGTTCTACAACAGTATGTATATTATGTAACTTGTGATATATGAGACTTCATGTAATAATAATGTATTACACTAAATGTAAGCACATGTTGATAATTAGCCCTAGATTCTATTTTTCTATTTAAGAGCTATTCAGAAGGTTTTTTTAAATGACAGGTGTTGAAGCTCATTGCGAATAAAAGTAATTAAATAACATTCTTCAGTTTATTGATTTTGCCATATTTAGTGTTTGCTGTGACTATCTGATGTACCTTTGTAATAAACTAAATGATTCTCTTTTATTAATAAGTTTCTCCATGTTTTAACTGTATTACCCATTGAAACTCACAAAAGGAAGATTTTATCTTGTTTATTAGCTGCCCTCTTGAGAGTCATCACAAATTTATTTGATGTTTGGTAGGTCTGCTGATGGAAAGCTCTGATAGGGCAAAGTGCTTCCAAATCCATCTCAATTTTATGAGGTGACTAAAACCCATGAACAGAACCAAACTTGTAACCTTGATTTTGTGACCAAGAATGCAAGCCCCACAACTAATCCTCCAGCATTTTTGACTCAAATGAATCAGGCAAGATTCGGAGTTTGAGTTTAGTGCTGTGGATCTAACAGCTATAAATGAGCTTCTTCATTTGGGCAGACTTCTCTGGTTGAGTGACTTTTAGTAGTTCTCAACAGTGAAACACAACAGAGCATGCAGAACTCTCCACAGAGAGGGTGTGTTTGTCAATAGTCAGGTATCCTGTAAGTCACTTAGACACTGGCTTGATTTGTTGGTGTGAGTAAAATATGAATAAAAGAATGTGGGCATCCTCCTCATTCACTTACTTTTATGTATTTCTATGCAACCATAGAAATGGGTTTTGGTTTCATTTATATGTTAAGGAAGAAGTGATAAAATGCTTATAATAGGTCTAGATTTCCCAGAGTGATTCATAATAAGGTATTTGGCGTGGAATTGCAATACTTTTGAAGTAAGTTGTGGCATGTGAAATTCTAAGTAACTTTCCACCCGTTCTTCATTCATTTGAAGAACACCTATTCAACTTCTGTCAGATATAAAGTACTGTATTAGGCTCTTTGGGCATGTTGTAAAAGGCTTAGTCCTGATCCAAGTATTTCAGGAAGAAATGTATTAAAGAATGAAAAATGAAATTCTGTACATAGTGAACATTTCAGACTAAAGATGTAATCGATCTTGGTGGTAGAAGTTGGTATTTTATTCTGTACTTTTAACGTTTTCAGTACTTAAAAAGTTTTCTGTGAGTACTTATTATTTCTATAATCAAAACAACAGAGCAACAGCAAAACCAAACAAACATTTAAACAATCTGTCCTTGAGAGAAGAGATAAAGGAATAAATAGAACAAGGTCAGTGAGGAAGCCCCAAGGATCACTATAGACAGAAGGGCAAAGTGTAGGAAGGAGTTTTATATTCTCCAACAGAGGAAATGAGGAAAGGAAAGACTGTATTGGGAGAAATTTGGAAAGGATATTCCTTCCCAAGAAGCAAACCCTAGTTGCCAGTCCCTGGCCCTCCTTGCCCTGACCCCACTTTTCTGACATATTTTTTAAATGTCTGCAGTCTGCCTCTGTTTTCTCGTGCTTTCTCCTGTTGATTCTAGGAGATTCTACTATGCCTACTGTCAACATCTTCAAATGTATTTCCTTTGTGTGATGAATGAATCTGTCTCCTTATCCCAACTTTGAAGACCTCTGGTCATCTGACTCCAATTGTTCTACCCTAACATTTTAATGTTTATTAGAAACTTCCATTAACCTTCCTGCCACACAGGCCTACTTTGTGTCCTCCAATGAACCTTTATCATTTCCATTATACTTCCAGCTTTATTTTTTGAATCATTTTTTCTCCCTTTTTGATTAAATAACTCCTATATATCCTTTAAGGCTCAATTCAGTAATTCAATTCAGAATGCTTCCATAGAGGAGTTCAGTTTAGTGTCTCTTTGTTTGGTACTATTTTGACACACATGATCCGATTTTTACTTAAAATATCACTTAACATTGGTGCTACTGAGTGTGTACACATATAAATATGACTTACACACATATATGAATATATTGTCTCCTCAATGAGATTTTAAGTTCCTTGAAGATGGGAGCCATATATCATGTCTGTTTCTTTCTCTATAACCTTACCATACTAGTGGTAAGTAAACTAGTGATACTCTATCAATAGTGTTTGATAATAGTAATTATAAATACTTATGTAGCACTTGCTAGATACCAGGCACTGTCCTAAGTACCATGTATATTATATATAATTTGTTTATTTCTTTTCTATCTTTCTTTTTTTTTTGAGACATAGTCTTGCTCTGTAGCCCAGGCTGGAGTGCAATGGCTCAGTCTCGGCTCACTGCAACCTTGGCCTCCTGAGTTCAAGCAATTCTCCTGCCTAAGCCTCCTGATTATCTGGGGATTACAGGCACCTGTCGCCATACCTGGCTAATTATTTTTTTGTATTTTTAGTAGAGACACGAAATCCACTGAACTGTAAAAGTTCAGTACACTGTGTCTGTGTGTTTTGTTTTTAGACAGAATCCGTAATTTTTATGAGATTCTCAAAATGATATATGACCCCAAAGAGCTTAAAAATTATCAGTCTAGGGTTATTAAAGAACACTCACTCATTTTTGATGATTATGTAATTTGGTACCAACTTTCAGAGACCAAATTGCAGTCTATCAAAAATTAAGGTTATATTATTTTAAGTAGCAATTCTGTTACTGAGTATCTGACCTATAGAGATAGATATCTAACAACGTATGTGTGCAAAAGCATATGTAGAACAATCTATTGTATTCTGATTTATGAAAAAGAAGATTGAGAAATAACCTAAATGTTCATGAATAAAATGATTAATGAAGTGAGGTGAGGAATAGCCATATCTGGAACATTATGCAGCAGTTAAAATGGATGAAATAAATCTATTATACTACAGGTAAAGATCTTTAAATAATTTGTTAATGATGATGATGATGACAAGTGATGGTGATACCCAGCGATTACTGAACTCTAACCACATCCCAGGTACCGGTCTAAGTGCTTTGTAGGTAGTAACTCATTTAATTCTCACAACCATCCTATGTGGTAGGCATTACTATCATCCCCGTATTATAAATGGCGACGCTGAAGTATGGAGAGGTTAAGTAATTTGCCAACACTGCATGACACCAAAGATGTGGAGGGGGAATATCTGACGTCTGGCTCCAGAGTCTGCACATCTCACACTGTTGCTCTTCTGGCTCAAATCCACCTTTTCAGCCTCCTCTTTCACTAACTGCAGTCTTCCCACTTCCCACACACTGTGGCTTGGCCTCACAGTGCTCTCCAGTACTTGCCAATCTGCCCTTTTTCTGAGGGGCAGGGGCATGGGCTTTTATACAGTCCTGGGACACACAGCTTGGAGCTGCCTGGATCCCAGAGGACCTACCGCTTGGGGCCTGCCCACATCATTTCCTCCAATTTCCACATCCTTTCAGGGTTCAGAGCAAATGCTGTCTCTTCCATGAAGACTTTTCTGCTTTCCTCAGCCTGCATTCTTTCTCCTGCTCTGTTTCTACAGTCCCGCTTTGTCACCTCTCTTCTAGCATGTACACCACACTCTGTCTTTTATAGCGTCATTAATACTCATGTCTTTCTCTCCCACTAGACTCCAAGGTCCCTGATTGCAAGGGCCACTTTTTTCTTTCTTTTTTTCTTTTTTTGAGTCAGAGTCTTACTCTGTCGCCCAGGCTATCACCGCTCACTGCAACCTCCACCTTCTAGTCTCGAGTGATACTCCCATCTCAGCCTCCTGAATAGCTGAAAATACAGGTGCTCACCAGAACACCTGGCTAATTTTTATATTTTTTGTAGAGACAGAGGTCTTACTATATTGCTCAGGCTGGTGTCATACTCCTGGGCTCAAGCAATCTGCCCACCTCAACCTTCCAAAGTGTTGAGATTACAGGCATGAGCCACTGTGCCTGGTCATGGGTCACTTCTTGTTTATTTCTACAATTATTACCTTAGCAATATATTTTTTAATTTATTGGAATTTGAAAAAATGTCAAAAAGCATAGTTAATATTTAGATTATTAAAAACGACAATAAAATTACTGAACAGAGATTTATGTTCATATATTAGAACTCAGAATTTCCATTTTACCAAAAAGTGTATTTGAAAATTACTAGTGGCTAGGCTTGGTGGGTCACATCTGTAGTCCCAGTATTTTGGGAGTCTGAGGTGGGAGGATTGTTTGAACTCAGGAGTTTGAGACCAGCCTAGGCAGCAGAGTGAGACCCCATTTCTATAAAAATTTTTTAAAAATTAGCTGGGTGTGGTGGTGCATGCCTGTAGTTCTCACTTCTTGGAAGGCTGAGGTGGGAGGATTGCTTAAACCTGGGCAGTCAAGGCTGCAGTGAGCCACGATCTCGCCACTGCACTCCAGCCAGGTTAACAGAACAAGACCATGTCTCAACAATAAAATAAAATAACCTAGCAAAACTAAGGCTTTCATTGTCATTTGTTTGAATAATAATAATAATAATAATTAATAATGATCTAATAATATTAGTAATGGATGACATTTATTTAGCAATTACTATGTGCCAGTATTTTAAATTAAGTACCTTATTTGATATTTGAACAAATGTTTGAGGTTGGTACCATAATATATATAGAGAGAGATAGGAGCTCAAGCAATCCTCCCACCTCAGCCTCCCAAGTAGCTGGGACTACAGGTGTGCACCACCATGCCTGGTTAATTTTTCTATCTTTGTAGAAATGGGGTTTCATCATGTTGCCCAGGCTGGCCTCAAACTCTTGGACTCAGGGGATCCACCCCCCTTGGCCTCCCAAAGTGCCGGCATTACAGGCATGAGCCACCATATCCAGTCGAGGTTGGTATTATTAAATCTCCTTTTATGGAAAAAAAACCCCTTATGCTTACATAGGTTAAAGACTATTGCCCAGGCTCATAGAGGCAGTCAGTGTCTAGGTCAGGACTTAAAGTCTAGTAGTCCTTCATCCAGAGCCCTGATGCCTTCCTGCCAGTGCTGACTCCCATAGTCTGCAGTGAAGCAGTAAGGAGGCAGTGTTTTGTAATGGGCTGGGTCTGAAATAACAAGGGTTTTGGTATTGCTTCTTTTATTAATTATGTAAACTTTAGATTGTCCTTTGATTTCTTTAGGTCTCGTTTGCCCGATTTGCTGGAGTAACGTGGGTGGTGGATCAGTCCCCCTCCAGTTCCAGAGTCTGTGGTTCTTGGAAAAAGTCAAAGCCTCTTCTTTGACGTTTCCCAAATGTTACATGTGGCACATGTCAAGAGCTGTGCAAATTTTATCTAATCCACTGTGTTTATTTTCTTCAACATAAAGGTGAAATATTTTTACATTTTCCCAATGCATTTCTCAGTAATAACATAGCCAGTAAAAATATTTTGTTCATGTAGAGCAGTGCTATTATATCTTAGTCAAAGAAAAAGAACACTCTTATATATGAGTGGAGGGGAAAAGAAAAAGCCTCATTTGTTATCAAGAAGGAGCTGAAAATATGGCAATTATTATACTGCCCTTTCCCTAATTTGACTTAAATTAGTGACTTCAAGTTATCAGAGGATATGAAATATACAGTATGTGCACATAGGAGACAAAAATATTGCTTGCTAGTACCTACGTTTATGACATTAATCTATCTCTCAATGATCTAATATAAAATAAACCATTTGAAAGCAATTTCATTGAAATACTTTCAGAAATGTTGAAATGAAAATATTAATCTTTCGGAAGTGTCATTTTAGATGCTTTTTCTTTTTCCTTACCCCAGGAAGATGGTTAGGGAGTACTGAGAATAACGAAACAGCCAAGGAGATGCGAAGCCAAGAGTGCTCCTTCCTTTTAACCTTTCTTCCTTCCTCCCTTTTTCTTTTTCCCCTCCCTCTCTTCTTCCTTTCATTCTTCCTTCTTTCCACAAATATTATGCACTAAACAAGATATTGTGCTAAGCATGGACACAAAGATGTGAAACAAAATAAGACTCTGTCCCTTGGAGTCCAGGGATTTTCCATAGAGGTGGAATTGGATTCCTTGGGGTGGATGCAAGAGTGATGGGAGAACTGGAGGGTCACCATGTGCCCACTCATGGACTCATGAATACTCACTTTAGGCTGCTGCCTGATCAACAAGTCTTCCTCCTACTTTTTGTGCAATTATACTCCTACACTCTAGGATTTTTTTTTTTTACTTTAGTCTACTTCTTCCTTAACCACAAGTCAATAAATAATAAAACGAGAGGATTTCAGTGTTTTAAAAACATTGAGATATGTTTCATATACACAATTAAAATCATCCTGAAGAATAGAATTGGGGCTAGGAATTATATGAATTTTTCTATCTCTGGCATACAGGTGTATTTTGTGCCTACCTATGTAGTTTCTTTACATTAGGAACAAAAGACAGTTCTACCTCAAATATGACTAAAACCCTTAAGAATTTATCACCTAACTTAAAATAGAATCCAATATGTTCTCTGTGGTCCAGCATAATCCTGTGCATTCCAAATACACAGCCCCTCTCTGCCCCTTCTTCATCTCATCTCCTTCTGTATCATGAAAATGATACGGTCTTTTATAATTTAATCTTCTTACACTAGTGTTGATTTCCTTTGTTGGGATGGATTATATTACAATCTCTACATTGTTTATGCTTATTTATTTATTTAGTCTCCTCTATCTACAAAATGTAAGCTCCCTGAGAGATCTTACCTTTCTTGTTTGCTATTATACTATATCCACAGAGCATGGCATAGATGCCTGGAACATGTTTGCTGGATGAATGAATGAATAAACAAGTAAATGGGCATGCTAATTTGAAACTTAGAGAAAGACAGAATAGCCAGCCTTTTAGAAGATGGACTAAAGTGTTAAAAGTATGAGTTTGGGGTTCAGATCACAGTTTTGTCACTTACAAACTGTGTGACCTTTGGGAAATTACTTAACCTCTCTGTGTCTCAGTTTCTAGAGAATGAAGATAATTATGGTATCTAGCTCAACAGTTGTGATTACCAAACAACATAACACATCTGAAATACATTGATCAATAAATGCTAAAGAATGATCAGGAAGTCCCATACTCAAGACCTTCAGAAATACCATCACCTGCCAGGATTTGAGTGCCTATGAAAGTTGGAAAGTAGGTTGTCCTGTTGCTCTTCGCTTTGCTTAGTTTGTGAACCTGAGAGCTGGTGGCCACTGTGAGAGCTGGGAGGACCATCATGCTTCCTCCCATATGGTTGACCAGGGCATTCCAAATGCACATAGTTCTGTTTGACTTTACGGATAGAAACCAAGGCCTTTCTCACATAGGTGTAGTGTGGAGCTGGCTCTCAATCACAGCATTTCACTAACACCGCAGAGGAAAAAATCATAGTGCACAACTCAGGGAATGCCTGTCCAACTGCCAGCCTCATAGCATCAGGGGATTGCTCGGCAGAAATGAGAAGACAATGACAATTTTTAGACTGCACACTGGAATTTGATTCGGAGTCAAGGTTTGTAACAAGCTGAAAGCGACTCGTCAGTTCAGTTTTGCAGATAGATGAGCAGTCCCTTGTTTCCTTGGAAACTCGGACCTGAGCATATGTAGCTCGGAATGTGCACCCTCATGTTTTCAATTGAGCAGATACAGAATGAGTTCTCCCAAGAGATTCAGTATGTTGCCCAAAACAGAAGAACCAATAATAGGAGAGAATTGCCATATTAAAATCCAACACTACAGACACGGCTGAATTTCATAAAACACAGTAATTCCAGTTAAGAGAAACAGATACTCTCATAATCTTGTCCTTGATGGGTTAACCATTTTCTTTATTTGTGCAATTTATTTTTATCTGAATTGAAAAGGTGAGTGTGCTTCTCGAAATATCCTTTTGTGTACATTTAGATTGCCTAATGTTTACACCACTTATTCTTTGGGGATCTTCGTGAGCTAAAAATAAGCACCGAGCTCCTAGTTCTGCCCTTGGCATACAGAGAACAAGACAGATTAATTCTTGCCTTGGAATGCTTATAACATATATAAGATCATGTTAGTCTTTTTCAAGAAAATCTTAAATTTAGGATAATCTTTAGTTCCTAAAATGCTTGAAGTGCTGCCTCTGCCTTATGTTTGGGGTTTGGGATGCTCTGGCACTTGCGCGTTTGCACATGGCACATTTAAAATGCCTGTTACTTTCTACTAGTACTGATATCTTCTTAATGTCAGGATCCTATGTACCTTCTTTCTGATTCTCATGCTTTTTTTCTCTGTTCAGCAAATGAAGAAATCAATGTTCAGAGAAGTTAAAGCGATTTTCCCCCACCATTTTTTAGTGGGGAAACTGGAAGTTGAACGCGAGTCTGGTTCCAAAACCTGCGTCTGTCACTGAAAACCAACATTACCTACTATGATAAAGCAGAGTGGAAGGATAGAATGCTCAGTTTAATTAATATTCTGTTTAATAAAAAGTACAGGTCGGGCACAGTGACTCACTCCTCCCAGCATTTTGTGAGGCCGAGGAGGGCAGATCACTTGAGTCCAGGAGTTTGAGACCAACATGGTGAAATCCGGTCTCTACTAAAAATACAAAAGTTAGGCCAGGCAGGTGGCATGTGCCGGTAATCCCAGGTACTCGGGAGGTTGAGGTAGAAGAGTCACTTGAACCTGGGAGGTGGAGGTTGTAGTGAGCCAAAATTGCACCACTGCACTATAGCCTGGGTGACTGCCAGAGTGAGACTCTGACTCCAAAAGAAAAAAAAAGAAAAGAAAAAAAGAAAGAAGAGTACAGATATTCTGATATATATAATTTATTAACAGTCAAAATATTATAATAGGGCAAGTGAGTGGCAGGGAAAGAGATATTAATTCAGTGTGGGGTAAAAACAATCCAAGCAATAGTAAAAGAGCCAGAGCTGCCACAAACTAGTAGGGATATTATTAGAAGTTGTTCACCTGCTTCCACTGGGTCCATAATTAGAGACTAAAAGCCCATATGTAAGGCATATAGTGGAAAGGATTTCCACTTTTTTTTGTGAAAGATGATATTGAAGGCCCCTTTCAATCTTAAGGCTATGAATCTGGACAACAGAGACCCATAGTGAATGAAATTTAACCTTTGCTGATTCAGAAGGTGCTTCAAGGCTTTTCAGTGCCTTGTGGACATCACGGTCATCATCAATTACGAGCCTTGGGATGAGAGGAAATGTTGGATTCCTGGCTAAAAGAAAACCAGCTAAAACAAACTTGTTAAAAAAATTTATTTAACTACTGCCAGCAGCCAAAGATTCCTCTGGCTCAAGGGTCTGTAAACCTTTTCTTAAAGGGCCAATTAGAAAATCTTTTAAGTTTTTCAAGTCTTTTTGTGCTATGTAGCCTCTGTCACAACTGCTTGACGCTGTCATCAAAGGGTGAAAGTGACCATAGGTGTTATGAAAATGAATGAACAGGTCTATGACCCACTATAATGTTGTTTATAAAGCTATTTGGTGGTACAGATTTGTAATTTTCCAACCCCTGCGTTAGATTAAACATTCCCCAATTTCACACATTTTTCCTTATCTGGTGACTATACAAATAGCTAGTCTCCAAACCCGATTACAATGGTTTAAGACCACCTAAGATATTTTTTTCCCTCTTAATGTAGGGAAATACATGGATAATGCAATATAAATAGAACCATTAGAATAAATGAACTTGCAAGGCATTTCCAACACTAAAAAATAAAATAAAATAATACTTAGAAGAAGAGAGTTCTCACAATTGCCTATGGGAAATTAACTAGGGCCATCAATTGAGTTGAAATTATCTCCAAGGATTTAGTTGACATACAGCCAGTGTTCACTATGATGATCATGGCCAAAAATTATTTGTGCAAGTATCTACAAATAACTTTAGAGGAAATTGTAATTTTTTTTCTTTCATCATTTAAGTGGTGAGAAGCCCACTGAAATAATGACTCATGGTAGAGCTGACTGTGCTGCGTGGAGATGATGTTGAAATAATAGTGCCAGAGCACCTCTGTCTAATTACCTAGGCACTATTGTGATAGATAGTTTAGAAACATTGAGGTAGCTATTGATAAAGCAGATGGAAAATGTGAATGTTCTTCATATTTCTAACAGCAGAGATGGACACTGAACTTTTGATTAAATGGAAGGCTCATGACTTCGTTCAATTGCTTGAAGCTTCCTCTGGAGTTAGCTTATTTTGATTTCATTGAGTGGAAGTTAGAATAAGCACAGGCCTTTCTGTGGAATATTTTAATTACTCCTAATTAAAAATATTATAAACCACTATTCTTTTTCCTTTTTTTAAGACTCACTTCTGATTTAAAAATACCTAACATATGAAGGATGCATGCCCGAAACACCCAGACAATTCTGCAGAGAGGGGATGCTCGTGCGGGTACATCTCTGGAGTTGCTATTTATGCGACATGAAAATCTGGAAGAGTTGTGTGGTCTCCCAGCCTCATTTTTTAAAAAATTAGGGCTACAATATGTAGCTCAAAGGCCATTGTGGTAAAGCATATACCCTACTGAAAAGCATTCTATAAAACAAACAAAACTGTGACTGTTATCGAAATTGTTAAATAATTTAAAAATTAATATAATAATATTTTAGCCAAACAAAGATTAATTAATTTATTGAAAAATCAGTCAACTCTCCTCTTACCTTTAAGAAACTGCTTTAATTAAATCACAATAATTAATGAAGTGGCCAAGTGTCAAGGTAGCCACAATTTTTGTACTAATGAGAATTCTACTATATAAAATTTCTCTGCCAGTGATTCCCTTTAGAAACCTTACAGAGAAATTGGTGATTGCTTTGTTGATGTAGTATGTGGAGCCTTTGTCTCCTCACATTCTTTCCGAGGGTTTATTGGTCTGCCACTATCCGTTTTAGTGGCTATTTTGAAAAATGTTTAACCCCAAATACTTAAGTTCATGATTCTGCTGTGCAAAACTTTTTGTTTCTTTATTTGGTGAGAGAAAAGCCAAGTTTTATATATATGTGTATGTGTATGTGTGTATACACACACATACACATATACACACACACACACACACACCACACACACACACACGCCCGTTCCTGAAATAATGAAGTCTAATATATATATTTAATTTCCAACTTTAAGGTTCAGGGGTGTATGTGCAGGATGTGCAGGTTTGTTATGTAGGTAAACGTGTGCTGTGGTGGTTTGCTGCACAGATTAACCCATGACTTAGGTTTGAGCCCAGCGTCCATTAGCTATTCTTCCTCATGCTCTCCCTCCTCCCACCCTCTACCCTCTGACAGGCCCCAGTGTATATTGTCCCTTCCCATGTGTCCTGTTAATTTTTCAAGCACAAGAAATAGAGTTGTTAAATTACAATGTTCTACCTGAAAACTTGCTATTTCATTAACTAACATTATTTAGTTTTCAAAATAACAAAAATAATATATATTGCTTTATATGAAAACCATATGTTATATGACTCTCTCTATGTATAAAATTGAAATCAGGCAGTTTATCTTGGCCTTAAAGAAAAACTCTAACATATTTATTGCTAAAATATGAATGCCTTTATAAACTTTTTTTCCTTTACACTCTGCCTCCAGACTACACACAGGTCTTTGGTTTATCTCCCTACTTAGGTTGAATTCTTTAATAACCACAGATTCATAAACACTGCAATTTATTCGGTTACAAGCTATAATTCTTCTTTTTGTTGTTTTTACATTAGAAACAAAGCTAATATTTATTGAGCTCTTGTTCTGTGTGAGATACTTTGCTTTATTTGTTTTCATTTCATCTTTATAGCAACACTTTGGGAAGTAGATATTGTTATAGCTATTTTAAAGATGAGGAAACTAAAGATTAGAAATTAAAATTGGTTAAGGAGATATATTTAATGAATGCCATAGCTAGTGTTCAAACCTAGGGTAGTTAGATAATGAAAACTCAAATTCTAATCTCTCTCTTAATCTCTCTTTTGAATTTGTGAACTTAGAAATCACCAGTCAGAATAATCTCCTGATATGTATGTATATATAAGATATACTCTATGTAAGTATTATATATCGCATAAAATATTATATGTACTTATGTAATATATAATATATAGATATCATTTTGTATATAGGTATATATAAAACATATACATATAAATGTATTATACAGATACATACATATATATTTCATGTACATATCAAGAACAATCTCCACCACATTGCAAATGCAACATGGAATTTACATGGTCACTTACATGTTTTCTGCATTTCTACAAAAGAGTCTGCAATGAAAGCTGTTAAATAGGATGCAATTTGTAAGCCTTTCATTAAATAATGATTCTCAGCTGGATTTCTGAGAAGAGAATATTAATGCAACCATATGTAACTAGCATTGCAAGAAATTAGCGTTGCTGATTCAGTCTTGAATCAATCATTTTAAGCTATGTATTAGACTCTTTGCTGATCTATCTCAGGCAACTTAGCAGAAATTGTGGGCTGAATGCAGTCATTCTCAGAGTATAATTTTTTATGAATTATCACTACTATTTCAGTTTTCTTGGGTTTGGATAGGGAGTGATCAAATCCATATGCAGAAAGGCAAAATGGTACTACTCAAGGTCCAATGGCTAATTATTTAATACTAATTTCTAACATGTATACTCTTGGGCATGAGACTTGGTGATAAGTCAAGTTTCGGATGCCAACCAAAAGCTGGGTTTCTGGACGTGGGGGCTGAAATGAGTTACAGTATGGGTGTGGACATGGTGTGTTAAAATCTTCAAAGCCTTTATTTGGTTGCCAAGTTATGAAAATACTATGAGATATTTTTGAATTTCCTTGAAAACGGTTACCAAGCCAGTTCTATAGCATTTTCTCTAAGATTGAAGCATTGAAGTATGCTATTGCCCATGCTTATTTTATTAGTCACAGGAGATGTTTTAACAACAAAGATTAAGTTATCACCCAAAGACAGTCAGGATTTTAGTTAAGAGAGCATAAAAGGAGAGGAAGCAGAATTCTAAATAGAACTAGATATGACATGTCTTCTGGAGAGAAACTATGATAAGAAGTTTTGCTTGGACATGCAGAGTTGTGGCCACTTTAATGACTAAAATGTCCAGTTTGGACATGATTGCATTTGATTATTATTTCTCTTAATTTTCTTTTATTCTATAAGTGCCTCCTTTCTCTATTTTTAATTTGAGTATTCTGTTACTTTTATTCTGAGGAATGGATTTAGTTAATCACTACCTCACAGCATGGTTTAATTTGTTTTTTTATATCCTGTATTTCTTGCCCACTAGTTAGATCTAGAGACTTGCTTAGATTATGATTCAAATTTATAGTCAATGAGACTCTATCAGTGATGCTGTGTCCTTCCTATTGCATCAGATCTGAAGCATATGATATTGGGTTAATCAGTGGTAGCTTCTCAGGTGATGTATTAGTCACCTGTATTAGTTGGTACTCACACTACTATGAAGGAATTCCCAAGACTGGGTAATTTATAAAGAAAAGAGGTTTAATTGACTCACAGTTCCACATGGCTGGGGAGGCCTCAGAAAACTAATAATCATGGCAGAAGGCACTTCTTCATAGGGCAGCAGGAGAATGAGTACCCAGTGAAGGGGGAAGCCCCTTATAAAACCATCAGATTTTATGAGAACTAACTCACTATTATGAGAGCAGGGTGGGGGAAACTACCCCCATTATTCAATTTTCTCCACCTAGTTCCTCCCACGATACACAAGGATTATGGGAACTACAATTCAAGATGTGATTTGGGCGGGGATGCAGTGAAACCATATCACCACCCATCATAAACTCTCCCATTAATCTTTCACCAAATGTTTGGCAGCAAGGCATGAAGGCTACCTTAATCTATTACTTCATTAGGGGGTACTAACATCTTTTTTCAATGAATAAAATCTACACTAGCTAAAGGTAGAAGATGAGATGGACCACAACTCCTGAGAAAAAGCCAAGGGCACTGAACAGGGATGGTACAACAGAACAGAGAAAATGAGCAAAATGACTCAAATGGGCAAGCTTGTAAGACATTGTCAACATTTCCTAGTATATCTCACAAACAAATACATATTTCCAGTGTTAGGTGATAGAAAATCTACAGCCTCTTGGGGAGGTGGCAAAGCCTCGACACAAAATGACTAAATTAAAATGAAGTGTCAAGGACAGAATGGACCTACCTTTCTGTTCCTTGATAGACCTAGTGGAGTCCAGGTGTTTTCAGTCTCATTCAAGCCTCAAGTAAAACTCCAAGTAACGAGGTGACAGTTGTATCTTTTAAAATGAATATTGTACACATACTTCTTCCAAGGCAAATATTTAGTCAAAACTAAACAAATCGTAGAGGCCAAATTGTCTTGTTTCTCAGTCTATCTCATAACAGCCACCAATATGGGTGGTTTGAATGTTTTCAAAAATAAACTACTACCAAAAATAAAACAAAACAAAGCAGGTTAGGATCTGTTTTTTTCGTCCATACTTCTCTGCCTTTCTTGCTGGATTCCTCATCTCTGCCGTAGAAAACAGAAAATGATTTGAGTAATTATCCCAAATTTATTTCAATAACTAATAATACTCTAGATGTATAAAACAGAGATTGAGTCCACGAAACTTGCTCTTTCTCAAGAAAGATAGAAATAGTGTGAACATTTCCTGTTGTTCTGCTTCTTCAGCCCTCCTATCTCCCTCTCCTGTTTTATGTCCAATGGGCTCTATATTTTTAGTATTTTTTTTCCTGTCTCCCCTCCAAAGATTTTATTTTTTTACTTTTTCTGTTTCATTCACTGCTTTTCCCCCAGTGCCTAGAATAGTATTTGACACATAATGGATACCTAGCAAATACTTTAGGAATATTCAGGTGTGTATATGAAATGTACAAAAAACCGACTGCCTGTCAATTTCTTTAACTCTATTTTTGTATGCGTTGACAAAATGCTCTCAAGTTCTCCTGTTTTTAGCTTGAGTATGTAAAAATAAGCTGCTCAAATCTATTTCCTGTGTAGCTATAGGAAATCCTGCCACTGGATTGCTTTGCGGATTCCTGGTAAGTGCTTAGATGTTCCATTCATTGTCAGTCAGGTCTCCTCCTGGGCTGCACTACCCCCAAACTTCTCTATTGTTGCTACTGGTCTTCCAGGTAGCACTTCCATAGGCTATGGTTTCTCCTTCTTCCCCAAGTACAAACACAGACTCTTCTTCTATTCCCCAGGTTGTCACAGGAGTCACATTAGTTTTTCCATGGTTAGGCAGCTTTACTGAAGGTTTGCAGAGATCACAAGAGCTGTGCAACACACAGAGCTCCAGAGCAGGCGCTGGTCATAATGTCTATTGGTCCTGCTCTCTCACAGGCTAGCCCTCCGGCCATTTCCCCCTTAGACCTAGGTCTCCTGCAATTTTCTGGGGCCCATGCCTTCGCCCATACCAGGGGCTCCTTTCCTTACTTCTTTCTTTTCTATCTTGGCTCCTACCCAGGGCCTGGCCTTAGAATAGCCATAAAATAAGTAATATCAGAGGATTGTTGAAGTCTGGAGATTATTTTACTTAGTTAATATGAGAATAGCATCTCTGCCTGTTATATTTTACATTGCTGTATACTTCCCATAGCTTACGGTTTTTCTCCTAGATTAGAGTCTAAGTCTTGCCTTTGAAAACCCAAAGAGCCCCATTAAAGAATTTTATCAAATAAAAACAAAGCATTACCCATTGATAGATTTTGGTGTTACTTTTAGAGTGTGACATGGTATACTTTACTTTTGGGTTACCTTTGGAGAGCAGAAACTGAGACAAAGACTTTTTTCTTTCTTAGAAGTTGTTCTAGGGAATAAGTGATGAGATTGCAAGGCAGAAACAACTCAAGGGTGCATTTTTGAGCAGGCTGTTGATGTGGGTAATGAGCTTGGTCCCACTGGCACTTTCTAAGGAGTTGTCAGACAGATTCCAGAATTGTCCCAGAGAATGGAGGAAAAAGCCTTTATCTATCAGCTTCTTGTGGTGAGAGAATGAACTCCCAACACTTGCGGCTTCCCATGTGCAAATGCCAGGACTCTGTCACTGTGTCAGAGGACTTCTCTGTCTCATGTGGGTGCAGAAGGCACTGCAGACTCTGCCTGTGCAAGACTGGCTGCGACTGCTGCGGCTGGGGTACAAGGTGCACTGTGAGGATAGAAGGTGGTACTCCAAGTTGTTGAACAGAAAAACTGCACACCGGGCAGGGACTCAGAAATTCTGGGTTTGCAATCCTTCCCTGCGCCATTGTTAGTTGCATGACCTTGGACCAATTCCTTTTCTTCTCTGAGGTTACATTTATTCAAATATGGAGAATGCCCTCAAATAACAAATAAATAAATAATACAATTTAAAAAATTTGAACGAATTTATTTTAGGATTCATTTATTTTAAAACAAAAATTGCTAAAATAAATAATGAAATATAACATCAGAGAATTATTGAAATTTGAAGATCATTTAAGATACAAAACAGTGGAATCAAACGCTCATAGGTTTCTCAGAGTAGCTATTATTATCATATAAGATTTTAATTGGAAAAGATTGTTGAATGACAACCTGAGTTAAACTCAAGACAATACGAACTATTTCTTTAGCGGTAGGCAAGCAGCCTTCCTTGGAAGAAGATGCTGCTCTTTACTGTGAGAGGTGGGTTCTCACATTTGCATTTTTCTTTATGTGAGTTATGTGAGGCTTAGGTCCCCTACTGCCTGAGGAGGGCCTTGAAAGCATGGGCACAGATGTACCATAAACATGGTGGCATACTTATGCGTCAAGATGTGCAGTCACCCTGTGGAATGCTGGAGACATAACACAAAGGCATGCTTTGGGCTGTAAAGGAGGGAAACAAGATGAGTGATGTGACAATGATCCTTCCTAAAGGAGAAAAATCTATTAGTAAGGCCAACCAAAACTTGAGGCTGGAGACTTTTTCACTTTAGAACAATGTGGTTGTCAGCAGTCTCTCATGGATATTTGTGACAATTTTGGCAACGAAGGCAAGAAATTTGACTGAAGTTTCAAATTGAATTGTGAAAGATCGTTGATCCTTCCAGGAAGTAAAAAATTGAATGAAATGTCATTGAAGTTTGTCTGAACACATCCAGAAGCAAAGCTCATCAAGATACACCCAGGCAAATCTAGATTCCTTCCTCAAAACCTCAAAATGTTATCATGTGAGGTATCAACAGAGCTGCCAAGCCAAGGAGAGACACATCCACCAAATCCTGTAGAAAGTTTTCAAACTATACAACAAGGCTACAGTAATCAAAACAGCATGGTACTGGTACCAAAACAGAGATATAGACCAATGGAGCTAAACAGAGGCATCGGAGGCAACACAACATATCTACAACCATACAATCTTTGATAAACCTGACAAAAGCAAGCAATGGGGAAAGGACTCCCTGTTTAACAAATGGTGTTGGGAAAATTGGCTAGCCATGTGCAGAAAGCAGAAACTGGACCCCTTCCTGACACCTTACACTAAAACTAACTCCAGATGGGTTAAAGACTTAAACATAAGACCTGGCACCATAAAAACCCTAGAAGGAAATCTAGGCAAATGCATCCAGGACATAGAAGTAGGCAAGGACTTCATGAACAAAACACCAAAAGCATTGGCAACAAAAGCCAAAATAGACAAATGGGACCTAATCAAACTCCACAGCTTCTGCACGGCAAAAGAAACAGTCACTAGAGTGAATTGGCAACCAACAGAATGGGAAAAATTTTTGCAGTTTACCCATCTGACAAAGGGCTGATATCCAGAATTTACAAAGAACTCAAACAGATTTACAGGAAAAAAACAAACAAGCCCATTCAAAAATGGGCAAAAGATATGAACAGACACTTTACGAAAGAAGATATATATGAGGCCAACAATCATATGAAAAAATGCTCATCATCACTGGTCATCAGAGAGATGCAAATCAAAACCACACTGAGATACCATCTCATGCCAGTTAGAATGGCGATCATTAAAAAATCTGGAGACAACAGATGCTGGAGAGGATGTGGAGAAAAAGGAACAGTTTTACACTGTTGGTGGGAGTGTAAATTAGTTCAACCATTGTGGAAGACAGTGTGGCGATTCCTCAAGGCCTTAGAAATAGAAATTCCATTTGACCCAGCAATCCCATTACTGGGTATATAGCCAAAAGACTATAAATCGTTCTACTATAAGGACACATGTGCACGAATGTTCATTGCAGCACTGTTTACAATAGCAAAGACCTGGAATCAACCCAAATGCCCATTGATGATAGACTGGATTGGAAAAATGTGGCACATATACACCATGGAATATTATGCAGCAATCAGAAATGATGAGTTCGTGTCGTTTGTAGGGACATGGATGAATCTGGAGAACATCATTCTCAGCAAACTGACACAAGAACAGAAAATGAAATACCGCATATTCTCACTCATAGGCGGGTGATGAAAAACGAGAACACATGGACCCAGGGAGGGGAGTACTAATCACTGGGGTCTATTGGGGGGAAAAGGGGAGGGCCAGCGTGGGGGGAGCTGGGGAGGGATAGCCTGGGGAGAAATGCCAAATGGGTGAAGGGGATAAAGGAAGCAAAACACACTGCCATGTGTGTACCTATGCAACTGTCTTGCATGTTCTGCACAGGTACCCCAAAACCTAAAATGCAATAAAAAATTAAAAAAAAAAAAAAAAAAGAAAGTTGTCTCTTGTCAGAAATTCCAGGGAAATTGTGAAATAAAAATAAACACCACATATTCTTTAAGAATTGTTGAGTATTAGAAATGGTAAAAATTATTTTTGTCTTAGTAACTAAAAAAAATCACTAATTCAAGACTTCCATAGCCTATGAATATAAAACAAAACCAAAACATAGAAGACTCAGCTTTTGTTAACATATTTAGGTTTGCATGAAATTAAATATTTTATGAAAAGGACAATTGACATTGCTTTTAATGACTGGTCATAGCAAGATGCCTGTGGCCATTTCCTTTACTGGATAAAAACATTTTGTTAAAGGCTGGCTTTTTAGGTGAGTCTAGAAGCAACAGAATTATTTGAGATATGCTTGGGCTAGTTTATGTCATTTCTGTAATTATTTATTTTTTCTGTAATTCTTTATTATTACTTTATTTAAGGAGGTCTGTGTCAACTAAGTGGACACATTATTAGCAGTGAATACAGAATATTTATTAGTTTTCAAAGTCCTCTTATGGTTATTAATCTTATACTGACATGTCTTGATATTTCAATTTAAAGTGTCTGTGTGTGTCCATGTGGATGCAACCCATGTGCATATGAATATATCTATGGTTGAACATATAAATAGGGAAAGACCAGGAGGCCATTTCATCCACAAGATATTATTCCAGTAGAATCCAGAAAACTCATTTTCTGCCCCTATGCTCTTCTTCAACCAGTAATGCTCAAAATGACACCCTTGGTGATTCATTGCTCTGGCTCAAGTGTTAGTCCTTTGTACCTCCCCCAAGAGAGGTGATTATGAGGTATATGAGCCTGTTGTCCAGAATGTTTAATTTAAATGAGGTGAGCATCTTGGGAGGACATTGGACACACAGAGGACAAGATTGGAGTTACTATGGAAAGATGGAAGGTGGTAAAGGACCAAGACAGAAGAAACTGGGAGCACCTAGGAACCACTGTGTCCACAGTGGCCCTCCACATAACTCTAAGGAGATGTAAACTGGAAACTGTGAAACTCATGAAGCTTTCATTTGTTCTCCCTTCCCAACAGCAACTCTGCCCTCAATGGCATAGATAAAGTCAGAAGGCAAATATTACTCTTGGGAGGATGTTGACATAGAGCAGGAGGAAGTCCCCATGGCCTGACCTAGAGGGGAAATAAAAGACATCTTCACTGGTTCTCAGGGACTGTGGAGAGAAAGGTCAGAGGTAGGACCTGGTCTTCTGAGCATCCTAAAACAGGCTGAAACAGAGTGCCAGGCAAAGGATGGGCTAGCTTGCCAAAACAAGAGGCTGAGTGTTCCCAGCACATTGAATGTGAAACCTATAGATTCAGCCAGTACCCAAGCACCATGTGAGACCCTGCAGCAGACAGCACTCCAAAAGCTAAAGTGATACCTGCCATGAGGCCTTATACCCCCACATCAATCAGGGAAAATGATGGAAGGGGGAAAAAACAGCTTTCACTGGAGGCTAAACTGTTAAAATGAAAAGAAATGGGATGGAAGTATTTGAGGAATTTTAAGTCAGCCATGAAAAATAAAGATATTACCATTTTCTAGCACACTTGAGTATTGTATGAGTAAATTTATAGCAGCAATAATAATTTTCAAGAGAAATATATAATTTGGGGAGATCTTATCTATGCCATTGTTTAGATGCTCTAATGAGGGGGCATTTTTTCCTATCCTTGTTTTCAGGAGAAAATTTTAATCCTTTCCTATCTTTCTCAAGTAGAAAGTAGAAATGGTAAATCAGCCTTATGTGAACTGTTTCTCTCTTTCACAGGACATTTAGTTTTCTGAGATCAGATGAGGGTCTCCTGTTCATGATGAGTATATAATACTTTGGTGGTTATTTCATTATCAGATCCAAATTGTGAGATTTTATTAAAAATAATTCATCTCTGCCTAGAAAATACTGCCAGGGACTTTGGAAACTTCCAGCCCTTTGGGACTGCTAACTCTGATAACCAGGCCAGTCCTACAATGCCATGTTTTGGGATTGAGGCATGCATTCTAGGTAAAAGCAAGATGGCAACCATCTTCTGAATAGGCCTATTGATGGAGGCCTTGGGCTCCCTATCTTTAATGGCTGTGGCTTGGGCATATGGTAGTGGGTGGTAATGAAAGTTACTTGAGATGTCACATTATGCAAAATAATAATGACTTTTTAAAAAGGTGTAAATTGAAATGAAAAGACTACAACTCTGAAGTTTCAAGACAAGCTAGGCAATATAAATAATCAAAATAGAATTTGCCTTCAGTCTGAGTCCTTATTCTGAACAGCTTACACATTTTCAAGTCAGAGTTACAGGAAAAATATTGATGGCTAAATAAACAGGGTGAGCACATGATTAATGTTTTAAAATAGTAAACACTTCACATTTGTAGCATTCCTTTAACAGATTGGTCTCAGAGACCTTGTTTTCATTTCTGCTTTGCAATCTGTGTTTTGTTTATTTATTCTCTTTATGTTGAATTCCTCTCTTAATTTACCTTTCATCTTAATTTACTCTAGGGGGCAAAGTGAAAATGTCTCAAATAAGTGAAAAATCTAAAACAATTAGAAAATTTAAGATGAAGCAATAATCAACTCTAAGAATGTAACTGCCTTTTTCAGCAGGATAAATTGTGGGCCATAAAAAGATACTATTATTAGCTCTTTTATTTAGACTTGTAAAGACTCCTATAGCTGCATTTTATATTTCTAACAAAGATATAAAATTATTCAGGAAAATTTAGAGGCTAGGAAGTAGTGGAGTCTCTTTTGCTTATTATCTTAGGAATGAAATAAAAATATGAGAATGAGGGGCTCTGGTAGGGATTTCCCCTCACAGACCCCAACAGTCTTATCCAAGATGTGCATATGTTGTTTGATATTGGGTGTAGAACAAAATTTGATCACAGACTTATTAGAAAAATAAATTGAGAAACATATCTACGATTCATATTGTTTTTACAAATCAAAAAAAAAAAAAGATATTCTAGAAACTATTCAGAGATAGTGCTGCAACCAGGTTGGATCTCACATCTGCTCTGACTGGAGATTTTATTCTTTGTGTGGAGAAGCTAAAAAGTCCTATGCAAAGAGCTATAAGTGGGTTGTTAAAACTCAAATGCTAAACATGCAGGCATATTCCAAAATACGCTGGCCATGGCACCCTAGAGGAAAGTGATGGGCATACATGATCTTGATAATTTGTTGGAGATACGGCAAGTAGATCCTGGCTATTCAAAATAATTTCCCTAGGTGGAAATTTAGATCCCTTCTACAAGCTGAGATGGGTCTGCAACACAAATATAGATCACTCTCACTCATGGGGATGTAATAATGTAACCAATGTAAGGATGGATCAGGTATACACAGAATGTGTATCTTTCTGATTCTTCTTTTTTTCAGTGATAGCCTTTCCTGGAATAATACCAGTGTATTTTTGTGTTGCTCATCACCCACCAAGACCAAAGGCTTATCTTGGGAAATTGTTTATAAAATACCTATGTTTAGTCCAACAATTCACTGTTTTTCTATTTAGTGTCATGACTTCTATGTAACTAAAGTGAGTTTTCTTTCTTTCTTTCTTTTTTTTTTTTTTTTTGAGACAGAGTTTCGCTCTTGTTGCCCAGGCTGGAGTGCAATGGCTCGATCTCGGCTCACTGCAACCTCCGCCTCCTGGGTTCAGGCAATTCTCCTGCCTCAGTCTCCCAAGTAGCTAGGATTACAGGCACACACCACCATGCCCAGCTAATTTTTTGTATTTTTAGTAGAGATGGGGTTTCGCCATGTTGACCAGGATGGTCTCGATCTCTTGACCTCGTGATCTACCCGCCTCAGCCTCCCAAAGTTCTGGGATTACAGGCTTGAGCCACCGCGCCCGGCTCCGAGTTTTATTTCTTAAAAATCAAGAGCCCATGGAAAAATACGTCTATGTTGGCCAGAGTCAGAGCTACCCAGAGCCTGCTACTTCCCCACAAGAGCAGTAACCACAAAGGACATTTGGGTTCCAGGCTACTCCTTACTGGAGATTCCTTCTAGGGGGTACTTCAGAAATAATTTGCAGGGGAAATTATCAAGAAGATAAATGATCTGACTGTACTACGTGTTTGGATCGAAGTGCCTGGATTGCATATGTTGTTTCTACAATGTACACATAATTTAAGACTTTAAATCCTTTGGAACTGCCTGGTAGTATTGCAGAGATTTTTATAGGGTCAGCATTGTGTCTACAAGTAAATCAGGAACACAATTGCCTTTGTAAAGCAATGACTAAGACTGGAAGATCATAGACAATCAGCAAAATCAAAATAGCAGTCCTCCCACCAGGGGCCTGATGTTTCAAACATTTCAAAACAGTGCCTAATATTTCGCAAATCTTTGCTTTAACTATAAATATGCTTTCACTCTGGAGTTAAGATCAGGGAAAAATCCCACAGCATCTCATAGCTACTTTTTAATAAAAAATACTGGACATAGAATTGAAATTCTTTTGCTAGAAACAAAAAGAACTGCCCCCTTCCCTTTTTATTCTCTAACTAAGCAAGCTTTAGTTATTTCATGTAATTATGACCTTGCAAAGTTTGAAGTTCAACTGGGATGATGTAGTTCATAGGGGGAAAATAAATAGTTGTATTCATGCTAGCAGGATATGTTAAAACTGATAATATAGTTCATTATCTTGTTCTCTTTATGTTTTCATCACATAGTCCAAACATACTAGCATCTAGGCAAGCAATATATTTCCTAGCTTTTTTTTTTTTTTTTTTTTTTTGGTAAATAACGACTTTCTGATGATTTGAATAATAATGCAACACCTCACATGTAATTTCTTCCCACGTAATTTTCTTATCATTTGTAGTCTCAGTATATACATTTTTAATTAAGAGCCATGTAGCATTGCATCGTTTCGTAACCTGTGGACTGTAGTGCTAAGTGGTTGCAGCACCACATTTATTAATCAAATCTTTTTAAATAAATGCTATTACCTTAGACCACTCTTTTGGTGTAGAGGCTTTTTATTTGACATGAGGGTAAAAGAACCTCCTAGTGTCATCTCCGGCCTGTTTTCTTCTCCCTTCCAAGCCTAACAGGGCTAGGTCTTCTGCCCTGGCCTATGAGGTCTAAAGCGATTCACAGAAATCAAACCACAGTTCCGCCATTCCTTGATGTCCTCCCAGGTGAGCTCCTGGGCTTCACGCTCATACTTCTAAAGCAAGCAGACTTTAAGCTAATTATGTGTTAGTGTATTCTCCCTTGTTGAATTTTGGCAGGTTGCTTCTGTAAATTATGAAAAATAAATGTGAAATATGCAGATGTCTTTTGTTTGAAGCAGATGTTTGGTCCATCTTGCCAGAATCCAATCAGCTGTTCCCCTGGGGGTCTTCCCCTGACAACATTATCCCAGAGCAACTCAGGAACATGAAGGGATGATCAGAATAGCACTTCACAGGCCTTTGCAAAAGATTCTGGACTTAGAGGTCTTTGTTAAGGAGATTTAAAAATAGAAATATCCCAATCTATAGGAATCAGATCGTCTCTGGTAAAAGGCACTAGATTTGGAAAGATGTTCTCTGGCGGTGTAAAGTAGAATGGGAAGGTGGTATTCTTAGGGGGGCCTGCCTTTAATTCTGTCATATTGATGATTTATAATAATACTTTGGGATCTTACAGTAACATTTCTGACAGTGCAGCTCACACCAGGGTCCAGTGTGTCCTCACACCAAAATTTCACCTTAGACAGTGGATTCTACAATTGAAAACAAAGTGGACATGTGACCACTATGTGGCTAATTGATTAAGTTTACACAGCTATGCAGAATACTTCAATTGAAAGATCCCTTTATTGATGTATAGTAAGAAGACAGGAACATTAAAATATTTAGGGCCAAGTATACCGCATTGAAAATGAAATCTCTCCACTTGCTGATTCAGTGACTCTGTCTTATGGAGCCCTCATTTTCCTGTGAAATCTGGGTAAAAAGACTTATTAGGAGTAAAATAATTTTATAGCTATAGTATATATGTGTGTGTGTGTGTGTGTGTGTGTATTTAAACAAATAATTCTGTAGGCTGCATTAGTAAGCATTTTGCATCATCACAGCCATCAATCAGTTTCTGCTTTCATGAAGTCTGTTAAGCAAAATAGTTGTGGGATCCTCCAGGGTCCATGGAAGAAAAGCTGCAGAGCTGGTTGATGTTGAGGTTGCAGGTGGCAGGTATCTTAAATGACTTTAACCCAGAAGCTGGAGATGGACACTCACTCCAGACTCCGCTGACCACTAATATGACTTTGGGCAAATTATTTAATTGCTCAGAGCCTCAGTTTCCTCATCATGATAAATCTACTACAGAAAATTTGTTTAGTGTGACCATCTAAACCAAGTACTTAAGAGTGTCTGTGCCTGACACATTATTGGGCAAAAACTCAATCATCGTGAGCTAATTCTGTAATTTTCCTGTTCACTTTCTACCACTTCTCAATGGGAATTTATTTTATGTATGTACATGTTTACATGTTTATTTATTTACTTTTACCTAATATATGTCTTTTGTATGGCAAGGTGAACACATTTCCCTTGCATGTATTTGCAGCAGAGTGAGGACTCAGTCGCCTGCCAACATCTGCTTCATTATACACATCACATAGGATGCTATCTCATGTTTGCAGTCTCCCTTTAATTTACACCTTTTGAGTAATAACTTCGTTTCCTTAACTTTTCCTCATGGATCCTATGTCAGACACTGTTTCTCTCTTCTCAATCCACTTCAAAACTGCAAGGTCTTTTTTAACTGCGAAGTTTCATAGTCTCAGTGATACGAATATCGCTGAGGGTCTCAGTGATGTAAATATAATGAGATACTTTATACTTAGCTAGTATTTATTGAGCACCAACTGTGTGCCATGTTTTGAAAATATTGAGTGTGAACGAGACAGAAAAGGGCCCTTCTCTGATGGATTTTTCCTTCTGGTAGGGTAAATAGGGAACATCTCACTGCCTCTGTACCTGAAGCCTTTACTCATGCTTTTCAGAATCATGTACCATTGCTTTTTTCTTAGTAACAGCATGATAGAATATATATACATTTTATTTCCATGACTTGAGGCTTGCTGTGCTATTCAAGGACATTTTTACCATGTGCATAAGACCAGTAGAACTGGTTAAAAATAAAAATTTTGATGAAATGATAGATTCTTATTTTCTTCCTGACCCCAAATAAAATTAGTAACTATGGCAATGTATAGATACAACCTTACTGAGCATTTATTTTGCAAAGCACTTTGTTATCTGTCCTAGAAAAATCTATCTTCTAAATCTATTAATCAAGCTACCTAAAGGAAAAGAGCATAAGGAGAGAACGATATAAAAAAAATGAAGAGAGATATGGCCTGTAGCTTCAGGGTTGTTACTGTTAAATTGATGATATAAAATCTACAGCCAAAAAATAACAATAACTTATGATGTTAAAAATAACATTTCACATAATTCATCTAAGACCTATATTCATAAATATGGATGGGTAATAGTACTCATCTCATAAACTATTGTTTGAGGGATTAAATGAGATAGATACGCAGAATTTTATAAAGCCAGAGAAGAGTGCAGTTGTTAGGTGACATATTGCCAACTGCAAGAAGCACATAGGGCTTCTTATTCCTCTTTGATATAAAAGAAATGGAATGGCAGACAAATCAAACAATGTATCTAAGCTTGTACAAATAATAAACCACATATAATAACTGTGAACCTAGGTCTTCTGACTCCACTATACCTCTCAAATGATTTATGAACAATTAAAAAGCTACATAACTATAAGACCATATCAATGCAATATAGACTTGATACATAAGTATTTGAGACATATAAAAGAGACAAGCATAGTTAATCAGGAAGACTTTGTGGGAGAGGCTATTTATTTTGAAGGAGGTGGGACTTGGATTAATCTGTGTCTTGTAGTGTATATATTACATATACTGTAGTCTTCCTAATTCCTTGCAGAAGCCAGAAGGCTCACTTTTAAATTTAGATTTATGACTCAGAATTTTTTTTTTTTAATATGGAAGGTATTCGCCTTGTACTCCAGCATTTATTCTCCTACAAGGACCAATTCTTATGTCCTGAGAAAGTATCCCTGGCCAAGGAGCAGCCTCACATGAAAGAGAGGTGGGATACAGTGCACAGCGGATGTCAGCAGCTTTCCCACTCACCATTTAGAGGGGTTTCCAAATAGTGATTCAAGCTCAAAGGTACTATGCACCATGGGCAACCCCTTAAGAAATTGAAATTTCAAATTCCTGGCCATTTTTAATCATAATTTTCCTAGGGAAAGTAGAAAGCTCTAAAATAGACATCATACTAATAACAATAATAATGTAATTTTTTTGTAGATCTACATCCAGAATTAAAGGGAATACATTTTAAAGACATCACTAAAGCATTTATCTATCTTTAACTGCCTCATCAAAGAATATTATTTTTAAAAAAGAAGGCTCATAAAGATGTATGAATATATAGACCTATGATTATTCAAAAAATTGTACAAATCAAAATAAATTTGCCAGAGCAATTTAAAATAATTAACCTTTGACAAACCTCCTTCTCTGGTAATGGAATAGTAACTATATGAATAAAAGATAAGTCGTGACATTCAATGAATTACAATATTCATCCCATAAATTACTTGATATAATAGCTCTATAGTCTACATTTTTATAACATGAAAATGTCCCAAACACCAAAGAACCCATTCATTTCCAGTGTGTGGTTTGCAGATAGGTTGGGTAATTTCTTTTGCTTTCTTCAGCTATCATTCAATTAAGTCTTTCCTATTATTTTCTTCCCAAAATATACTTCCTGTCAGCCTGTCAACCATTTCTGCAGTATGTATACCTGGTGGCATTGAGGCTAGTGCTTGCCGCCTGCAGTAGTTCAGGAAAATAGGTGAGTGCTACCCTGATTTGCATGCTGGGTGGGGTGATTACCAGGCCAGCACTGCCATCTGGCTGATGACCACATTTCAGAATCTGGTAGCCCAGGCACTTTTACAGACTGTGTGCCCTTTGGACAAGCTGCTGATCTCCCTGTTCTGTCTGCACTTCTTTGAGATGAAAGAGCAGCCATCATCTGCTTTGCCAGGGTAAACTGAAGCCATCTTTGACCACATAAAGATGATTAGAGACCTCAAAGTATTAGTGCTTTGTAATGATAACTAGGAGGTGTTTGTTGGCATATATAAACCTCAGGATGGCAGAATGGATGCAAAACGCCCAGAGAGTTTTGGTCCAAAATGTGTTGCAATTTTAAACAAAGAATGGGAATATATGGCAAGAGGTTAGCTCCTGAGAAACGGATGCCCTGGCTGCCCATTTTGCCCATTAAGTTCAAGATTTGCTAATTATCTAGGGGTGACCAGATTTTTTCAACTCTTCCAAGCCATTTGCTTGGAAAGCGAACAAAATCAACCATGAAGGTAATGCTAGTTTCTAATTCAATGTGTATACCTCCCAAGTGTCTTTCTAATGCATTCACATCACAGCAGAATACGTCTATACTGACATACCACTTAAATTTTCATTGTCTTTGCTCTCTTAATCATAGTCCAGATTCGGTTATACTATAATAAAAACAGACACATTTACTGAGCACTTTCTATGTATCAGATAATGGGTCAAGTCCTACACGTATATTTAATTCTTTCCACAACTCATAAGGTAGGTTCTAGTTTTATTCCCATTTCGCATAAGGAAATGATGTGCCTCCCCAGGTACACCATCCCTCTGGCTACCCAAACTCAGGACATCTTCACTGAAAGGGTTATCTTTTGTCTCCGAACTCTGGAGTTGCAGTTGTAGATAATGGCAGTCACAATTCCATCCAGAGCAGGGGCTCATTTGGCTTCCCTGTTGTCCCAAAATAAAAAAAGTAGGTGGGTGGGGCTCCTGCTAATTCCAGTCCTCCAACTTGGTCTTGATGCTACAGAACCATTCCTGAGCAAATGGTGCACCATGCCCATTGCTGTGTTGTTTTTTGGACAAGGTAGTTATTTGAACCAAAGAGTACCTTCTATGTCTCTGTCTTGTTTTGTGAAAGAGTACATTTATGAAAAGAAAGAACATGTGAAAAATAAGTCTTTAATTCACAGCTCAAACTATTGCTTCCTAGTTTGAGAAGCTTACTAGTATCTGGTCCATGCAGTTGGATGTACTTTTACTCTTTGATGAAGAAATCCAGAGTGATTCCTTTTTCTTCTTTTTTGGACCTTATTTTTCCTTCCTCTTGGGAATTCACCATTTCTGAGCTGGAAAGATAGAACTCATTGGATGATCATGAATACATAGATAAAAGGAAGGGCATAGATGATCAGTGAAGGACCCTCCTATTAACCTATCATTTAAAAATGATTTTTGTGGGTCATTTGTTAAGAGCCCATGGAAAGAGTTCTGCAAACATCCCTGAAAGAAATGCTGCTCTTACCCAGTCATCTTCTTTTACTTTTGAGAAAGTTGAAGCTCGGAGAAATTATAAACTCCACCCAGTTTTGTACAAGTTAGTAGCAGAGTCTGAAGTCTGGTGTTTTACCTCTTATTTTGGCATTTGTTTAACACGTGTTATTGTACATTTATTGTCCCAGGAACTGAGCAAATTAAATTTGTTGTTTACCCTAAACTTTAATATTAGGAAAGAAAAGAAAATGTATCTTAAAACAACGAAAGGAAGATCTATTTCCTTTTTCATCTTTTGTGCATTTGCCTCTTTTTGTAGTTTCTTAAGTTTAATGTTTCATTTTTAGTAACTGATAGCACATTGCACTAGGCCTGGAGTATAAAGAACATTTTGGGGTGCAGTGACAAGAAAGTGATTGTTTAATGGAAAGTTCCCCCAAAATTTTATGAGAATCTTCTGTTTTACATTTTATTTTGTTGGTTTTTGTTTTTAAAGATGGTTGAGCAAGACAAAAGTGAAACTCCCACTGAAGTGAATTTTGGTCTTTTTTACTGTGATTCATGGTAAAAAAAAATGATATTATATCTTGGAATATTTCTAATATATATACATACAGATACATGCATATATACACACATATAATTATAACTGAAACATGAAAACTGTCATGAAATATACTCGTTATAATAAAAACAGTAAATTAAACATCAAGTATGATTGTATTAATATTCAAATACAAGATGTGCCATACTTTTTATTCTACATTTTTTCATTTTTTTAAGGTAAACAAAGCTCAAACATTTGCAATTTGGGCAAATGTTTTAATTCTCCGTTTAATTTTGTTTGTAAAAAGACAGAAAGGTCAGATGGCCAGTGAATTTTGGTCTGGATTAGCCCTCTATCTCAGACGGAGAGATTTACCATTTGAATGCTAAGGGTACAGTGGAAAATCTATCCCTAATTTCTTTTTTGCCTTCAGATTTCCTGAAATCCAATCATGTGAGTAATCTTGAGCCATAGCTCAACCTCTCTGAACTTTCATCACACCTGTTAAATGAAGGGGTAGGTATACGTGACTCTCATGATCCCTTCCAGCTTCAGAAGTGTGTGATTCCACGATATTTTTTTATTTGATACCTGGATACTTATGAAAACAAAGTCCTCTCAAATGTATTCTGTGCATAAACTAAGAATTTGTAGAACCACAAATGTATTCCTCTTGAAGTTTCTCTAAAATGTTGACAGATGTGAAAGTGAGCGTTATCGAATGCTTAGTTTTACATTTGCATTCAGCTCTGTTGTTTCAATGGGGAGATTTTTATAAAATAAAAATGTGTTACTGCTGTTCTTTGAATTCCCCTGGTTCTGCAGCAGATTTAATTAGCTTAAGCGTGTATTCTTCTGTGCACTTTGGTTTTGGGAGGCTTTGCCATTGTTAGCTTTAGGGTATTCCAGGGAGAGAGAGGTCCAGTTTTTCATTGTCATAACATTACAACTGTAGCACCTCTATTTGTGCGAGAGAGTTACAGTGGTAGCAATGCCAGCACCAAGGCATATTGTGCACATTCCTCAAAGGTGCAGGAAGGCATTCTGGCTAAGTTTATTAAAAGTAGTCTGGGTAATGGCCTGAAGTGAAACCACCTTTATTGGTTATGTAGCTCAGTTGCCAAAAAGGTGAATTGCTTTTATATTTTCTCCATATACAGCTGTGTGAATGTTTGAGTCCTAGGATTAGCAAAACAAGCGAATCAACTGAGAGAGCATTCAGGGACCTGGAGCTCATGTAGATTTGGTATAGAAGATTCAGCAATCAGCGAAGGCTTAGGAAATTTTTGTCCTTTCAGTCCAGAAGTAACTGTGAAATTGATTTTATATAGAACAAAGCCAATGTGTTCATTTACAGTGAGAAATACAACTGCCATATGGTCTGGAATATTTACATGTACGCTCACCATTGGCAACCTGTGATAGAAGCCAAATGATAACCAGCAGGTTACAGGGTGAGCTCTGAATTCCAAAAAAGGGTATCAGTTACACGGGTGGAATATTTAATGCCATTGGGCCAAGACAGTTTGTGCATCCATCTCAGGAAAAGGGACTGGAATGCTTGCAGTCAATTGGCTAGGCCTCCTTTCCCTCTGGATAGCAATAGGATGTTGGGAATATCAACTATCCTTCAGTGCTGCTGTGAGGGATGGAGAGGATGCCTACCTCACAGTAACAGGTGTATTATAAAAAGTCTAATAAAACGATGGTTATTTTAACCTTTGTGACTGGGCTTTTGTGTCTGAGCAAGTTCTTTTCTTCACTTCTGAGTGAAGTTTTCTTTCCTTTTTCTATTAAACAGGTCATGTAATAATTGTTAAGATTGCAGAAATTTGGAAACTCCAGAAAACATCCCCCAAAATAGCTATCCCCCTACTACACAGAGAATAAAAAGCTATTATTAAGATTCTAGGATAGAGTCTTCTCCAAAATGTGACTCAGGTTGAAATATAATTGTCTAATATGGAAGGACAAAACCATTTGAGGCCATTAAAAGTGACTCTATATTCAGTTCTTTCCACAGGATCTGAACTAGTTCATCTGCCTCACCTAAAAGTTTTTCATAATCTGATTCTGCCTTGTCTATCTCTGGCTAAGGAAAATAAATACTGAGCAATAAAATCTCTGGATTGGGTCTTCAAGTCACACGAAACCAGGTAGGTAAGTAGCAGGCCAGAAAAAAAGGGAAAAAAAGGTATTGTTGTTTTCGATGTGATTCCTAGTGGCTTGGATGCCAGGTCTGGAATACTAGGGGGGAAGTGGAGAAAGAATTGGGGGAGGGTAGATTGAGGTGGGGGATGGAAAAGGGGACAAGGGAGGTGTTTAGCTTTCATTTGCAAGCATGATACCCGCTGCTTTGTTTATGGATTTGATGCTATTCATATAGTCTTTGCAATATTAATTTTTAATTTATGATGCTCATTAGGAGACACTTAAAACAGAACAATTATCATTTATCTTGATATATTATTTACTAGGTCTGACTGTCATGGTTAGAGGCCCATGATTAGTGAGAGGGGGATGGAGAAGAGCTTGCAAAGGTGCTGGGGTAAAAGGATAGGAGCTTAGGAAGCCGTCGTGAGAACCCAAGGCCCAATGTTCTGGTGTCGAAGCTAAAGCCACACAATCCCTAATCAAGACTCAGGAGGCCCTCTCCAAGACAAGCCTGGAATAGTACTTAATGAACCTGCAGGATCATATTAATGAGACTCTCTCTTAGGCTACCAGCTCATCAATTATTCATCCAGCTGCATGCCTGATACTTTGCTATCTTTCTCCTCCTTTCGCATTGGCGTGATTGCTTTTTTTTAACCCTCCATTTCCTTACCTGGAGTCTAAAGATAGCCTTCTGTTCTATAGTTTCCTTTTCTTCTGCTCAAACACCATCTCTTCTCAATACTCGTCCAGGATATCAAACGTAATAATGGAAGTCTGCTACAGAGGAATCTAACTTCTGAGAGTGTCAGAGAATTAGGGTACCCCCAACTTTGTGCCTTCTTCATACTCTGGGGCTGTCTGTACATTGTGCTGATTATCATACTCTGTTATAATTATCTACTTATGTATGATTCTTCCCTTTTGGACTGTGAATTCCTAGAGAATACCTGATATATAACAAACACTTACTGAATAAGAAAATGAGTGATCAAGTAAATGAATGAATATTGGTGCTAAGTCATGCCTAATATTCAGCCCTATCTATAGTCAAGAAGATTGTGAGGCTGAGGCCTAAGCACTGCCTGCATGTCCCAGAAGAAGCTAAATGAAACAGAACAAAACAGAAATTTGTATTTATAGTCTAAGTCATTCAGGTGAAGATGTGCCTGTAAGTTTGTTGCAGAATACTTGCCAAGTCTGTGTGGTAATCAGTTCTACATAAGATTATTTTAATAATTTGTTTTAAAGAAATTACTTACCACAATCAACCACAGTTTTAGGCACAGAATTGTGTTTTATACAAGTCAGAGGAGAATTTCAGTGAGCTTTCTGAGTGAAGACCAATGTGCCTAAGAAGGAGGGAGTTTGGAATAAGACACCAGCTGAGCTTGTACTATGTATGTATTTGGTTCACTCACTCAAGGTCAATAAGGAAGCCAGTGTCCCCTCTTCAGGAAGAGAAGTGTGGGACACTGTGATGCCAGTCAAGGTCATTACCCTGTATAGATAGTGAAGATAGGAAAAAACAAAGACTGCAGGTGTTTTCATTTGTCCCAGGCAGGTGGGGTGATGGGCAGTAGAGGTAGCACTATCTGAAAGGCAGATTGACAAGATGAGACAAGGAAGAGATGGGTGTGAGGAACTGCCGTACATTCCATCCCTCAGCATTATCTCTAACCAGTTATAACTACACAGATACTAGAAAAGAGAGCAAAGATCCAAATGCTTAGAATCAATAAAAAGAAGTAAGAATTTGGTGATACAGTTCTTCAGCTTTGGCAGGTAGACTGCAAAGCCAAAGGTGATTGGAGACTTTTGCCAAATGTTAAATCTTTACTAAGTTGCAGTTCCATGGGGTTGTATCTAGAGAAGTATTGTCTGGAAGTTCTCTATATAGACCTCTAAGTTGGCTGTCATCAGTGAGTCATGCTGAAAATGGGTTATAGGTATGCTTGGGCTATTGTTGTCCTTACTCCTTGGGGCATCTAGCTGGGCGAGGATGGTTGGAACTCTCCAGCTGTTTGTCCTGGACCAAGAGAGGCCTTCACTGATCCTGTGTCATGAATTCTAAAATGCATTGGTTTTTTTCTCATTTAACATTTCTGAAATTGGAATCTGTTTTCCCATCAATATTTTACAATCGCTTTTAACCAGGTGGCAGTGATAAGGTAGTTGTTACTGCCTGCATATGCCAAAACCTGGTCACAGCTGTTCATGTTGTACAAACTTCAGTTGAGTGATGTGCATTGTACTGCTTGTATTGGGTTGAGTTTCCTTTAAAATGTCTTCAGTAAAATATACTGTAATTCAGCATTGAAACAAAACACTTATTATGTACATAGAAAGGCAGGGATACAGAGAAGTAGGTATAAATGTGATGTTGATAAAGAAAAATAAGTCCCAGAAGTGATGAACAACCAAATGCTTTATGAGTTTTGAAGAAAGAAGATCCCGACAAATAGATGAAATATATCAGAAGCGAAGCTCTTCAGTTAGAGGTGGGAAAAGTATTTTTCTCTTTCTTAGTGATATGTAAAGTAATGATGTGGCTTTTAGTGGACAGACTTTTAGCTTCTTAATCATTTTCTGTATGTGTCACGGTGTAAAACATATTGGAAACCCTGCCTTTAAGCTCTTGGGTTTATTTTTCTAATTCAAGCTTTCTGGTAAAGAATAATTTAAATTCAAGTTAAATTTAAGTTCAACTTTTTTTCTAATTCAAGCTTCCTGGTAATAAAATAATTTAAATTCAAGTTAAATTCAAGTTCAACTTTTTAAATTATGAAAATAGCAGTATTGGTTGTGTTAAAGAATAGCTACCTTGTGACTGATTTACCATGTCTTGTATACAGTATTAAATTTTACCTAATTTCAGTTTAGCTTCACATGCTAAAGATGGAATTGAACTGCTGGTCTTTGAGGCAGTTTATACTCAGGCAATTGATATAAGTTGTGGGTCTGAGTCCAGCTCTGCCATTCCCAGTGGGGATGCTCTGGGAAGCTCTCAGAAGGTGAGAGTCAATAGGTTCTTTCGGTGTTATCTATAATATCTATAAAACACACTTCATAATGATTGCATGTGATTAAACATGATATAATTTTTAATTTTTGGAGGTCTCATTAGAGGCTGGCCTCCAATCATCACTAGCGTCTTCATTAAAACAGAATGAGTCATTCTAAAAATGCAGCTTAAGGATATAAATTAGAAAATCAAATAATTTTAGGTGCAAAGTTATCTTGAGATGATTTGGTTCAATTCTTTTGTTTTAAAAATGTATAGACTAGACTGGGCCCAGTGGCTCACACCTGTAATCGCAGCACTTTGGGAGGCTGAGGCGGGCAGATCATGAAGTTAGGAGATCCAGACCATCCTGACTAACACAGTGAAACCCCATCTCTACTAAAACTACAAAAAAAACTAGCCAGGTGTGGTGGCACGCATCTGTAGCCCCAGCTACTCGGGAGGCTGAGGCAGGAGAATTGCTTGAACCCAGGAGGTGGAGGTTGCAGTGAGCCAAGATTGCATTATTGCACTCCAGCCTGTGCAAAAAGAGTAAAACACCATCTCAAAAAGAAAAAAAAAAAAAAAAGCATAAAGTCCAAAGAATTGAAATGGCCACCTGGCATCTCACAGCTTGTTTGTGGCAATAATTAGGCCTTCTGTCTTCAGTGGAATGTCCTGCCACCATCACACACATGGGTCTTGTAAGGCAAATTTCCACATAAACAAAATGCGGAACTTTTTGTGTATTTTAGTTATGTATAAAACCTTATTAGATTCAATTCTTCTAAATCTTTGTGCTATTAGCACCAATGAACATTTATTGAGATTTCATCACTAGTTAGAGACTTAATCCTGGGCTTAAAAATAGACTTTTCAATCTTAGAAGTTTGTACTCCTGAGTTATTATGACCTTGGTGATTTTTCACTGTTCATCCTTTAATCTTTTCTATTTTCCCAATAGAAAAAATGTAAACCTGGAAAAAATACTACAATATCTTTTGGGTTTAAAAATGTATCAGCTTGACTCTAACCAGGAGGATAGAGATGGAGAAAGGAGGTAGCCAAAGTCATTTTCTCTCCTATTTCACTTCCTCCAATGGAATTGACAATATATTTTAGAGGCCTATTAAACTGATAAATACATTCCGGATGGAATGACCCACCTTACTGATTTTAGGATATGACATTTAAGGGCTTCCGAAAAAAAGAGCAGTGAGGGCTTGCCAATATATCTTAGTGTACAACAAATTGAGGTTGACTCTGCCTTGCTTTTTTATGTTTTGTAGCAGATGGAGCTTCAAAACTAAAATAGAAAGGAATATATTTACAGTGTGTAGTGTATGTGTGTGGCTATCTATGATATAACATGCATGTGTACACATATAGACACACACACCTATGGGCTTCATACATGACATAGATTTTCTTCTTCCCCACTACGGATCTTAAAGTTTAAGAATGCAATTGTCCAGTATATGCACAAAAGTCTGAGTGAAGCATCACTTTCTCTATATGGAGATTACATTTTCTTGAGTATTTATTCTCAAAATTAACTTTTCCTTGGTTATGTAGTTTATCTAGAGTAAATATCAGGTATCTTTTCAAATAAAAAATATGAAAAAAAATAATAAAGAAAACAAAGAAAGAAAATGAGAAGGAAAAGGAACTCTCTTCCCTGAAAAAAATATAAGGGGCAGATAACATCAGAAGTCCTTTCAAAACCAACCCTAAAAGCCTGGTGCCTGGAAAGATGACACATGATGGTCAATTGCACTGAAACTCATGGCTTGAGTCACGATGAAAATAAGTAATAAGTGTATTACAAATCTGCCTTTTGACAATCTATTGAGAAATGTTATTAGAATAAACAATCAATTTTGTAAAAGTGGTAACATGCAAGCTGCCATTTAAATGGAAATATTTTAATTTACTTAACTCTACCTATGACTATTTTACAACATGAGAAGCTTTGCTAGATTTTTTTCTTTAAAATGTTGTGTTTTTGCTCTAAAAGTCTTTGGGATACTAATTCAAAGTTGTGCTTAGCTGTGGAGTGAGCACAGGGTAGAGGTGAGGGGTATTATGTCTAGTTCCTGACAGGGACTTACTTACTGGGTATCTTACAGAACCAACTCCAGGGTTGGCAGTCCTGAACCCATGTGTTCCAAAACGTGTGGGGGCTGGCTAAGATCACTGCTATAATTACTTCTAACTTCAAAATTCTGTGATTCATTTGCTTATCTTGTGTGATAAAATCTATCTGGGATCATTAGTATAAATGAAGATAAAATATAGCGATTAGATCATAAGAAAAAATTCTACCTCCCTCTGCCATTCAAAATAAAAATTTTTCTCATTGAAAACTATTCTGGCCTCAATTACCAGCACATACATTTGCTAAGAAATTAAATTTGTCAACTCTTATTTCTAGTAACCAGTGGAGCATAATATTTTCAGAATGTCATTTGTGATCATTCCCCTCAATACAGTAAAGTATCAAAGTTAAATACCCACTTAGGCTTTCTCCTCTTCACCATTATGTCTTAGTCACTTAAAGAAGAATACTTTTGAGTAACGGAGTTACCATTTCCTCCTGATATTTTTTTCCTTACAAAATTCAGTTTCCTTGGCAGCTCCTAAAGGGAAAATTCAATCATGAGATGTACCATAGAAGAGGGCACCATGCTACTTTTAATATTAGCCCTTCTTAATCTAGATAAGGTCATCTAACTTTTCTGATTTTTGCCTGGGGAGAATCAGCCCCCGTCCAACTTTTTTTTTTTTTTAAATATGTATCCTTTTGTCTGGTTGGCCAGTAATTGACTTTGTCCCTTTTTTCATTTATTTCTCTATCTCCTGTTTGTAGCATCTTCTCCCAGGAGTCTCAGGTTAGAAGTTTTCCCTTTTGTGAAACCATGACAGGTGCCTAATTGAATGATGAATGTCCCTTTATTACTCTGTAATTGAACTGCCAGCTTTTTGATTGGTTTGTAGAGATGCACCCCCCCCATCAGGCACTGCAGGGGGCTTGGTAGTTGGCAGTCTGGTCCTACACTCCATCTGTCTAATCCCATCTAGCCCCCACTTGCTTTTTTGGGGGTGGAGATAGAGGTAGAGAGTGAGGGGGAGGGAAGTCATAATAAATTATGCTAATTCCATGTGGCTCTGACAATGAGAAGATCGTATTGTTCCTTGGATCTTGGGGGTAAATGCTTCAAGACATTTTGTCGTCATGGGTGCCTAGCCTGACAGGCCCAGGATGAAGATTAATGGGCCTCACCTGAGTGACAGAACAGGGGATTGTGGGGAAGAGAGGGTCATTCATCATACTCTGACAGGTGTCATTCAATCCGACAGCAGCTCCACCATCACCCAGCTAGCAGTTCCATTTTTCTGCCAGTTAAGCAAGGAGTTTAATAACATCCCCAGAATTAAAACTCATTCTTTGTAGCAGGTCTGACAGCTGAAAATAAGAAAATCAATTCTTCACATGTTATAGCACAGTTAACTGACTGGGGCTTTGACTCTAATTTAGTCTTTGGGCTGCATTTCAAGCAAAGAGCTTTTCGTAAGACATCATCTATTAAAATTTATCCATCGTGCTAACTTTGGGGTTATTATTGTGGGTGCATCAGAGATTCAGGCTTCCATGCCCAGTGTCATTTTACTCACTGCATGCTGAAACACATCCCTGCAGTAGCTGGGTCTCTCCTACTTTATCCTCATTAACAATGTTTACTGCTTCTCTCTTCATTAATATTGATCCCCTCCCCAACTACCAAGAACAATAAGAAAGACACTAATTTGAAACATTTGGTATCATTAAACTGTTTGGATTTCAGGTTTCAGGGATCCTGGAAGGCAGATAAAATGGTTCAAAAATTAAGAAGGGGAGTTAAATTTTGATACTTTAGCTTGGCCTGATGAATGATGACACTCTAGGTTGATAGTTGTGGTAGACTGAAAAATAGGGCTCTGGATTCCTTTTGTCTCTCTTCTTCTCTAGAGAAGTAGTCTATCTCTTCATCTCCATGAATCTTATGCCTGTTGTTAGTTTTGACCAATATAATGTGGCAAAAGTAATGCTGTGTAACTTTGAAGCCTGGAGTTTAAGAGATCTATATTTTCTACTTTTACTCTTTGTGGAACCTAGATGCCATGTAAGATGTCAGTTCACCTTGCTGTGATGAAGCTCAAGCTACCTATATGGAGAAAGAGAGGCTACATGGAGGTGCATAAAGGTCCTAGACATATAAGTGAAACATTTTTGGATTTTCCGGCCCATTTCAGCTGTCAGCTGCATATAGCCACATGGAAGCCATCTTGGACATTCCAACTCTAGCTAATGCCATACAGAATAGAAGAATGGCCCTGCTGAACACTGCCTAAATTTCTGGCCCACAGAATTGTGAGCAAATAAAGTGTTGATAGTTAAAGCCATTAAATTTTGGGGTAGTTCGTTGAATAACAATGAATAACTGAAACTGAGGGTGGGATATTTGTGCCACATTATAAGGGAGCCAGGTACGCAGTTGTTTTCCTGTACACACTGATGTGAAAATGTTTTAGTTTTGAAGGTAACATCATTTCCCTCAAAAACTTCCTGTTTGAGTACCTTTCCCTACTCTGTGAAGCCCTCCCCCATGACCACTTTCTCTTGAATATGACAGAATAGTTTCTTTTTTTGCTTGACAGAAGCTATGTCATTGGCTGAAGATAAGTCATCACATTATTTCTATCCTTCCTAGTCTTATTTTCCCTACTTTATACAGCTACGATCAAAGAAGGCATCTTTGTAAAATAAATTCCAAAACTGGAGTATTTAGTTCATGGCACAATGCTGAGCATAGTTAAAGGGTTTTGAGTTATAGACATTGATGAAATAAACCAGATTACTGATTAGCCTCAGAGGGTGCCATATAGCCACAGTACATACAGATAATTATTTTCTTGTGAATTATCTAATTTGATTTTCAATGGTAATCAGATTAGCTAAAGAATTTGGTAAAATAATGTATTGGGACATCACAAATGAAAATTATTCTATCTCTGCTCCCTTTAAGGAAATAGACACCATAATTGTAACTCTTTAGATTTCCAAGTAATAATATCAGAAAACACTGGGGTGAAAGTGTGATGTGGAAGACAGGGAAGATCTATAAAGGTACATGTTGTAAGTACACAGAGGGCATATAATAACTGTTTTGAACTTTTCAAATCCAAAAGTCATGGATATTTATTATAGCAGAAGAGCATCTGAAGTTTGGGGAGCAAGGAATTGTATAAGGGCAATACCATCTTGAGGAAGATCTTGAGCCTGTGGTTAATCCCAGGTAATGAAACAAAGTAAAGATCACCACAGCCAGTTTTACTATTATAATTTATACAACAAAAATTTTCCTTTCTTTAAGAACATCTTCCAAAACGTATGTGAAAGTTTAGACATTGAGTTCTTGATACAATGTCTTTGAGACCAATAAGTTCTACTTGCCTGAGGAGTCTTAAAAAGAGGCCACTATGATGTCATGATGTTGAATGAATGGCCTGTGTTGGCCTCGCCTCCTTAAGAATTTCTTCTGGGCACAGTGGCTCATGCCTGCAATCCCAGCCCTTTGGGAGGCCGAGGTGGGAAGATCACTGAGCAGAAATTTGAGACCAGTCTGGGCAACATAGTAAGGGCTTGTCTGTACAAAAATGAAAAATAAAATGAAAATTAGCTGGATATGGTGGTACATGCCTGTAATCTTAGCTACTTGGAAGGTTGAGATGGGAGGATCCTTTGAGTCCAGGAGTTCAAGACTGCAGTGAGCTGTAATTGCTCCATGACACTCCTGCCTGGGTCATAGAGCAAGAACCTGTCTCTAAAAAAAAAAAGATAAAAAATTCTGCTGTGCTTAATTTAAAATTGACCTGCAGATCCACATGCCTGTTCAGAGTCAATATTTCCTGACCACTAAACACTTCTGCTGTGACCTGATGATTTGATTACATCTTCTTAGCATTTTTCATGAAACTTTTTCCTGTTTTAGGTTTTGCTACTCCATTTCAACACTGATATTATAAAGGATCCCTGTATTGATATCCTACCCTCAGAATAAATTGTGGAATATTTATGTATATGTGGTGGTGGAGTGTCTTTTCACTGAGCCAGCAAACGATAATGGTGGTGAACTGTCTTTTCACTGAGTCTGCAGACCAAGAATTAATTATAAAAACAAATGATCAACTTCTAATAATCTTTCAGCAGCTAAAATAATCAGTTAATTTTAAAGCATCTGGCTGATACTTTAATACAAATCATACTGTATTAATTAATGGTTTATAAACTAGCAGAGAGCCTGGCACATAGCACGTGCTCAAGAAATGGTTATGAATAAATATTAATGAGCCAATCCATAATTGTCAGCTGCTTACTGACTATAGCAGTTAAGAGTTTGCACAGTATGAAAAAGTCACATACACTGACTTCTAAATGTAGCTGAGACTAGGCAATTTTAATTCACTGCCCTGGATCTATGGATGTTTTTGTTTGTAAGCAAGTGCCAGACTCTAAAATCTAAATGATTTATTGGAGGTAGAATTTTGAATTAAGAATTAGAAGAGCCTAGAAATAAACCCAGGCAACTGATCTTTGACAAGGGTGCCAAGAATAAACAATGGGAAAGAGATAGTCCTTTCAAAAAATGACATTGGGCAAACTGGATATTTACATGCAAAAGAATAAAATTGGACCCTTACCTTACACAATACACAGAAATGAACTTGAAATGAATTAAAGACTTAAATGTAAGTCCTGGAACTATAAAACTCTCAGAAAAAAATAAGGAAAAACCTTATTGACGTTGACCTTTGCAATGATTTCCTTGATATGACAACCAAAAGCATAGACAGCAAAGGCAAAAATAGACAAATGGGAGTACATCAAACTGAAGCTTCTGCACAGCAAAGCAAACAATCAACAAAATGAGAATACAACCTACAGATTGGTAGAAAATATCTGCAAACAATATCTGATAAAGGACAAATACCCCAAATATCTAAAGAACTCCTATAACACACTGGCAAAATCCCAAATAACCCAATTAAAATAATTGGCAAAGGAACTGAATAGATATTTCTTCATAGAAGATGTAAAAATGGCCGGCAAGTATATTAAAAGGTTCTCAACGTCACTAACCATCAGAGAAATGCAAATCAAAATCACAGTGAGATATCATCTCACACCAGTTAGAAGGTCTGTTATAAAAAAAAGACAAAAGAACAGATTTTGGTGAGGGTGTGGAGAAAAAGGAAACTTTGTACATGATTAGTGGAAATGTAAATTAATGCATCCATTATGAAAAACAGTACGGAAATTCCTAAAAAATAAAAAAAAAATCACTCCAGCAAGGGGCCCTGCGGTCCCTATCCTGCAGTCCTCTCTGGAACTTCGGGCACCCCCAAGCCTGCAGCTCTGTCCCAGCCATCACTGTGTGCGTAAGCAGTCTCCTGGGTCTGGGCCCAGCTCCTCTAGAGTGGCTGTTGGCTGGGGATGGACGTTGCCCAACCCTGGTGGCCCCCAGACCTGTTCCCTAAGAGCTGTGTAGGCTTGGAGTCCTGGGCCTGGCCCAGGTGACTGTTTCCCTGAAGACCAGGACTGCTCATTTTAGCTTGAGTGGTGGCTGCATGGGTTGGAAGTCCAGCTTGGACTGGAGGGGGCATACCTTGCCTGGCACTCTTCTGTCAGCCTCCCCCAGGGCTGGAGGGTATGGGGACCATTCACTCCCTGGCATTAATCCCTCAGAGGGAACAATAAGGCTCTTTTTATTTCTGTGAAAAATAAATGATCCAGCAATCTCATTTCTGGGTATATATCCAAAGAAGTGAAATCAAGATCTTCAAAAGATACCTGCATTCCCATGTTCATCTCAGCATTGTTTATAATAACTAAGACATGGAAACAACCTAAATGTCTATCAATGGATGAAAGGATAAAGGAAATGTGGCCTACATATATATACAATGGAATATTATCCAACCTTAAAAAAGAAAGAGATACTGCCATTGGTGATGACATGGATGAATCTGGAGAACGTTATGCTAAGTGAAATAAGCCAGACACAGGAGGACAAATACTACACAGTCTTATGTATATGAGAAATCGAAAATTGTCAAACTCATAGAAGCAGAAAGTAGAATGGTGGTTTCCAGGGCCTACGAGAAGGGAGAAACAGAGAGGTAATGGTCAAAGGGTGCAAATTTTCAGTTATGCAAGATGAGTGAGTTCTAGAGATATACTACTGTGTAGCATAGTGCCTATACTTAATAATATTGTACGGTATATGTAAAAATTTACTAAAAGAGTAGATCTTCTGCCAAGTGTTCTTATGACAATAAATAATAGTAAATAAAAAGGATGGGAGGAATCTTTTAGAGGTGATGGATATGTTTATGACAGACTGTGGTGATGGTTTTATGGGTATACACTTATCTCTAAACTCATCAAGTTGTATATTTTAAATATGTACAGCTTTTGTGTGTCCATTACACTCAAAAAATGTGTTTTTTTTTAAATGTCAGTAACAGTGTTGGGTATAGTGGTCACTCCTGTAATCCCAGAACTTTGGGAGACCAAGGCAGGAGGATTGCTTAAGCCAGGAGTTCAAGACCAGCCTGGGCAAAATAATGAGACCTCATTTCTTAAAGGAAAAACAGCTAGTAACATGTGGAATGACTACACTTACATCACATTATGGAAACCTAAATGATACATTATTTAGTAATATAGTTATCTATGTAAAATTAAAAATAAAAGCAAATAAATTATAAACAAACAAAAATGAGTCAGAAGGCTTGTATTCTGTTGCTTAGGAGGTAACTTTGGGAAAGTCACTTCACATATCTCAACATCAGTTTTCTTACTTATAAATTTTTTTTTTTAAGAAAGAGAAAAAAGAAAGAAAGGAAGAAAAAAGAAAAGAAAGAAAGAGAGAGAAAGAAAAAAAAGAATGAAAGAGAGAAAGAAAGAGGGAGAGAGAACGGGAATCTTGCTCTCTAGAATGCAGTCTAAAAATGGGTGTTAAAAACCTCTTTTATGCCAATAAATGTGCTTAACAATGGAGACAGGAAGGAATAAGGGAGGAAAATAACAAACAAGCAGCCCACCAATATTTCCTTTAAACCTGTGAAATGCTATGCAATTGCTGTGGAGTAATTTACTTCCAATTTTGTGGTCATTTTTGGAATAGGTGTGATGTGATACTGAGAAAAATGTATGTTTTGTGGATTTGGGGTGGAGAGTTCTGTAATGTTTATTAAGTTTACTTATTCCAGGTCTGAGTTCAAGTCCTGGATATCCTTGTTAATTTTCTGTCTCGTTGATCTATCTAATATTGACAATGTAGTGTTAAAGTCTCCCACTATTATTATGTGGGAGTTACCATTATGTAATGTCCTTCTTTGTCTCTTTTGGTCTGTTGCTTTAAAGTCTATTTTATCAGAGACGAGAATTGCAATGCCTGTTTTTTTTTTTTTTGCTTTTTTCTTGCTCTGCATTTGGTTGGTAAATCTTGCTCCATCCCTTTGTTTTGAGTCTTGGTGTATCCTTGCATGTGAGATGGGTCTGGATGCAGCATACCAATGGGTTTTGGCTTTTTATCCAATTTGCCTGTCTGTGTCTTTTGATTGGGGCATTTAGTCCATTTAAATTTGGGATTGATATTGATATATATGAGTTTAATACTGCCATTCAATGCTAGCTGGCTGTTTTGCCGATTAGTTGATGTAAATTCTTCATTATGGTGATACTCTTTACCTTTTGGCATGTTTTTTGAATGGCTGATACTAGTTGTTCCTTTCTAGGTGTCATGCTTCTTTTAGAAGCTCTTGTAAAGCAGGCCTGGTGGTGATGAAATCTCTGAGTACTTGCTTGTTTGCAAAAAATTTTATTTTCCTTTACTTATATGAAGCTTAGTTTGGCTGGATGTGAAATTCTGGGCTGAAAGTTCTTTTCTTTAAGGATGTTGAAGATTGGCCTCCACTCTCTTCTGGCATGTAGGGTTTCTGCTGAGAGATCTGCTGTGAGTCTGATAGGCTTCCCTTTGTGGGTAAGCTGACCTTTTTCTCTGGCTGCCTTAGTATTTTCTCCTTCATTTCAACCCTGGTGAATCTGATGATTATGTGCCTTGGGGTTACTCTTCTTGAGGAATATCTCTGTGATGTTCTCTGTATTACCTGGAGTTGAGTATTGTCCTGCCTTGCTAGGTTGGGAAAGTTTTCCTGGATAATATCCTGAAGAATATTTTCCAGCTTGGATTCATTCTCTTCATCACATTCAGGTACACCTATCAAACGTAGCTCTTTTCACATAGTCCCATATTTCTTGGAGACTTTGCTCAATCCTTTTTAGCCTTTTTTCCCTAACCTTGTCTTCTTGTTTTATTTCATTAAGTTGGTCTTTGACCTCTGATATCCTTTCTTCTGCTTGATCAATTCGACTGTTAAAACTTGTGCATACTTCGTATTGTGTTTATCAGCTCTTATTAATTCACTTATATTCCTCTCTAAATTGTCCATTCTCGTTAGCATTTTGTCAAACCTTTTTTCAAAGTTCTTAGTTTCTTTGCATTGGTTTAGAACATGTTCTTTTAGCTCACAGAAGTTTCTTATTATCCACCTTCTGAAGCCTGATTCTGTCAATTCATCACACTCATTGTCCATCAGGCCTTGTTCCATTTTAGATGAGGAGCTGCGATCCCCTGTAGGAGGAGAGACATTCTGATTTTGGGTATTTTCAGCCTTTTTGCACTGGTTTCTTTCCATCTTTGTCTTTGTAATTGCTGACTTTCAGATTGGGTCTCTGAGTGTACGTCCAGCTTGTTGGTGATGAAGTGTTTTCTGTTTCTTAGTTTTCCTTTGGTGGACTCCCCTCCCCCACAGAGCTGGACCTTCCCAGGTTCAGCTGTGCTTGCTGTGAAACTCTCAATCTTCAGCGCTTCCAATTGGCTGTTTTTTTGAGGGGGTGGGACAAGCCGAGCCTGGCTCCCTGTCTCAGAGCCTCTTCTTCTTTTTTTCTTTTCCTATTTGAATGGGTTGACTCTCTCCCAGGTGTTCCAATCACCCACTGAAAAGGCACTGGAATCTGTGCAATTTCCCCTGCGGTGACCCACTGTGCCGGCTGAAACAGTGGCATTGAGACTCGTGGCGTTTTCTGCCTGGGAATCTCCTAGTCTGGCTCCCCCCCCACCTCAGTCCCCTTTTCAATCAGCTGAATGGGTGACTCTGCCTTCCCGGAGCTCCAAATGCCAACCAAAAGGGCACCCAGTCCTGCATACTCCACACTGAGAACCACTGAGCTGGAGCATTGGCAAAACAGCCATGCCAGCCAAAAGAGTCATGCTGGCAACCTATGGGGCTCCTCCACTGGGAATCTCCTGGTCTGTAGGCAACAAAATTTCATCTGGAAGTGTGGCATCCACTCACTCTCTGTGCTTTCACTGGGAGCTACAATCCTGAGCTGTTGCTAATCAGCCATCTTTCTTACTTATAAATTCTTAATAAGAATTCATAAATTCTCCTGCCCAGCATTGGTTTTATGAGGATCAACTTGCATGATGTGTATTAAAGCAATTAGCCAAAGCTTAAGTCAATACTATGCCCATCACCCTTACCATCCTGCTTCCCTGCCAAACCAGTTGAAACTTATTTAGACATTTTTACATTGTGACTGTAACTTCAAATGTCATCTTAAAAAAAAAATAACTTTAAGATAGTAATCTAGGAGCTTCTCAAATGTTTCTAAGTAATAGAAAACCAGAATGTATCCTTGGGTTTTGTAAATGCTAATGCACATTGTCTATGGAAGCCGAATCTGTACCAAGGAAGTCACCATTTCTTGGGAACAGAAGATGAAGAAGTGAAATAAAGAATATAAAGCAGGAGGAAAGAAAATGAGTCAGCACCCCATCATCAGGGGTGAAGGTCCTAGGGAGTAGAACTCAAGAAATCTGTCAGCTTGAGCAAAACTCAGAAGTTGGGGATGAAAACTATGAATGCTAAAACCACAAGTGCTCTGATGGCCTTTTTGCTTGATGGAAAAGAACAAATAATCAACCCACTACAAAGATTCAGTCGTGCCGACAGCACTGGCATGGCAGCACCTACTTTGCAGTATGACATGTAGTTTCCATTCAGGGAAGCCCCAGTCAGAAGAGCAGTATTCCAGTGGGTGGGTCTGACGTCAGGAAGGTGGATTCCATCCGACTTACAGCTGCACCAAAGGCCGACTTTGGCAGCAATTCCTGGGCTATAATTTTATAAACAGACTTCTCTTTCCAGACTTCCAATGTGAATTTAGACCTCAGCACAGATTCTGTCTCACATCTTTATTTTGTGTCATCACATTCTAATCCGATGACAAACAGTTGGTCTGAGATTTCAGTATATTACTATATTAGTGCAATTTATGTCCTGTGTGGAAGTTGATGAAGTGTAAAGACTATACTGCGGACTCGCCTGGATTCTAATCCAGCACCTAAACGGATAGTGTTGCTTTGGTGATCACAACGGCACTGTGTTATGAAATCAAATAGTTTGTGGTGCTGGCTCACTAGAAGGCACTGGCGATGCTATTAATTACATTTTCCAAAAACTGGGCCAAAGTGCTGTGATTCTTCTTAAAATAATCACCACTATAATTTAGCATCAAGTTATGCCATGTTTTGCTTGATAAGGTTTATAGAAATATCATTTTAAATGTACACTCTACTTTAAATAAGAAAGTTATGTAGAATGCAGTGAATCCAGATGAGAAGGCCGATGATAACTACAGAGGTTACATGAGGCTGTCACTGCCTTACCAAGCAGACAGTGTCTTGATTCTCCTGTTTAGGGAGAGAGGTAGAGCTGGATGGCAAACCAATTAGCCAAGTGCATTCTCATTCCAAGTTTCCTTCAGCTTTTTTTTTTTTTAAAGAAATTTCCACCACTTGAAAGTGGTGCACTTCCCTGGCACATCCCAGAAGAAGTAGACCTTAACTAGATGAGCTCAAGAAGAATAGAAAGTAAATCAATTTCCATTTTCACAAGCCTGAGTCTGCTCATTTACAGAGAGGACAAATCACGCAGAAAATAGTGCCAAATTACTCATGGTTTAATGACAATTTCGCAGAAAAGGCAACTGATCTCCACAGCTGTTAGAGTCAGGACTATGTCTGGATAGAGATGACTAGACCTGCATTGGGGTATCAGGGTGAGGACTTAATGCCTCAGGGACTAAAGCCTCACTCTTGGCTTCCTGGCTTGGCGTAGTGATGTAAACAAGATGCTCTACCTTGGGCAGCTGCCAAGTTGCTCTGCAGTACTCAATGGGTATTTGTCATGTCTCCTTGTGACTGGCCTTTTTATCTTTGCTGAAACAAAAGAGATCAAACAATGTCATGTGGTATTACTTGAAGTAAATTCCTGGCTAACTCAACTATTTGCATAGTAGTGTCTGGTTTATAACTTCTCTTTATTTTTGCTAGATCAACAGAGATTTTTCAGGCCATGCTCGTTTTTGAAAGGGTAAGTATATGGTGTTGGGGAGTGATTATTTGCTAATTTTTCTGAACTATTTTAAAACTTTTAAAAGGAAGAGAAGTCAATGATTAGACTTTTAGTCATGAGACTGAAGGATGTGAATACAGTTGACATATGGTTAGGGTGTCTGGGTCATGGTTTGATTCCTCAGTTTTCTCATAATGTTTAACAGATAGATGTTGACTTTTTGGGCTATTTCCTTCCTTAAACATTGCTCATTGTTATTAGGGCTATGACGTCAGCAGAGGCATGGGAATGTAGTACATTTTCTATAAGTGTATATCAACTTCCCTATCTCATTGGGCTTGCTTTCATAAATATTTTTAAAAAATTTTCTCCACCAGAAGCACATCCAAGAGAAATATAACATGACTCATATAGATAATTTTATTATTTTTAGTAGCTACATCAAAAAAAGAGACAGTGAAAATAATTTTTATAATACATCTTATTTAACCCAATATATCTAAAATATCATTTCAACATACAATATTACAAAAAATTACTTATGATACATTTTATACTTAGTTTTTTCATACCATATCTTAGAAATCCAGTCCATACAATATACCTCAATTTGAACTAGCCACATTTTAAGTGCTCAGTAGCTACCTGTGGTTGGTGACCACTGTATTGGACAGCACAGATTGAGACTAAATATGATCACCCCAGCTGTTTTCAAAGTGTGTTTGCAATGCCAGTGTAAGATTTTGCGGTATTCAGAAATGACAAATGCTATAGAAGCCTTAGATTTTATATGAACACTTTCAGTGCATCAAGGCACAAAATAAGTGTGTATAAATTTGATTGCCAGCAGGATTTCTTCTTAGTCACCTATTTAAACTACAAGGATGCCAGTAACCTATAGTGAAACCACAAATATTGGATTTGTTATTCCTCCTTTCAATGGTGTGACAGAAATGTGTACTTAAATAGAGAGACAATTTACAATTGTGAAACATACTTTTTATTATTACTGTCAAAATTATACTATTTTATTTTTTCATCTAGACAAAGTCACATGATAAGTAAACTCTAGATTGAAATTCAGAAATATCACCTCTAAGATGTGAATACAGTTGACATATGCTTTGGGTGTCTGGGTTATGGTATGATTCCACCTATGGTAGTTCTTCCAGGTAACAAATTATGATCCAATTTGTACCACTCTAGTAAGAAGTGACTATTACTTTGATTTGGTTAGCTAATCAGAGTCTAAGGTTTACGTTGAAAGGAAAAACAGGAAGATATATTTAATTCTATTATTTGTAAGATGAGAGGGTTGAACTAGAATCAGGAGTGGACAAACTTTTTCTGTAAAGAGCCAGAGGGCAAATATATTTTTTTGTGGGCCACACACTCTGATGCAAGATTCAACTCTGTTGCTACAGAGGGAAAGCAGCTACAGAACGTATGTAAATGAATAGGTGCTGCCGGATTTGGCCCAACAGCTGTATTTGATCACTAGAGGAGGTCAAGGACAAAAGGCATGAACTATTTCTTCTTCTCCCATTCTTCTAAGCAGTGCTGGCTCACTAAGCACAGCATCCCCACTGAGTGTAAATGCAGTTCACAGTCCTTTACAACATAGTACTCCAGGCAACATCTCCATGACATTTAGAATTGCCATGTGCATTGAAACTTAGTTTTTGTCATCTCTAGATGATTTTTAGGACTCTATCTATTTGAGAAATTCTCATTTTTACCATGAATATGCACTTTAATATTTGGAATAAAGAGTACTATATACTGTGTTTTAAAACTTTAATGTGAGGTGAAAGGAAATTTTAGAAACTTACGTTGTTTGAGAAAGAAGGTCTGCTACCTGCAATTTTCCTGGGGTAGACTGTAAGTTTCTACTTACCTTGAGCTTAATCTATTCTGAGCAGAAAATTAAATCTGCTCAGCCTTTAATTGAAAGAAGAGGAATAGAGATGCCATGGGATATGATGTTGTTCCAGGGAGAGGTCTAGTCTCTTTACTAGCAGAGGCAACACCCATTTTGCAGGTCAACTGAAGGACATTGCTTGAGATTCCAAGGGTCAATTTGAATGTATGGTTGTAGGAGCGTAGTAATAGGCTTGGGGGCTTATGGGGAGTAAGAATAACAGATACAGATATTCTAGAAGGCAGTGGAGATAACCACCTTGTTATTAGGGAAAAAAAGGCTAATGTTACTTCTACTGGTTTTTGGAAAATTCACAGGGCTTTATTTTTCCAATTGAAAATTATAATTCTAAAGTAGATTATTAAGAAGTTTATTAGCACTTTTTCTTTAAGGTCGATAGCTTTCCTCTACTCATACTTTTATGCTCTGAGTCATGTCTGTGGCCTAAATAATAAAGAACTGATTATTTTTCCACTATCATGAATGAGTAGGATGAGATGGTTTAGGAATCCTATTCCATTCCAAGAATGGTTTCTTGGAATGTGGATCACTGAGTAGAAAACAACATTAACATCAGCAATGGCAAACTAACGTCATTGCAGAATCCTGGAATATAAAAGCAGAATCGTAGGAATCATGGCATTTAAACCCAACTTTTTACAGATGAAGAAATCAAGGTGAGAAAAGGTGAGATCCTGACTTGTTCAAGGACTCTTAGCTAGTGAAGACTGAGATTAGAACCCAAATCTCACTGCATCCAGTACTCTTTCTGTTTATACTCATTAGTGTTTTCATGTTTCCTATTCTCTTCTCTTTGGCAGATAGCTAGATCCTCCTTCCAAATCATTCAGTGAAGGTCTTCTAGGTGCCTGGTGCTATGCCAGTTCTCTCATGTAGGTAACTATATTTAATCATTCTGAATCTCTACAGCATCTCCTTTCTATTAGCCTCATCTTACACTTGGGGTAACAGGATCACAGAGTGTTGAAATGATGTGCCCAGGTGACACAGCCAGCAGGTGACAGAGTCAGAATTATAATTCAGTTCTCTCTACTCCACATCCAAATCTACTACACTAGATTTGGTAGGAATATTTAGCTAACGTTTGAAATAGTTCACTCACTTTTTAACTTGAAGGTTAAAAAGAGAACAGCAGTTGTTTTAGTGACTCTAAAACCAGCTGCTTGAATTATGGTTGCCCCTTTCCCTATTCCCTCTGGTCTCTGTGGCAATGTTAGTTTCCTTAGCGAAGCAATGGGTGAGAAATAAACAACATAGACAAACTGTGGCAAGTAAGGGATGCCATTAGTCTTTAGGTTTTTAGGGTTAGAAAAGATCTAGACGGCAAATACAAGAACTCCCTTCTCTTTACAGACTAGGAACTTCATGCTCCAAACCATAAAGTGGGTTAAGGCTGAGTCCTAGAATAGGGGGAGAATCAATAGGTTCTTTCTGTATTATCTATGATACCTGTAATACATACTTGATACTGACTGCATGTGATTAAACACGATGCCACTTGTCTTTATTTTTTGGAGATGTAATTGGAGGCTGACTGCCAACTGCCTTCCTCATCAAAACAGAATAAGTCATTCTGAAAACACAAGTTATGGGGATATAAATTAGAAAATCTAATAATTTTAGGCACAAGATATCTTGAGATGATTTGGTTCAATTCTTTAATTTTACAAATGCATAAACTAAAGCCCAAAGAAATGAAATGGCCACCTGGCAGCTCACAGCTTGTTTGTGGCAATAATTAGGCCTTCCGGGCCCAGTGGAGTGTCCTACCACCATCATACACATAGATCTTGTGAGGCAAATTTCCACATAAACAAAATGCGGATGTTTTCATGCATTTTGTTTATGGATAAAACATTATTAGAGCCATTTCTTCTAAATCTTTGCACTCTTTACTCCAATGAACATGTATTGACCTTTCATCACTAGTTAGGAACTTAATCCTAGGCTTAAAGGTACACTTTTCAATCTAGAAGTTTTTTCTTCTAAGTAATTGTGACCTTGGTGATCTTTGCCATTCATCTTTTAATCTTGTCTAGTCCCCTCTTTACAGACTAGTAACTTGACACTCCAAACCATAAAGCTGGTTAAGGCTGAGTCCTAGAATAATAAAGACCTGTTAATATGAGTAGTCTTAGTTCTGGCTCCTGTTAAGCTATGTGGTGGCAGGCAGTTTGTTCTCAATATGTATGCATGGATACAAGCTGAGCGTTGCCCTTAGGAAAGTTAACTCCCCTGCACTTATGGCCTGCCCTGTGAACAAGCTGTCAGAGATTCTATTGTTTAAAAAAAAATTCCAGAGGCAGAAAAGTAAGGTGATTCTGGTGGGGAACTTGAGGTAGGATGCTGCCAATGTGCATGGAGGTGTTCAATAGGGCTGCAGCTAACAGCCAAGGTGGCCAAAGGGATGTGGCATTCACTACAGCCCACCTTCTACCTGACTCAGTGACCCCTGTGTGTCATATTAGTTCTACTTTGTCCTTGACATTTCAGAAAGACTTAAGACAGATAGCTATAGTCCTCTCTGCTACATCTGGGACGTAATTAATGAAGATACAGCTCTCCTCTTCTACTCATGCTGGGTTGTTCTCACTGTCAGCCAAATTTTTAGTTGGTTCATGGTGGGCCTCATGTCCTGTTCTTGAGGGATCTGGTTATTGATTGCCTTACTTTCATCATGTTGAAGTTGCCATAACTGCCCTTTCCCTATTCTCTCACTCATGACTACACCAAGAGGTGGTTTAGTGGCATGAGAAGCCCAACAGAACCAGGCAGTAATCATATTTTTTGGTACAGGACTCCTTACTGTGTCCCCCATGAAAAAATTCTGTTATTTTCGATATGTAAGAAATCCATGAGACACCCAAAACTGGCTAGCCCTGTGCAGAAAGCAGAAACTGGACCCTTTCCTGACACCTTACACTAAAATTAACTCCAGATGGATTAAAGACTTAAACATAAGACCAAACACAATTAAAACCCTAGAAGAAAATCTAGGCAAAACCTAGGACATAGGCATAGGCAAGGACTTCATGACCAAAACACCGAAATCATTGGCAACAAAAGCCAAAATAGACAAATGGGACCTAATCAAACTCCACAGCTTCTGCACAGCAAAAGAAACAGTTATTAGAGTGAATCGGCAACCAACAGAATGGGGAAAAATTTTGCAATATACCCAGCTGACAAAGAGCAATATCCAGAATTAACAAAGAACTAAAACAGATTTACAGGAAAAAAACAAGCCCATTCAAAGTGGGCTAAGGATATGAACAGACACTTTACAAAAGAAGATGTATATGAGGCCAATAAACGTATGAAAAAATGCTCACCATCACTGGTCATTAGAGAAATGCAAATCAAAACCACAATGAGATACCATCTCACACCAGTTAGAATGGTGATCATTAAAACATCTGGAGACAACAGATGCTGGAGAGTATGTGGAGAAAAAGGAACACTTTTATACTGTTGGTGAGAGTGTAAATTAGTTCAACCACTGTGGAAGACAGTGTGGTGATTCCTCAAGGACCTAGAAATAGAAATTCCATTTGGCCCAGCAATCCCATGACTGGCTATATAGCCAAAGGATTATAAATCATTCTATTATAAGGACGCATGCACATGAATGTTCATTGTGGCACTGTTTACAATAGCAAAGACTTGGAACCAATCCAAATGTCCATTGATGATAGATTGGACAGGGAAAATGTGGCACATATACAGCATAGAATACTATGCAGCCATAAAAAACGATGAGTTTGTGTTCTTTGTAGGGACATGGATGAAACTGGAAACCATTATTCTCAGCAAACTGACACAAGAACAGAAAATCAAACACTGCATGTTCTCACTCATAGGTGGGTGTTGAACAATGAAAACACATGGACACAGGGAGGGGAGCATCACATACTGGGGTCTGTAGGGGGGAAATAGGGGAGGGACAGCAGGGGGTGGGGAGTTGGGGAGGGATAACATGGGGAGAAATGCCAGATATAGGTGATGGAGAGGAAGGCAGCAAACCACACTGCTACGTGTGTACCTATGCAACAATCTTACATGTTCTTCACGTGTACCCCAAAACTCAAAATGCAATAAAAAAATGGAAAAATATAACTAAAAAAAAACAAATCAAACTTAGTTTCCTCCTTAAATTAGTACATGTGGATGGAACACCATGTGATGTGAAAAGAGGAGGCCATATGTGGTGATAACACACTGGGTCTGGGTCCTCTGTCTATCTTCTTTCAATCCCCAGCTCTGCCCCTTCCTCCCTCAGGGGCTCAGACAAGTCACTTAACTTTACAGAACCTTGGTTTCTTTATCTGTAATTGTAAGAAATGGTGGTTTTTTGTTTTTTTTTTCTTGTAGGGTTGCTGTGAGGATGAAATGAGATAATGCCCACTTAGCACAAGGCCTGGAACATGGTAAGCCTGGAAGAACGGTAGCCAAAACTATTATGTTGGATTCATTTGCATTGGGCGCCATTGTATGTTTTAAATGTTTCATTTGTTTGGGTATTTGCCTATGAATGTTTCCAATGCAAAGTATCATTTATATGCATAGATAGCTCAAATTATTCTGTATATATATTATTGAAATTCAGCAAATAGATATTAAACTGAATTTATTTAGAATAAGAGCTTCATTTTGTTGCCATTGACCTTCTCTTTTTGATTTGGGAAAAAATATTATATTTTGTCTTTTAAAACTAATCAAAACTGCACTTGTTCAATTCAACTGCAAATGTTTCTCAGTGGCATTATCTCAACTAGGAGATATAAAATCATTGTAACTTTACATACTTACACTTTATCTGATATGCCTAAACTTAGCAACTCAGGGCAGTCATGTTCTTGCCAGATGGGTAGAATGCTACTGTTTTAGCTCATGACAAATACAGACATCTCTTTCAGGAAGAATGGACATTAGGTAAGATAAATAACTTACTCATAATGGCGTTTACGAATATCATTAGCTCTTGTGGAATGTGGTCCATTTAGGGTTCAGACTAAAGGCAGCATACTGTGCTAGAGAGAGCACAAGATTAATAATCGGGAATGCCAATTCTAACCTTTCCTAGCTGTGTGACCTTGAGCAAGTCACTGCATCCTCCCAGGCTCACATTTTATTATTCTATGACATAAGGCTAAAATAATTTCCTATCTGTTGTGAGTATTGATGGAGATTGTATTACAGTTGTGAAGAAATTAGGTATATCACCCACTTTACTTGAAGTACAGGTTTTCTCAGAAGTTCTAATATTCAAATATGTGTATATTTCTTTTTCTTTTTCTTTTTTTTGAGACGGAGTTTCGCTTTTGTTACCCAGGCTGGAGTGCAATGGCGCGATCTCGGCTCACTGCAACCTCCTCCTCCTGGGTTCAGGCAATGCTCCTGCCTCAGCCTCCTGAGTAGCTGGGATTACAGGCACGTGCCACCATGCCCAGCTAATTTTTTGTATTTTTAGTAGAGACGGGGTTTCACCATGTTGACCAGGATGGTCTTGATCTCTTGACCTCGTGATCCACCTGCCTCGGCCTCCCAAAGTGCTGGGATTACAGGCTTGAGCCACTGCACCCGGCCTATGTGTATGTTTCAAAGGACACAGAATTGGTTATATCAGTGATGATGAGACTTATTTATCTTATACCTGCCAACAACATATCAGGTGATATATATATATATATATATATATATATATATATATGCATATATATACATATATATATATATATAAAACACATAGTAATATATATATTACTGTATTACCAATATCTACCAATATCTATATTATCATTGATCAGGTGGTGTGTGTGTGTGTATATATATCACGAGGTCAAGAGATCAAGACCATCCTGGTCAACGTGGTGAAACCCCGTCTCTACTAAAAATATATACATATATATATATATATATATATATATATACACATACCCCCAAACCCAACTTATTTTCCTCCTCAAATTAGTACATGTGGATAGAAAACCAGGTAATGTGGAAAGAGGAGGCAATGTGTGGTGATAACACATTATATATAGATATTGGTAATATAGTTATAATGGTAATATAGATATAATATAGATATTCTATATTTCTATAATCTAATCAGAAATATATGAGAGAGAAAAATGTACACAGTTTATCAGTGGACAAATACCTTTCCAAAATACCAGATTTTTCAACACTGGAAATTTATTAAAAGGAATAAACTATTCTTTCAAAGCAGACTATAAATAATTTCCCTCTGAAGTGTGTTTGCTGAGCACTAGGAATCCCATTTTTTTGCTTCAGGGCAAGAAAATGCTCTCATGAATGAAATTGGACCTCTATGTCTCACCATACAGAAAAATCAAATCAAAATGGATTAAAAACTTACATCTGAGACCTCAAACTAAGAAACTACTATATGAAAACATTGGGGAAACTCTCCAGGATGTTGGTCTGGACAAAAATGTCTTGTGTAATACTGCACAAGCACAGGCAACCAAAGCAAAAATGTACAAACTGGAACACATCAAGTTAGAAAGTGTCTGCACAGCAAAGAAAACAATCAACAAAGTGAAGAGACAACCCACAGAATGGGAGAAAATATTTGCAGACTACCCATCTGATAAGGAATTACTAACCAATGTATAAGAAGCTCAGACCACTCTATAGAAAAAGAAATCTAATAATCTCATTTTTAAAAAAGCAAAATATTCAAATAGGTATTTCTCAAATGGCAAACAGACATGAAAGAGTTCTCAGCATCATTGATTACTAGAGACAGGCAAATCAAAACTACAACAATATATCATCTTACCCCAGTTAAAATGGCTTTTATCCAAGAGACAAACAATAACCCTCACCAATGCTGGTGAGGAAATGAAGAAAATGGAACACTGATAACACCATTGGCAGAAACGTAAATTAGTACAGCCACTGTAGAGAGCAGTTTGGAGGTTCCTTAAAAAAGTAAGAGTAGAGCTACCATACAATCCAGCAATCACATTGCTGAGTATATACCCAAAAGAAAGGAAATCAGTGTATCAAAGAGATATCTGCACTTCCATGTTTACTGTAGCACTGCTCACAACTGCCAGGATTCGGAAGCAACTGAAGTGTTCATCATCAGATTACTGGATAAAGAAAATATGGTACATACACAATGGAGTGCTACTCAGCCATAAAAAGAATGAGATTTTGTCATTTGCAACAACATGGATGGAACTGGAGGTCATTATGTGAAGTGAAATATGTCAGGCCCAGAAAAACAAACTTTGCATGTTCTCACTTATTCGTGGGAGCTAAAAATCAAAACAATTGAATGTATAGAGATGGAGAATAAATGGGTGGTTACTAGAGGCTGGGAAGGGTATTGGGGGTGGGAGAAATAGCAGGTTAATGAGTACAAAATAAAAATAGGAACAATGAATAAGACAGCGTTTGATAGCACAACAGGGTGACTATAGTCAATAATAATTTAATTATACATTAAAAAATAACTAAAAGAGCATAATTGGTTTGTAACACAAAGGATAAATGCTTACAGCGATGGATACCCCATTTACCCTGATGTGATTATTACACATTGCATGCCTGTATCAGAGTATTGTGTGTACTCCATTAATATATACATCTACTATGTATCCACAAATATTTAAAAGTAAAAATCTTGTATAATACAATGACACTATAGTTTATAGTGTTCCTCCACTATAGTTTACACTATAGCTTACATTTTTAGTTCCTCCACTATAGTTTACATTTTCATTTCATTTTATGATTCTGAGAAGCAATTATTCTATTACTCAGAGAAGCAGTTTTTTAGTAAGTTATCTCAAAGTCTCCCTCTCTCCTTGGAGACATGCTTCCATTATTCTTAGAAGCTCCATCTATGAGCTTTCTTTTCTTGGCCAAGGGTGTAAATAAAAAAACCCAATTGAATTTCGAATTTAGGCCCTCGCCTTAGTTGTGTAAGAAACAGACTGAATTATTTATAACTATGGGCGTCCAGGTTTTCATCACCACTGGCAGATGGGTGTTTTAGAGCGTTCACCTTTAAGATATCCAGAATACAAGCTGTTGATCCTCTGTGGATTGTAAATTTCTAGACTTGGGCTTCTTGGTTCCTGTCGGTTTTTGTCAAGTTTTATGATCACCATTACATTAGCCCCTCTGAAATGTTGGGAAGCTGGGAGCCTCCTTCCTATTAGGAAGCCTTGCCTTGACTTTCATACCAATAAAGTTGTTCTTAGACCAGAGTTCATCCTAATAAGCATCTTGAGAATTGTACCTGAACTAAGAATTATTTCCCCCTCTGTCTGCCTAAGCCTCAGAATCTTACACAGCCTACATGCCTTGAATCTAAGACAGGACTTATACCATAACAACTTTTTTATCACCTTCCATCAGGCAGCAAAGCCTCCAGGTGGATTAGGCTGAGTGTATAAGAAGCTTATAAGGTAGCAGATGTCAAGCCTCAGTAAAGGTTATTCTACTAGGGCTATTCTCTTTCTGGACACAGATTTCTTCCTGGACTAGTGTAGGATGTGGAAGGAGGAATGGTATCTGCCACAAACCCTTGGAATGCTCAAGATAAATGATCCTCTGTGACAGATGTGCACATGGTCTAAGAATCTAGGGCTGAAAGCAGCAACATGTAAAAGGACAATGGAATACAAATGGGATAATGTTAGTTGATCATCTTTTCAAGTATGACACGCGAAGGATTACTAGAATGCAATGCTGCTGTGATTTCTAGATACCAAATCTTTATTTTATGCAGAAATACACATTTCTTCATGAGAAAAACATAAGTTAGGTGTCCACATTATGCTTTCATTTGAGGAAGAAATATTTAGGAAAGTTCTCTACCATCTAACCAGGATTAATAAATAAAGATCTTACCTAGTCAAATGTAGTCCCAAAAGTTGTTGAAAGGATGCAGAACAGATGGGCTAGAGAGAGAATTTAAAAATCAGCTTTAATAAACTCTTCCTAAGAGCCAAGATCTACATTCTGATGGCAAACTGCACAGTAATATAATTGTCTTAGGGATGTAAAGACTCCATGCAGAATATTGGCTTTGTTGAGTGATTTTGGCTGTCTAGACTATTGGTATGTTACTTACTTGTGTGTTACTTTCAGGCCACTGGAGTAATATGATTAAACCAGCTACTTATATGACCCTCCTGTAACAAGCATGAGTGTCAGGATCACACTGATGCAGAGGTGTGAAGCAGAGTGCATTTCTCAAGATGCTTTAGGCCATCAGGATCTGGTGGCCTAGCACTCTGTTCTCCTGGCTCCAACTTTTCCAAGAAATCTGACCTTCTAGCAGATAACCTAAATTAATGTCAAGTACAAATGGATTCTCCATAAAAGCATTTGACTAATTCATTGCCTAGATCTTAACACTTGTGGCCAAATTTCCAGTTTTCCTGATGAATGACTTCTTGTTAGAAAATGTCAGAAAAGGGGACGACATCATGGGCTTCTGAGTCAAACTACTTCCTCCCACACACCTAAGTCATGGGTCAAGGCTTTTATCAATTTCCTTTCTAGAATTTTTCCTAGGCTCCAATCTAAAAGGAGTTTGGTGCCAGATGGGTGGGAAGCAGGGTTGTGATTAGCTATTTATTTATATTTCTACAATGTTGATTATGCTTTTATTGCTAGGGATTTCCATTCACTTTCTCTGAATAGAAATTTGGTATTCCTGCGGTAGTGGTGAGGGGCTGGTGGCAGAATATCTTTACATGGCCACACAAAACCAATCACAATCTGGTGAGCCCCTGGAGTATCTTGCTTAAAAGGGTTCTCTTCACTGGTAGTACTCACTGGAGCCAACCCAGTTCCCTGGGGAATGCTGGTGTCTGCTACTTGCAGAGCTGGCTGTCAGGTTGGTCCTGTGTGTTTATAATTAGCTATGATGTCTGGATGTTGATAGAGTGAGTCTGGCCCATTGGTTCCCCTCCAAAGAGGGGTTTCCTGGCTAGTTCTCCTGTGTCAGTAATGCCAAGTTCATAGTTGCCTGGAGACGCCAGAGATGCAGATTCATTTGGCTGAGCTCTGGTTGTGAAGCAAAGTGCCGAGAAAGCAGATCTGAGACCAAACCTGAATAGTAATCAGTGGGCTTCTCCAACCACTTGGCTCCTCTGCTTTCCAACGTTATGCTGAATGTTTTAGAGCATATTTAGTAAACATGTCACTAGCAATTGCCAGTCCTTAGTCTTTCCCATTCCTTTTTTTTTTTTTAATGGTTTTTCTTTTTCCTTTGGGTTAGTGTGATAGGCTGGTTTTACAATGTATCTGAATGTGTCTCAGTGTGTTTCAGGCCAGACAAATTGGAAGATTTGTTTTTGCTAGCTATTAGCTTATTATACATCCACTCCTTATGAACCAGGTAAATAATATACATTCTTTTCTTTTATCATCAGATTTGGCTTGTTCTTTTCTCCTGAGCAAGGTGAGCTTAGAGTACACATCCATTCACATACAACTCGGCTTGAATTTATAGATGCATGCAGTTTTTTCTTTTTTTCTTGCATTGAATTCAAAACACAATATTCCTTTGTGCTTTAGTTCATATAGGATACAACTACACTCTGCCAAATGGGAACTGAATGGTTTCTAAATTCTTCCTCTTTAATTATTCCAACCCTAGTATGAGATGAAATTGGGATTCTTGTTCCTCCCAGTCCTTGCCTCCTTCTTTCTCCTTATTCTTACTACTCCTCCCTACATGTATATTTTCCTTTAGTTGTTGTGTAGCTCCTTATAGATCCCTGAATATATCAAGATACTTCATGTTTTTTTGTCTTCATAATTGTGTGTTAGTTTCCTATGAATATTGTGATGAATTACCACAAACTTGGAGTCTTAAGTAGCAGCAATCTATTCTCTCACAGTTTTGGAAACCAGAAGTCCAAAGTCAACATCTATATAGGTTTACTCTCACTCTGGAGGCTTTAGGGGAGAATCCATTCCATGTCTCTTCTGGCTTTTGGTGGCCGCTCTCATTCTTTGGTTCATGGCCATGTTAGTCCATTCTCTGCTTCCAAGCCCACATTGCCTTCTTCTCTTCTGTCAGTGTCAAATATTCCTCTGCCTTCCTCTTACAGAACACATGTGATTACATTTATGGCCCACCCAGATAATCTAGGGTAATCTCCTTATCTAAAGATTCTTAACTTAATCACATCTGTAAAACCCTTTTTCCATATGAGAGAACATTTATGAGTTCTAGAGATTAGGACTTGGATATCTTTTGGGGGGTTCATTACTCAGCCTAACATCCCCATGCTATTTCCTTAGTTTGGGGCATTCTGTCCACTTTTTGTTATCTAGTCAGTACATCTCAGACTATCGATGATGAAGGATCATTTAACAAGTTAAATTCAAATTTGTCACAGACTGATAATTTTTCAAAATCACATGCTTGCACCTTGCAGTCATACCAAATTAGTCTTATAATTTCCAAACTCTTACTCCTCTCCCACATCAAACCCATAACCAACACTTTGCATACTGCCACTAGTGCACAGTCCACACTTTGAGCAATACCAATCTATATGACACCTACTCATCTTTTCCAGGAATCTTTTCTGGCTCATTATTTCTGACTTGAGTTTAATGGCCCTGCCCATGTTCTCGTTGTTCCTAAGAGTCTTTATTTTTCCTTCACTTTCTAGTTCTTAATTATTTGCTTGATCCTCGATTCTTAAGCCCCTTAAGTGTTAAAAATCGTGCTCTGGTAGATTTTGAGCCTAGCATGGATCTTGATATATAGTAGACACCTAATGAGTTTTTATGGAATAAATGATTGATATATACATGGATTCTTAAGGTTGCATCCAAAAATGAACAGAGAAAAGAATTATTTGGGGGGAAAATGTAAGAAAAGGATGACACTGACGAAACTGAAGGAACCCTAGGATGGTGTAGTAGATTACAAAAATGTTCACAAAATTTCCCATCAAGAAGAAAAATTTATTTCCTTACCCTTTAAATCTGGGCTGGCCTAGAGATTTGCTTTGACCAATAGAATTGTAATATCCAAGTGAGTTAGAAGGACTGTGACACACACTGAGTTTCAAATTAAGAGTCCTATTAATTAGCTGGTGACAGAGAGATGGCTAATGCTTAAAGTTCTCTTGGTCCTGAGGAAGGGTCTTGATTTCCCTTTATATCTTGATTTAGATAGAGAAGAGGGAGCCTAGCTGAAGTGGAATTTTACAGAAACAGAACAGGCAAGTTAGCTAGTAACCAAGGGGGAGGTGGCTCCCGGGATTGTTGGTTACCAAGGGTATTTCCAGATAATCCCCAAGGGGGGTTTAAAGAGAGTTATACATAATAGCAAGTGTGCTTGCCAAGCAGGATGTAGTTACATTAGTTATATGCTAGGATAAGCACAGAGTTAGCGTGACATAAGCACAGCTTCAATGTGGCCCAGTTATGCACCCAAAGGGACTGTGGTAGGAAGGGGGAAGCTAAGTTGGAGTTTACAGCTTAGATGGAGTTAGTGATGCTAGCCCAGGGTAGGTTATTACAGAATGTGGCAGAAATTATAACTGACACTTGGAACTAGGCTTTCCAAGGTTTTATAGCTTTTGTTATTCTCTGCCAACATATGAACAAGGCTGGCTTAGCTTCCTGGAGAATGACAGACCTTCAGAGGAGGCACCATCCATTGGCTATTAAGGAATCTTTTGGAGCCCCTAAATATATGAGTAAGTCCAGTCAAGGACAGTTGAGTCCAGATCACTCAAGTAAAACCACCTGAATGAGCCCAATGCAAATTGATAATACACAGAATCATGGGCTATTTAAAATGGTGGTTGTTTTAAGCCGCTAATGATGGTGGTTTGTTATACAGCAAAAGCTGACTGATCCAGAGAGGAATCAAAATGGGACACAAAAGTTAATCAACAATTGTCTTCTCCTAAAGCAGAATAGAGATGGGTTAAAACTGTGACAGGGAGGACTAGAATCAGATACTACAGAGTACTTTTCCTTTGCAGACTGTGAAACATTAAAAGACAGATAGCAAAAGGAAGAAACATAGATGTAATTTGCATTTCTGGCCATAAAACAAAAAAAGGCACTAACAGATCCACGTGGAGCTTAAATCCAAGACCTGTGGTCCATATTAGAAGCAGAGTCAACAGGCAAGTTGGTGATTGTGAAGTTCAGCACAACTGAATTTAAAAAATGACAAGAAGTTTTCTTGAGATTTGCAAGCATCGCTGAAAAGAGAGGAAGAAAGCAGTTGAAGATTTCAGCTTTAGATTTTCATAACTTGAAGTTGTGCTTCTCCCTCCTCATGGCTCATTTGGTCTACCTTTTATTCATCCCTTCTACAAATGTTTACTCTTTCCCTCTCCTGCACTGGGCTCAGGGATAGGTACTGAATAACTTGATGGTGAATAGGGCAGACACAAGACCTCACAGATCTTACAGTTTGGAAAGGAAAACAACCTAATAGACAACTATTACACTTGGAAACTTAGGCTTTTTTGCTTTTTTCAGATGCATCAAACATACCTCTCTGCTTTTGTGATTCCCACCTACATGTGTAGCCAACCTCCATCAAGCCCCAGCATCTGTGTCTTTCAGCATAACACTTATATCACTTCAGGACTGGTCTGAAATCAGCTGTTTGAAATCACGCATCACTAAGTTATTGATGTGGATCATGATGCATCAGGGAAAGTGGAGTCAGAGGTGTGAGAAAAGAAGCAACACATCTGGTGGAGGTTTTATGGGCTTACAGGTGAGCCTGTTCGTGCCAGCCTGCAGTGAAGAATTTTAACTTCTGCTATAAAACATCTGAGGCCTACAGATCACAAATCAGATATATTGCATCCAACGTTAAAAACATCTCGTAATTTACCGCAGTAAATCAATCAATGTTTTCCTAGAAATATTGGAACTGAAACAAGAGTTGAGTGAAAACAGAAAAATCTCTAGAGGTTTAGTTGGCTTAAAGGTATTTCTTGAAATATTGAATCCCAGAGGCTAGAAAACTGTATTAGAGATATCCTTGAAAGATGCTTTTTCCAAGTGATGGAAAAGTGGCTTCCAGAAAGTTGTTTATTACTTGGTAGAAGGAAACAGTTAGTTAGGTTACAGGAGGACAGTCGGCTCTCAGTTGCCCAGGGCCAGTTATTCCAAAACTGTGCTTTGATCCCTGTGTCCATTCTTCATACATTGGAACTGCCATCCAAAGGATTGCTGAGGAAGATGGAGAACATGTAACTCAAAATTAACAGCATGCTAAAAATTGGCAGCATGTTAGCTATACTTGTTCTTTAGAGAGCTATATGAGAGAGTGGCTTCATCTGTCTGATATAGTGGTCCTTAATACTTGTGGGTTTTATTTATTCCACTATATTTGTCCATATTCACAGGAGTAGGTAATCCAGGGGAGGCAACCAGAATACAGATTTCCATTGCCAATATTTTCGCTTCTATTTTTAAATTTTTAGCATAACCATTTGTCTGCCAAAAAAGAAAAAGGAAAGTTCCCAGAAGGGTCCAGCAGAAAGACCATGGAACTGGTGGCTAGGAAAGAGGTTTCTGTTCTGGGCTCAGAGATCATCTAACTTTTTAATTCTCTGGTTCTTTATTGTAAAAATGGACATGAAATAGTGCATTCTAGTCCTTGTGGTGATGAGGAGGGAGTTAACACTAATAACAGGGAAAAGAGATGCTTTAAAAAGTTAAAAGCACTGTGTAAATATAATATCTAAAATTTGAAACTTCTAATATTATACCCTTTGGAAACCTCTCCTACAGCAGCTCTCAGTTCTGGTCCAGGGACTAGAAGAGGTTGAGAGAGTGACCATGCGCCCTTCTTCTCCATGTGTGAAGATGCCTCCCCCTCACTGCAAAACCTCTTGTTTTGGCATCAGTTCTCAGCAGCTCACCCTTCCTAGGTAGGTAGCTGTCCACTGCCATCTCCTAAGAAATCCTGATTGGCTTAGTTTCCTTATTCACAGGCATGGTATTAAACCTGGGGATTATAATTTCTTCCAAGTTACAGTTGTTAGTTTGCACACAGCCACAGTTCAGGATTTGAAATCTTAAGATCTTTCTATTAAATGTCACCACTGTCTCAATCCCAAAATTATAGAGGCACTTTAAAAATAAATAAATAAATGAAAGGACATTGTTGGGAATTTGAGCCCTTGAATTCCCCTAAAATTATTCTCCTTTGGTGAGAAAACCCCTACCGATATTACATCTTGTTCTATTCTTTAAACTATAAGGGAAAACACGTGCAAATCCATATATATGCATACCAGAACCAGGAAATGCTCTGTTACCAAAATTCAAAACTAGATGGAGATCAAAAAACTACTTAATGGGTATTATGCTTATTACCTGGATGATGAAATAATCTGACACCAAACCCCTGTGACACACAATTGACTTATATAACAAACATGCACATGTACCCTGAACCTAAAACGTAAGTTAAAAAATTAAAAAATTACTCAGAGCAGAAAAAAAATCAAAACGGATTCTACCCACCTACTTCATTAAATGCATGCATACATAGAGACATCATTTATTTCTTAATGGCCCTAAGTGAAGTACACTGTGGTTTTTGAAAACAGAATGCTAATATGGATGCCAGAGTGTGAGAAGCCACAGAGTATAAGGGAAAACCTCTTGGATCCAGGGCCAGGAAGCCTCTGCTACAAACATGCATGTGACCAAAGTAAACTGCTTAATCCTCTGGACTTGAGTAAAGGAGAGACTGAGTTCAGTAATATTTATGAGAATTCTTCCAACTGTAGTATTGGATTTTGATACTGAAAGGAATTCTAGTGTATTGCATTCTTTGGGTTTCTCCATCTTGTTTAGGGTCTAGGATGACTTCTTTCTTTCTTCTTTTTTTCTCTCCTCTATCCTTCCTTCCTTCTTTCCTTCATTCCTTCCTTTCTTCCTCCCTTCCTTCTTTCCTTCCTTCCCCATCCCTTCCTCCCTCCCTCCATCCCTTCCTTTCATCTTTCCTTCCTCCCTCCCTCCCTCTCTCTCCCTCCCTTCCTTCCTTTTCCTTCCTTCCTTCCTTCCTTCCTTCCTTCCTTCCTTCCTTCCTTCCTTCCTTCCTTTCTTCCTCCCTTCCTTCTTTCCTTCCTTCCCCATCCCTTCCTCCCTCCCTCCATCCCTTCCTTTCATCTTTCCTTCCTCCCTCCCTCCCTCTCTCTCCCTCCCTTCCTTCCTTTTCCTTCCTTCCTTCCTTCCCTCCTTCCTTCCTTCCTTCCTTCCTTCCTTCCTTCCTTCCTTCCTTCCTTCCTCCCTCCCTCCCTCCCTCCCTCCCTTCCTTTCCTTCCGTCCTTCCTGCCATCATTTCCTGAGTGCCTGAGATGTGCCTGGCACTTGCTAGGAGTGGTGATACAGCAGTCCCTGAGCTTATGCAGCTTATATTAGTGAACTCAGAGACTAAACAATGAGTCCATCAACATCTGTGAAGACTTAGCAAGTTCTCTGCCAGCATGGCTCCAGTTGTCTTGTAAATCTGAAGGAGGTAGGCCATATAACAAAAGGCCGAGACAGATCCCTGCCTGGCATTTTAGCCTCCAATTTATGTTGTCAGCCAGGAGAAAGTTAAGTTTAGAGGCTGGAGTCTGGAAGGCAAAGGGCAAGGCATACTCTAATGGGTAACCATCATGCAATTCTTTGGTCTCATGGTCTCTTTTATAATCTCTATTAGAGGGGCAGATTGGGAGATCAGGCATCCTGACCCAGTCACAGAGCAGGAGGAGCCACATTTCCTGCTTGTCAGGGGAGTGCATCTCCCTCCCCTCCCCTCCCCTCCCCTCCTCTCAACCACAAAGTTCTATGTGATTACAGATGATGAACCAGAGAGACTACTTGTATTTTGAATGGCTGCAGAGTATGAACATTTCCTTATAAAAAGAGCCTTTGTCCCTTTTATCGATATTTAAGAGGGTGAAGATAAGATGATTCTGGATCTGGTATGGAGAAAGCTCCCCCAAAATTGGTCTGAAACTTGTGATAATCATTTGCCAAATGAAACTGGTCCAGACACCATCCAGCACCTCCAAGAGTCCTTACAACGCTGCTCATTTGGGTAAGATGAGTCAGTATCACACAGCTTCACTTGTCACACAAAGGAAGGGAGAGTTATAAAGATCAGATGGAGGCTCCCATCCTCACTTCATAATCCAGTTGGACATGCTAGTGAAGGAAGGGCTTCTGGAAGGGCTACATGAGTTGGCAGAGGTCAGCAGCTCAGCATAGCACTTGACATAAAATGAGCATGTTGCAAATGGCAGGAATTAAAAGATATAATATAGGTTGTAGACATGTTCCTCCTTCATTTTATGTCACAAAATGTGCTTAAGTGATTGCTTAAACGTTAAAACATGCTGGAAATAAATGCACTTAGGCTTTATTTTCTTTCCTTTTTCTTTAGTAGAAACTATATATTTATTTCATTTTAGGTCCTAGTCAAGTACTCATACCTCAACGTATCATTGCTTCTTCCTCTTGTTATGGGGTTAGAAATTTGTGTAAGGCAATGAGGATTTTCCAGTTATTAAAATTCTTCGGGAGAGAGAAAACTTTAGCCTCTTTAGGCCAGCACCTAATGAGACAGTTGGGAAGAGCAAACCAAATAATTTTGGAAAGCAATCTTTGACTACAATCCTGATCCAAGAGGATCAGAAGAGTTATCTATTGCGAGACGGCCATGTGTCTCAATTTAACAATAGTATGCATTCTCGCCTGATTTTTCGCTTAAGTCATATAATACCCCTGCAAGCAAATGAGATTATGTCCATTTTCATACATGAGGAAACCTAACCTTGTGCTTCTTAGGTTAGGTGTTAGAATTTATACAGGTCTGTCTAATTTCAAAGCAAAATTTCTTTTCCTTACTGCCAAAGATGGGGAGAAGAGTGGAAAATAAGAAAAGAAGTTAGGTTAGAATGGGAAGGTTCCTAAGACAAAACTGGCTTCTTAGCATTTGTTTAGGACAAGCATTAGAATCAACAAACAAACAATAGCAACAAAACAGGAGAATATTCTGTCTTGGCCTGCTTAGGTTGCTATATTAAAATACCAGACATTGGGTGGCTTGAACAATTGACATTTATATTCTCACAGTTCTCGTGGAGAGAGGTCAGAAAACAGAATGCTAGTGTGGCAGGTTTCTGGCGAGGCCTGTCTTCCTGGCTTGCAGACACTAGATCTCTGGTGTCTTTTCTTATAAAGATACTAATCCTATCACATCAGAGCCCCACCCTTATGACCTAATTTAGCCTTCATTACCTTCTTAGAGGTGCTGTCTGCTAATACAGTGACACTGGGAATTAGGGCTTCAACATAAAGATTTTGTAGGGACACAATTCAGTCCATAATTATGCTTCTCTCTGAGTTAAAGCTTGTCTATGTCTACCTTATTTTTGTTTTCTATGCTTAAACCCCATTATAAAATGCTACTATGCTTAAAATCGTGTTATAAAACTCAACTTATTCAGGATGGAATAATGAATGAATAAAAGCACTTGGAGGTCCCTTCTTTCCAAGAGATTATAAAAATTGATGCTAAAGTATAATACGAGTAAAGAAAAGAACTTTCAGTGACTTAATTTCTTTAAAAAAGTTCTAAGAGTTTTCATTAGATAACTTCCATGATAGCTAGTTTCATCTAGAATAAGGTTTCTTAAAGTTTCTCAAAAGCGACACTATTGAAACGATGGGCTAAATAATTGCTTTTTTTGTGAGGGTTACACCGTTCATTATAGGATGTTCAGCAGCATCCCTGGCTTCGGCCAACGAGATGCCTGTAGTACCCTGTGCCTCTCCCACCACCACCCCGTCTTGGCCTCAATCATAATGATAAAAATTGTTTCCAGACATTGCCAAATATCCCTGACAGGATAGGGATGTGACAAAGTCATTTGATCTAGATTCTAGATTGTAGACCACAAAGTATTATGGATCTTAGAGAAGCTTCTAACTTCAAAACAGAATCTGTTTCAATATCATTGGGATGTATAATCCCTTGATTCTTCCCTTTTCTCCATTTTTAAATTTATTTTATTTTATTTTTTTGCCTCTGTTGCCAGGCTGGAGTGCAGTGTTGTGATTTCAGTTCACTGCAACCTCCACCACCCGGAGGATTCAAGTGATTCTCCTGCTTCAGCCTCCCGAGTAGCTGGGACTACAGGCATGCACCACCACACCAAGCTAATTTTTGTATTTTTAATAGAGACCGGGTTTCATCATGATGGCCGGGATGGTCTCGATCTCCTGACTTCGTGATCCACCCACCTCGGCCTCCCAAAGTGCTGGGATTACAGGCATGAGCCACCGCACGTGACCCCTTTTCTCTCTCTTAACCAGGTCTGTGCCTCATGTATACTCACAGATTTCCTACTCTGCCCCCATTTCCTTTAGCCACTTGTCCTTCTGCTGTTTCTATCTTATCAGAAGTGTCCATTCTCTGCTCCTGATACCAGATAGGTAAAGGCTAATTGAGTAGGAAACAACTTTGACAACTTTAATACACTTCTTGGTTCTGCTGCCAAGGTATTCTCTCAAGTTTCAGCTAAGCAGTGGCCAGAAATTTGCCTCTCAAATTTCTAGTGGACCCCCACTCTCATATCCTATCATGAGACAAAGCTTGTCTACATCTTTACTTCAAAGATCAAGACTTTTTGGTCTGACTGCTGTTAACATCTGTCTTCCTCTACAGACCTTCAATTTCTTTATTTGCTCTGAAGGAAAGTCCATTCTGTTGAGGGCACTCTTGGTCTTCCCTATTATTACCTTTTTCTTGCTTTGCTCCCCTCCTCATGTTTCCTTGTTTCCCCTTGCATCTTAATCTCTTATTCTCCTTGTCTTCTGTTTCTGAAAACTTACTTAAGTTTTCTTTTACCTTAAATTAAAAAACAAAAAAATCCTTTCCCTAAGCCAGTGGTTCACAATTAGGAAAGATTTTACATTCCAGTGGACATTTGGCAACATCCGGACACATTTTTTGTTTTTCACTGCTGAGGGCAAGAGTGTTACTGGCATCTTGCGGGTAGAAATCAGGGGTGTTGTAAAACATCCTGTTTAAAATCATAGGCCCTTCCCTTCCCCCAACCCCAACAAAGACTTATCTGCTCCAGATATCAACAATTTCTGAGGTTGAAAGTGCTCAACCCTGTAATTCCTTGGAGATGCTACATCACCTCTGCTCTTTCTTTTACTTTTTAACTTCTTGGAAGAATCGTGCACACCTGCAACTCTACTTGCTTATGCTCAATCACATTCACTTACTCCTTAATCCATTGCAATCTAACTTCCTTCCATAGGTCACCCAACCATCAGATCAAGCAACCCCAGTTCAATCTTTAGCTTGATATTACCTTCTCAGCCTGTAGCTTGAGAAATCGGGGAAGATCAGAGGATCATGCATCCCAATAAGGTTGAAGTAAATGGTCTATTTTGGAAATGAGAAGTCTTCCAAGATCCACAATACTTTATGGTTTGGAATCTAGACCCTAGATCAGTAGTTCTTAAATAAATTTGCTCCCCCTCTACCCCTGTCTGGGAACATGTGTTAATGTCTTGAGAGAATTTTTAATGGCATGATTCAAGTAGGGGGCACTACTGGCATCTAGTGGGTAGAAACCAGGGATGCTGCTCAATATCCTTCCATTTTCTTTCTTCTGATTGATCTCTCAGCATCTCTCCTTGGCTCTACCCTGTCTTCATGCTCCTCCAACCTGACAGGTGTTTCCATTAACTCTGTGGTCTCTTTTTCCTTCTCCTCTTTGTTTTATCTACCCTCCTGGTTTGTAAACTTGGTGAAAACATTTTAATCATACCAGGCACCTGGGATGCTTTTCAGGGTTCCTTGCACAAAGGATAACTCAGAAAATATTTGTGTGCTTGAATCAGTATTTGCAACATATATGTCTATGTAGAAAACAAAACAAAGCAAACTGCCCTCCAATTTCATGAAAATTCTAGAGTGAAATTTGGAGCTTTTATGTATCATGTGGCGCATCTTATCTACACTGTTATGCCATGGCAAAATAGGTCCATGGTAAGCCAAGAGAAAAAGGAGTCCAGAATTTGAGTGGAGTTCCTGACACTCTTGCCGAGGAGCTGGTTGGACTCAGGAAACCCTGTATCAATCTTGGGCATATTTCCTCATGCATAAAACAAAGGAGCTAGAGCGGATGAGCTGCAAGATCATTTCCAATTCCAAAGTTCTGTGATCCTAAATAGAAAACCAACAAAGTTGAATCACTAGGAAAATTTTTATAATTCAGCAAGTTTTTCAGTAAAATGACATTCTAAAGTTGGTCTAATCAATTAATATCTATTTGTATTTTGATGGGTCAAACATGCCGTGTTTAAACATATGTGTATATATGGGATACATACAGAGACAACATTATGTATTTGCAAAATATATGTGTATATATATATCTATGCGTATTTGTTGTGCAAGCATCATGTAAATCCTGTAAAACCAGGCTTTATTTTTAAATCAAATGTTCCAGTGCAGTTCTAAGTAAGAGAAGTTGATCATAAAAGCATAGATTCAGCCTTAACAATTGTGTCAAAGATAATGACAATGTAATGAGGGAATTTAAGCAACAATCGCAAATGATGTGTATTTTTCCCCCACCAAGAACATGTTAAATTAACCAGTAAGCCTTGGAGCCATGCATACCTGATGATTATTTTATGTTATCTTGTGTTTTAAAAAAATGGTTCCAAAGTACTAGATTTACAGCACTGCGGAATCCCACACTGTTGCAATGCTGTCTTCAATTCAGCCACTTCATATTGAAATTTCACACGCAATAATTGGCTGACCTTCACAGCTATGGCAGAAACTAATTAAAGCTGTAAGGCTGTGCTAGCAATGCTTTTGTGTGAAATGTGAAGTTTGGTGATAATGAAATATGGGGTGCAGATGTTATTGTCTTAGATAGACTGTGCCCTTGGTTCACACTAATGAAGAACAGCAATTATTAAACAAAAAGTATTTTTTACTCATTATTTTGTGTTGTGAACATAGAAGTACAAACACAGCACCATCTCTTCTACCAGCTTCTCCCAAAACTAATTTTATGGAACTTTACCAGCTGACTTATGTGTCATTAGATATCCAGTTTTCACTTTCTCCCTCTACTGCTCTTAGACCTTTGGGAGCCTTAAGCAAGGACCTGGATGGGTTCAGAGAGCAAAGGGTAAAGGGCATGCTAAAACTGGTCACCCATAAAGATTTTTAGACAGCTGGAGAATTAAATAAATGAAGCTTTTTGGGAATAACTTCACACAGCAAACAGAGATGTTGGTAGAAATATGATGCCCTACACACTGTTGTCGGATCATAGGCAAAGGTCACTGCTGCTCTTGAGGTGCAAGTAGAGAAATAAAGCAGGCCCGGGCTCTGTTTCTTGGTTGTTTGGAGTCTGGGTTCCTATGAATAGGTCAGAGTGACTTGCAGGACTTCCACTGGGTTAAATATAACAAATCACAGATTTGCAACAATTTAAGAAAAACACTAAAAAGGCACATTGCATTTCCAAGTGTTCACTTTCCACGGACAAATGATCTAACCTGATTCTCTTTAGTCCTCTTCTCATTGACTCTATTTTAAAATTTAACTTAATTTTTTTTTTCCTCATTGACTTTGGGCTATTCAGTTCTTATTAACAGGTATAGGTGGGAGAGACATGAGTTAAACCTAAATTGTCTAATTTCCCTATTTGGGGAAGGAGATTGAAATGACTACATTTAACTATTACTTATGTAATTTTCTCTGTCATTCATACTCGATATCATGATCATACAGGTAGCTACTGCATTCGGCTACTGCATCAAGGCCTTGCCCAAGAGATGTCAGCTACTAAAATGCAGCAATGATGAAGACGAGAAGCAGCAGACGCAGCAGTAGGTAGATGGGCATTAACTGGATCATGTTACTTCAGACTAGGCAGGGAAACAAAGGCTTGGGAGAAAGAGGATTCCTGGTCATGGAAATGTCATGTAGGGGGACGTTTGCCATAGAGGTTAGACGTGGGACCTTTGGGCTCCATTTTTTCAATGGTTATGCCAGTTGTCAATATACCTAGTCTTTGAGTAACAGGATACTTAGTGGGACTATGACTGAATTTGAGGAGTAATTAATATAGCTAATGATGGTTACAATGACTGTTGCCATTCTGTGTCTCTTTATTTTGGGGAATGGGTAAGAACATCTCCCCTTGTATGAAGGATAGCTTTACATTGTTAGGTGAAAACAGAGATTTGCATAGTTATTGTAAAGAAGTTCAGTTGCACACAGATGGGTGCACTTAGAAGCTCAGTGACCAAAGGGGTGGACTATGTCAGTTATTAGGCTATTGCCTCTCACTTCCAAATCTACGCTTCCTTGCCCTGCTTTTGATAGTGGGACATTTCTCCCTTGCCAGCTTGCACAATGTTACATTTTTTTTCAGTAGAGGGCACTAGAGGGACACTGCAGGAGGAAAGGGCTGTTCTTTCTGGTTTCTGAGTGTTTTCTGGTTACTTCTGTAGTATAAAGTGGCCAGGATTCACGGGACACCAGTGGGGCTCAGAGGCAGCACCTTTCATCAGCATCTCCCCCTTAGCAGCTTTTCCCCAGAAACACAGAGGACAACTTATTAGATGTTCCACTATTATGGGAAACCGGCCTGCCATTCAGTGAGCTATGAATGATCAAGTCCTCTCCAAGGGAGACTGGATCTCACTGAGACCTTGAAGGAGGCAGGGCTTCATTGAGTCCTCTGCTTCAACCCAAGAGGTAGTGGCTGCTCCCTCTCTGTATTGTTTCTATAATCTTACCTCCAGTAGGTAAGAATTACCTACACCTAAAATGGTAATCCGCTCGGGTAGTTAGTAATCCTTTTTCACTAAGCTTTCCGTGTTCAAATTGCTGCGTGGCTTCTGTCTCCTGATTGGAACCTGGTTGATTCAGTGACCCTCCCATCTTCAATTCAATGACTTAAAAAAGAAGCAAATGAATTTATTTATTATCATGACTGATTTAGTTAAATATAAAAGGTGTGCTAGGAAAGAAGGTATTGGTAATAGAAAAATGACAGAATACAATGAAAGTAATTGTCAGTTTTTAGAAGAGGTAGACATGAATTAAAATATTACAACCCTATATAATTTTCAGTGTAAATAACAATGAAAGAATGAACCAAAACTCTTAAGTTTACCCTATAAAAATAAAGCAGTAAATTAGAACGACTGAAAATGTAGAAAACACAAAAATGTGGACACATTGTTTCATGTTAAAATGTACAGAGTACCCACTTAGAGATGACAAAAGGCCTCTAATGTTAAATCCTTTGTGCCAAAACATGAAACATCTGCTTTGGAATAGTCCTGGCCTACAGTGTAGAAGGAAACATTAGATCGTCTCAGTCTCAGGAACTGGTTTCACTCCTATTACCTTTCATCTAGAATGCATCTCCAATTCACTTACTTGAGGCAGACTCCATAGTGCTGCTAATTGTATAGAAGCAAGATCCTGAACACTTCCCTCTCTTTACACCATTGTCATTTTCACCAGGAAATCTACCATTACACAAAATATGACCAAGTATGGAGTTGATACAGTTAAATAGAACAGTAAAGGGACCTAGCTGGAACATTAATGAGAGTCAAGGCACAGCGATGGAAGCCAGCTCTTCCCCAAGGAGAGAAATTGCCCCCTTAGGATATCAAAACATATTTCTCCTCAGGCTGCTTGGCACGTGGACCTATCAATACCAGGCATAGAGCAGTGTGCAGGTAGAGACCACCCATGGGAATGGCATCAGGGGACAGCAATTCAGACAAAAACAAAAGGGTAATAACTTGTTCGGTGAGAAATAAATAAGTTACAATGCTCCTGACCAGGTGTCTGGTCTGATGCTTCTATGCTAGGAGTGCCCCTTTGGCTTAGAAAATATAATGTCAAACTTCTTTTCAAGCCAGAGCCCTGGGGACAACTAAAACGGGGTTGCTTCGGAGAACTGCTTTTTAACCAGAGGCCGAGCCAAGTGCTGCTAGTAAAACATCAGATGGTCTTTGTGGTGGTTTCTTTCAGACTGGGCTGGCTTCTGGCTGATGGGTCTTTGGTGTCTGCCTGTTTTTAGCAAAATTTTCTTTTCTGTTTTTTCTTTTTAGAGATGGGATCTCACTCTGAAGCCATGCTGGAGAGCAGTGGCATGATCATAGTTCACTGCAGCCTCGAGCGAAATTTTAATTTGAGGAACTGTTTGTGGTAGAATACCTGTTTGCCTCTATGAAGAAGCAAATGTCGTTTTCAGCCAGAAATAGAGCATGATAGTGATGGTGAATCTGGTTTTTGTGAGTGTCTCAAGTTACTAATGAAGGGGAATTCGTACTCCTTTTACTCCTATTAGGTGCATGAGTAAATTGCTACTCTACTCAACTAGTGCTATAAGGTGTACTGCTAGCAGTCTCACTAAATTAGTAGTTCCTAAACAAGGGGTGCTTTTGGGCTACACCTTGCTTCTGGATATTCTGATTGAGTGGGCTTGTGGTGGGGAATAGGCATCTGTATTTTGATGCCAGGTAGATTTGATGCAGTGATTTCAGGGACTACTATTTGGTAACAATACACTTAATCACAGATTCTTCAAAGGCCACGGTGACCCAATGTAGTAAAAGTTGAAAGAGGAAAAATGGATGCTCTTTGGAGCTTTACTACAAGTTAGAATGAGACTTAGAAATTTGCAGAGGTTTTTGTTAAGCTAGCAAAAATAAAGATGAAAGAGTTTAAATCAGATATGGTATGACTAGCAGAGTTTTGATATATCTGGAACAGTATGAGTTCAGTATCCCAGCACCATAGTATACATCTTCAGGATATACATTCTTATTGCATCCTCTGTAAATAACACCCTTTGGAGCACGTGCTCAATAGGCAAAGGATCAGAAGCGCCATTGATACAGTTTAGCGTACATACTTCATCATCATGGTCTCTGGGTCAGGAGAGGGGACCAATACTGACCAGAGGTGATCTATGACTTAATGGGTAGGTGGCAAAGATGCCAAGGCTGATGAAGAATTTGGAGAATGTTCTGACCACATAACTCTGAAGTTTGAAGCAGAAGAGCCAATATTATTCTTAGTGCCAAGTCAAGAAGAGCCTGATTATGGAATGTTCTGGGAGACTGGCTTTTATTTCTCTATAGTGTGAATTGACTTATGTTAATTTATTTACACTCTTTTGTTAGAGACCCACTAAAAACAATAGGGTAAATTTCAAAGATAGGAGACTGATATCAAGGTATACAGTCCATAGCCATGTAGCAAGACAAAGATTATTGGTCTGTGTAAGAATCACACACATGACATTGACACCCTAGCACCACTCTCTAAAAAGCCATCCTATATGACAGTCAAGCTGATCCATGCAAAGTATTTGTTTACTTATTATAAGGATAATATATATTCATGTAGACTCACATGAACATAATAAAACCCATCGTCTACATCAAGAATATGAACAATTCTGTTGTACTTATGCATCCCGAATCTCTGGCAGGCAGTCTTCAGCAGTTTAAACATCTTATACTAAATTAATTAGGTTTCCTCAGTCATGTTCTTTATATCTAGGTCAAAGTGAAGCAGGATATTTCCCTGACCCATTCAGGGGACTCACGAGACAGGTGTCTCTTTTACTCAGCCCACCTCTCTCAACTCCTTGCAGGAGGGAGTGTGTGAGTGAGTGTGGCAGGAACTGGAGTGCAGGAGCACTGGAACCAGCCAGCTGCTTTGGTGCCCAAGGGATCAAACTCCACTCACATGGATCCACTGCATTCCACCCCTTGTGGGAGGGAGTGCACAGGTGAGTAGGTGCAGGAGCTGGAGCGTGTGCTTTTGGGTACCTGCAGGAGGAAATTCTGTGTGGGCCCTGCAGCAGCATCTAGGTGGGGATGCCTGCAACCCCAGAGGGCATGTTGCAGGTGCTCTTTTAGCTCTGCTATTTCTAGATGGCTTAAGTGTTAACAGTTCTATAGGCCCTCTGCCTTTTCACATGAGGTGGCTGCTTTCCACCAGCAAAATCAAAAAGCCAGTGTGACAGCCTTTTGTATTTGTACTCATGGCTCCCTAGCTCTTGTCCAGCATCCAGGAAAAATGAGGTTGCAGGAACAAATTGAAGAATGGTAGATGCAGGAGATTTTATTGCTGATGAAAGTGGCTCTCAGCAGGAAGGGAGGCTGAAAAGGGGACAAGGTGGGTAGGTAATCTCCCCCTGAAGTCTGGCTGTCTCCGACCAGATTTTTCTCCAAAGTTACGCCATCAAGTTGTCCCTCTGAAATCAATCCACTTCTCTCTGACATCTAGCCATAGTCCTTATGTCCAGCTGCTTTTTCTCCTCTCTGCTGGCTGAGTCTGAGGTCTTATAGGCACAGGATAGGGGGTGGGGTGGGCCATGGATATTTTAGGAAAAGGCAACATTCAAGTGGGAAAACAGGGATAGAAATTCTCACTTTGGGCCTGGCTTTCAGACTTTTCGGCTTGAAGGTGGAGTTTTGTTGGGGACCTGCCCTTTTCTGCCTAGAATGTCTCTGCCCCCTGCCTCTATTATTCTATCTAAAGGTCATTTCCATATTCAATTAAAGCACAGTATTACTGCTTGTTAATACATGTGTGTTTGGATGCATCTCAGGCCAAATATAGTTTCCAAATCAAAAGAACCAAGAACTAGTAGAAAGCTGATTATTAGATTTCCTTGATTCAAAGATATCATCATTTGCAAGAAATACTTTCAATTGTTTTCAAGGAAACAAAAAATAAAAGCCCAAGCATTAAATGTATACATCGTTTGTAAGAAATGTCTTGATCAGAAATGCTAAAACGTAAAAACAAACCGAAAATCCCCAAAAACAGGTATCTTAAAGCTGAACAAAGAGCAGGCTACTACACAGGGATTCTTCCAATGCTTTAATATTGAGTCATAGAAAAGATAGGGTGTTTTGGGGTGCAAGGTGATGTCTTTCATGAAGTTCAAGAAATCCTACAAATCATTCATACTGATAATTTATTTATTTATTTATTTTGAGATGAAGTTTCTCTGTAACCCATGCTGGGCGCAGTGGCATGATCTCAGCTCACTACAACCTCTGCCTCCTGGATTCAAATGATTCTCCTGCCTCAGCCTCCTGAGCAGCTGGAATTACAGGCACATACCACTGCACCTAGCTAATTTTTTGTAAAGACAGGGTTTCATCATGTCGGCCAGGCTGGTCTTGAACTCCCTACCTCAGGTAATCTGCCTGCCTTGGCCTCCCAAAGTGCTAGGATTACAGGCATGAACCACCACGTCCAGCCAGTATATTTAATTTTTACAAGAAAATCATCCAGAGAATTATTTAAAATATACATGTCAAAGGGAGGTCTTATCTTGATTTTATATATTTTTATTGGAGATGGACATTTTTCTATGCAAATTTGCAAGATCTGTAAGTGCACTTAGAGGAGTCTGTGCATACAGAATAAAGGTCTCTTAGGAAAAACTTTATCATGAGAAGGAAGATCACCAAAGCACAGAAGAGCTATCAAACACATCAGGCATGCGAGAGAAAAGATAGCCTCCAGTCCAACCTGTATGGACAGGAACTCAAGTTCTAAAAAGAAGGGATTATCAGTAAATTATAGTAAAACAAAAATAAAGTCAGAAGGATCTCTTTTTGTGGCAAGTCTATAGAAATATAGTTATGTAAGAGAGGGTAACAAGAGGGCTAGAAGATATGACAAGGTTAAAGGACATTCAAGTGTTAAATACCTGGGCTCAAGCGACAAACAGTAGGCTAACCTGCAACTCAATGAAACAAGAAACTGGGGAGGACCACACACAACACTGGTATCACGGACAGCCACAAAGACAGGATGCTCTTGGAGGGCATCAATATCACTACCTTGGTATTACTGAGATCTTTGATGGCACCTATAGTGGAGGCTCAGCAGTGATTCCACACCACTCAAAGACAGCTGAGGAGACATTTTCAGAGAGAATGAAAGCAGGAAGGGAGGCTATGATGGTTAATATTATATGTCCAACCTGATTAGGGTAAGGGATACCCAGAGGGCTGGTAGCACATTAATTTTGGGTGTGTCTGAGAAGGTGCTTATGAAGAGATTAGCGTTTGAATCAGTAATGAATGAGTAAGGACAATGCACTCACACAGGTGAGCAAGCATCATCCAATCCACTGGGGGTCAAATAGAGCAAAAAGGTGGAAGAAGGGTACATTATTTCTCTTTTTGAGTTGGAACATTCATCTCCTACCCTTGGGCATCAAGTTCCTGGTTCTGTGGCCTTCGGAGTCTGAAACTTACACCAGTGGCTCCCCTGGTTCTGAAGCCTTTGGACTCAGACTGAATTATACTGCTGGCTTCCTGAGTCTTCAGCTTGCAGACAGCAGATTGTGGGACTTTTTAGCCTGTGTAATTGCATGAGCTAATTCCCGTAATTGTGTCTATCTATCATCTATCTATCGATCTATCGATCTATCTATCTATCTATCATCTATCTATCTATCTATCTATCTCTATCTATCTAATCTATCTATCTCTCTGAGACAGTGAGGTGGGAAGGACTTCCTGGCAAAACTCCAACCTGCCTATGCACTGGGAGGAGTGTGCACTGGGGTGAAGCCACAGGAGTTTTCACTATTTGCAGCAGGTAGGAGCTTGGCTCCTCCTCTTTCTGTGTGGTAGCTGGGATTCAAGCTGAGAGGCAGTAAGCCCAAGGGCAGGAAGCACTCTAGCTTTGCTAAAGTATCTGTTTCCCCCTTTTTATGTTTTTAAACAAAAAAATCCCATTTTTTTCCACTCTTCGAATTGTCTACGAGCCTAAATATTTGTGGCTGTATGACAATGACTACGTGTTTAGTTAAGGAAAAGTCCTGCAATCTTTATCTACATCTATATCTATATTTATAATCTATGTATATGTATATATAGGAATATATGTATAATTATATATTTTTCATATATATATGTATCTTCTATTCATTCTATTTATATTGCATGGAGAACCTTTTCTAATACAGAAGAAAATGTTAGGTGTCATATTTTAACCAATAGTACATGTCAGACACCCACAGGACCCTTCTCAAAATTGTGTGAGGGGGGAAAGAGGGGGATAAGGGACATGCCATTAACATAAAACTAGATTTCTTTCACTTCTAGGTGGGGATATAGCTTACAAAACTTACATATTTTGACTTAATTTTATCAGAAAATCTATTAAGAAAACCCCAGATAATGCTTATAAGAGTATAGGAAGAACATAGTGCACATTCTGAATGAACTACCATTTTAATAGCTTACACTAAATAATTTCATGTAATCAGTACTCTATATTTTAAAGAAACACACAGAATATAATACATTATTCAGCTATTGAATATAGATGATTTAGTCCTGAATATTGTAAAAATATGTTATTTTCCTATTGCCTGTATTATTAATCAAGCAAATTAAGTCAGTTAAGTGATACCAAATAAAATGTGCCAATTTATTATACACATGAGTTTTAAAATTATAAATTAAATTCTATGTGGTAATTATATTTCCAAAATGTACATGTACATGTTTATGTCTTGAAGACATACTGCTTAGTAGGATTTCTTAATGGTATTTCTTTTTGTTGTTATGATTCAAAAGATACCTCAATAAAGTGATTAAACCACTTGGAAAATCATGTGCATACACACTTATTTATACAGTACATTTTTCCCTTTAAATGAGATACAACATTAATAATTCACATCTTGAAAGACAGTAACATGCATGTGTCTCAGACTGCATTTTCTTCTCCCTTTCTCTCTGGCATTTATGGTAATTTTAAAATAAGTTGGCTATAAAAAGCAAGGAAAACCTGCCTGAGTAAATGTGTTTATAAAATAAAATAAAATAAACACATTTACTCAGGCAGGTTTTCCTTGCTTTTTATGTAGTATCTGAAGTGATAGTTTAAGGAAGAAACTCGCTAAAATCTCAACAGGGACAGCTCATAATTTTCCAGCAGGTTGGTGAGGTCTGAGATGACCTCACCTGGCAGTTATATCCTTGCAATTGCTGACACCTGTATGTTGCATGGAGCATCAGGTGGCCACGAAAGATAAGGAGTATGGAAAGAAAGCATTTTTACTTCTTCTTAATTATTTTACAGCAAATGTGTGTTTGCCCATGGATTATGCTGTGAAATTGTTTGGCCCACAAATGAGTCAGTAAAGATGAAAATTGTATGGGAATTAAAGTCATGGTGAGGGAACAAAGGGCTCATGTCCCTGACTGGCTAACACAGACATACAAATCATGTTTTGTTTTTGTGTGTGTTTGAAGTTAAGTAAGCACAATGAGGCAAACCTTCTAATTTTATGTAAACTCAAAATACGCAAGAAATTATATTTATGAATCTTGACAGTGAAGTAACAAATTTATACTTAAAATTTATACATAAAACCCAAAAGCATTTTGCAAAATTGCTATTCAAAGACTGGAATGCATTTCTGATGGGGGAAAATATGTGGGGGGATATTTTTATGAAAATTATTTAGAAGCATCTATGTCCAGTCTTTAGATTACAGTACTGCAGGATCTAGAAAGGCCATTTTAATTGTAATGTTCATATTCTGTCACCTTTCTGTCTCTTTTTATTTTCTTGAGTAGAATGCCAATCTATTGACCTTAACTTCCGCTGAATGTAATCTATGTATTTTGATTCTTGCCTGGAAGGCAACTGAAGCAAAGGCTTGAGGATTTAAGAAACAGAGCTCGAAAGCATTTCTTCTTTCCTAAGAATTAGAAAATAGAAGTTACGTCTTTCAAAATATCCCAGTTTATTAAAGAGCTAAACATACACCTTGTTTCTACGCAGTCTCTGTACTCAGACCAGGGTGTTCAGATTGTTTCCGCTAGGGATGCTTCAACCTTGGTGTCAATAGCAACTTTTATTGCATTGACTACCTTGATTCTAAAAGTCTGATTAGATCAAGTAACTACTGAGATGTAGGCACAATGCAGTCCGTACTTAGACACGTCCTCATGAAATCGAACTTTGGAAGTTTGCTAATGTTGCCAAATTTAATTCTGAGTATTTTAGATATGTTGACAAAATTTATTGTTGGCAAACTTATAGCTAAAAATCCTAGGAATGATGGAAGATGTCAAGATTGTTGGTGGGTGGAAGTATTTTTCAAGATATGATGCTTGATATGTCTCTGAGTTTTGTGTGTTCCACTAAACACACACCTGAATGTCAGTGCCCATGCATTTGCCCACAAAGAGAAGGCTTTTTTAGTGATGGGACCATGTTTGTACATGGAACAGCTTGTAACCTTGCTTGGGCTCTATTTTTCAGTTTCCAGACCTACTGACTGCCTTCATTAGCTTATCTAATACTTCATAGCTGAAATTCACAGATCCTCTTTCTTCAAATAAATTGATCGTCTGAAAGTCAAGTAACAGTATCTCCAGAAAGCTCTATTGTAAAGCTGAATTTTGTAATTGACACCAATAACATCAGAGCATTAAATCTCCCGTATTTTTTATAGTGGATAAGCTAGTCTGCTTGTAAATATATTCAAGGATAGCATGTAGGTGGCAGAAGAGTTATGCTACAACTTTAACAGCTAATAAATCTTTATTTAAAAAGGGGACCTCTAAAATTTAATTAGGCATATGAAACCAGAGATTATTCTGAGGATAAAAATATGCCAATTCTCACAAGAAAATACATCTGCCTTGTGGAAAATTTTCAATTTAAAATTTACTCTTCTGTTACTTTGTCAATAGAAAGGCTGTCTGGCAGAAAAGCAAATATCTAATTATTAAAAAAAAAGATATAGGTTGACAGGAGACCTTGGCACACCCTAAAGCAGAGGGTATATGAACTCTGCATGTGTTATTTAGCTAATTTAGGTCAACACCTCTTCTTTCTTTTCCTCTCTTCCTCCTTCCTGGGTCATGGAGAGTTAGTCAAGGACCCATGGTAGATTCAGCCATATACAAGAATAGACATGGCAGTCAGTTAACCTGTAATTGGAGGATTTCAATGCAGTGTTCCTTCACCACTCTTAATCTAAGTGTCTCCTTTGCTCACATCACCAAGTATGGCTACAATAAAGGAATAATCCTGCTCCCAAAATATACAGCTTATATATCTAAATAGCAATGAGCTCTTGAACCCTCTCTAGGTTGCAGATGTATTAGTACCTAAAATCTCTCCTGGTTAAAATGCCGACTACAAGGACTGGTTACATTCTAATTCCAGATGCTCTAACTTGAGTTAGTGTCTTCCCTTGATTTCCTTCTTGGAAGAAGGGTGGTGGTACATCATACAATTTTTACTACCTGGGGGAAAAAAAGGAATAAGCTTTAAATATTGCTTGTATTCTCTTAGCAAATTTTCTATTTCCATATAGAAGTATAGAATTTGGTAGGCATTGTGAAGGAAGATATTTAAGGCACAGTGTCTACTCTTATGGACTTGATCTAGTTCAGAAGATAAGACATACTTGAATCATACAGAAACATTTCAATTGCATAAGGTATAACCCAAAACAAGAAGTAAGTATGCATGTAGGACTAGGACAAATAACTCCAGGATTTTTTTCCATGGGCCAGCCCAGTGCTTGAGCCTGTAAAGCTGTTTTTGTTGTTTGTTTGCTTTTCATTTCACAGGAGTCCTTTATCTCATAACAAGATAATATATTTTAGCAAAATTGGCTTTAGGAATGTAACCTCTGTTTTTAACTTTTGCTGCTAAAAGGTGTGCAAATGAAGCAGAATGAACATCATGAAAATAAAACTAGTTTATGATGGGATGTTTTAGGTTTTTTTTTTTTTTACGACCATTAGATACATCCTGAAGATGTTCTGTTAGTTTGCGTGGTATTTCCTCCAAATCACTTATTTCATATTAAGAAGGTAACATTGACGTTTCTCGGCAAATGTCAACAAGCATCATAAATAATGAATTGAGAATTGTGCTTATATTGCCCAATTAAATCATCCGTTCATCTGGTCACATGCCACTCAGGCCTATTGTGCACTTTTCTTTGTATTTTAAAAGTCATTCTGATATTCAAAAGAAATAAGTAATGTAGATGTTCTCTTTTGTGAAATAATTTAGATCTAGCTTTAAATGACTACATAATCCTATTAATGAAAATAGTTGAAATGGTTATATGAGAAGAAATGCAATCGTTTATCTTTTCCAAAATTGTGCAAGTGGGTAATCCTGCACTGGTGACCTCTGCAATGACTCAGGGACCTTGGGACTATGTCTGAAAGGCAGTGCTGAGTGGATTGGGAATCAGGTACCTAGTTTCATCCTGCTGCCTTGAACTGGCTGGATAGACTTGAGTAACTTTTTGGCTGATATTAGGGGTTTGGACCCGATGACCTTAAGCTTTGTTTCAGCTCTAAAGTCCTACGAGCTAGGCCAACTGAATCAAAAGACTAGAATGCTTAACACAAACTTGGGTCTTGTTTCCATTCATGTGAGAAACTGAACATTTTGTTAGAATACAAATAGTTTTAATCTCCCTGGAACTTACATCAAACTGGAGTCTGCTGTCTCCAAGACCTAGCAATAGGCTTTTAGCCCATTGGGAAATGACAGCAATTTATTGAGAATGTTTAGGGGTTTTTGGAATCATTGCTTGAAGCAGAACAATTTTTATGTAGAAAGTTTTTTTAAGCATACCCCTTCACAAGAGGGGAGAGTTTCATGGTTTTGCTTTCAGGACACTTCAGGAGTTTGTGAAGTTGTCTTTACATCCAGTATCAGTCTTTTCTTTTTTAAAACAGAGTCTCACTTTGTTGCCGAGGCTGGAGTGCAGTGGCATGATCTTGGCTCACTACAACCTCCACCTCCTCGTTCAAGCAATTCTCCTGCCTCAGCCTCCCAAGTAGCTGGGATTACAGGCACCTGCCACCATGCCCGGCTAAATTTTGTATTTTTAGTAAAGACAGGATTTCATCATGTTGGCTAGGCTCTTCTCAAACTCCTGACCTCAGGTGATCTACTCACCTCGGCCTCCCAAAGTGCTGGAATTACAGGTGTGAGTCACTGTGCTCAGCCCAATATCAGTCTGTTTTGACCTACAACTTCCTCTCTGTGAAATGGGTACAATAACTATTTCAACAAGTTGTTCTTAAGATTGCAATACAGTGAAAATCACATTGCATATAGTTATATGCTGACAAATACGCATCATGTTAAATCTTAGTGGCTTCATACAACTACCACATATTGCTCAAGATCATGTAGGCCTGGATTTGGGGCAGGGCTCAGAGGGTCTGCTCCTCTCTGCTCTGTGTGGTGTTGGCTAGAGGTGGAGTGGATCAACGCTTATCATGGATCTCCCTTTCCATATGGTTTTGCATCCTCCAGGGTTTTCCTCTCCCCATGTGGCCTCTCTCTCTCCAGCTGGATGTGCTGAACTCCTTAGCACGGTGGCAGGGCTCCAAGAGCAAAAGCAGGCTTGGGTATGGAGTCCTAGAAAGTCATTTCTGCTACATTCTGTTAGTCAGAGCAAGTCATTAGGCTAGCCAAAGTTCAAGTGATGGGAAAACAGACTTCACCTCTTAAGGAGAGGAATGGCAAAGTCGCTTTGTAACTGGCATGCACTGAGGAAAGCTTGATTCATTGGGGGCTCTTTTAAACCATCAATCATGCCTTGAATAAAGCCTAGCACGCAGTAGGCACTTGATAAATGCATAAAATCTCGTATGTTGCAACTTTTGCCAGCATTCAGTCTTATTAGAGAGGCAGCATGTGTTGACTCTGTGAGCTGAGGAAACTGAGAAGAAAGGTTGTGTTACTGGCTCCAATTTATAGAAATGGATTGATAAGGATTTGATTAGGACTTGAACAGAGGATTTTCAGACTAAGTTCTTTGTTCTTTCTATTACAATTTACTGCTGATATATTGCAAAGAAAATGAAATATGGAAAGTGATCAGTGAATACCATAGCCAAGGAGGCTTATATGGCTGGCTTTGTCAATTTAGAAAACTGTACTTTGTTTATAAGCCAAATGTTGGTTGGAAACAGTGAATGCTATTTTCTTGACTTTAAAAAAAATTTTTTTCTTCAACATTTAATTACATCTGGCATAATTTTACAACCGAGCTCTAGATATATTTATTAATAAATGCTTTCTTGGAAGTATATCCAAATGTTCCTATAATTTCAGCTTCCAGTAAGAAGTCTACAGTGAAAAGAGGTAAAGTTACTGTGGTTGATCTGAAATCTAGGACTGTCATGGTCTCCTGAACTCAATCTCTGTTTATTCTTTTCCCTTTTTCAGTTCAGTATGAAAACAATGACTATGTTTAACAAGAATGCAAAATGAAGAACATAAAAAAAATCAATAGTGTTAAAAATATAGAGTACTCATTGTACAAGCCATTATATCATATTTATATAATACTTAACATCAATATATGAAACTCTTTATGTAAAAGTGTCAGGCAAAGATTTTTATTCTTTGTGTTACAGTTGTTATTATTGCCATTATTTTGATCGAGTCTCTTGTTGAACTCTGAATTCTATTTGAACCTGAAACAGTAATCAAAACTGTAGGCTATTTGATAATCTCCATGAATATGACTAAAAAGTTTTCATGAAAGCCCTATAGACAGAATCCATTGAATTTAGAATAGTTCTCATACCAGTAGAAAGAAGCAGATGTCCCAAACCAAACACACTTGGTTTAATATACTTTTACTTTAGCTTTAATGGACAGATGTTTTGACTATGACATGGCAAGACAAGGATTTGAAATGGTCGATTGAAAAGATTTTGTTCATAAAAGTAATTGCTCTTACATTACAAAGTGAAGGATTTACATGTGGAAAATGTCAGCCTGTTGCAGCATCTCATGATGGATCGTGTTACCACAAGCCATAGAGTTCACTGGAAATAAGCAACTTACTTCTGAGGGGCCCATTTAATAGGCATCACACACAGAATGGCAGGGAATGGAAGCCTCAAATCTAGAGTCATTCTGGTGATGTAGCTGATCCTTGATTATACACTTTCAGGATTATCTGTGACTTTTTTTCCCATCAGAATTTGACTTCTGTCTATATTATTTTATGAGCTAATAGCAATTTCTGCATACCAGACACTATTGGAAGAGCTTTATGAATGTGAATAATCCATTTTATCCTCATAAGAACTCCTAAGAGCAGGTGAGGAAAATGATGGATAGAGAAGTTACATAATGTGCTTAAGATCACACTGCTTGTAAATGGGAAAGACAAAATATCCCAGTCCAGCTCCGGAATGTGTGCTCTGAACTATTTAGACTCTGCTCTTTCTTTTGTTGTTCAACAAGTGGTAGAGGTCATATCTAACTATTCGTGTGTTCAGGAATTTCTTAAATGAGACAGATCTAGGTAAGTGAATCTGTTGTCACAGGACCTCAAATGCTACCTCCCAACTTATCTAGAAGTCAGCTCACCTGCAATCTTATTCCCAAATCTGGAATTCAAAAAGTTCTTCCAGCCCATGAAATAGGCACAAAGCCCTTACATGAATTCCATGCACTTTACCTGCTGGGCTCTAATGCAGACCCTACCTAATGCTTATTTTGACATATAACAGTTGAGGGGGAAAGAGACAAAAAAATTAAAGTACGCACAGTACAAAATTCATGATTATGACTGAATTATTGGGAAAAAGCTAAGGTTCACCAGGCTTTATTTAGAAGACAGGGAAATACACAATATATGTCAAAAGCTCTTTCCTCAGAAATAGTTAAATTTGTAGATTTTCATTGCTCTGTAGGCTAAGCTTCTATAATGAAAGATATCATTTGGGGAATATCCCATTCTCAACAGGGTCAGATAGCAAAGTAAAAGATGCATCGTTGTGGAAAGAACACTGGGTGAATTGGAGACATTCTCTCACTAACTTGCTGATAAATGATCTGAACAGCTCATTCATCCTCTCTGGGTCTTAGACTGTTCACATGCTTCACTCAGAGAGTTATTGTAAGGATTAAATAAAATAATGTATGTGAAAGTACCCAATATGTAGTGTATTCTTGATAAATATTTGTTAAAGAAAAAAGTATCATTGCATTCCAATGTCAAAGATAAATTATTTTTGAATTATGACTTGAACAATATTTGTGTAATTATACACACAGAGGAAAATGGATAAAGGAACAGAAGTGACTGCCTTAGTATTCTTCAATAATTATGTTACCTTCCTTTAGATTTCTTTAGATTTCACCCACTTTTTTTTTTTGTCTTTTCCTCTACTCTGAAGAATGTAACTATTCAAAAAGAGAATCTTGGGTAGAAATAAACCTTCTCTTTGATAAAACCCAGATGCACAAGATGAGATGCATTTCCTGTAGAGATTCATACAGGGACCAAATGGTCTGGGAATTTTTCTCTTATAATTCCACCATGTGTCCCTTTTGGCTCCACTTGGCATATAGAGATGAAGAGTGGACCTTTGTTAACACGTGTACTTGTGACAAGAGAATGGCTGAGAAAGGATTAGGCAGGTCAGAAGCCTTATCCAAGCACAACCCAGGGCCTTAAGCAGTGACAATCAATGGAAATAACTAACGGTCATCCAAAATAAGTTTTAACATGGCAGGGGTAGAGCCAGAGTTTACAGAGGATGAATCAAAATGATCTGAGATTTAAAAAAATAAAAACATATATTTTTCTTCCTCAACCAGGGATGGAGGGACAAAGGCAGGGACATGAATATTTTCGAATACCTTTTCAGCAGATTGATACCCATTTTTTCCCACCCACCATGAGAACTACCAGTCTAGTATATTAATTCCACCTGTCCATGATTTGACCTCACCCCATAGCTAGCATAGTATAGCCTCAGGCCACAATGAGCTGTAGCTGAGCACTGGCTGCTCCCTTTAGGTAGGACTGCCATCCTTGACGTCCCCCTCATGCGTTAGCATATGTTTTTACACTAGGTCTGCTGCCCTCCTGAATGTAATGAAATCCCTTGTTGAGCTTCAGGAGCTAGAAGGGATTCTGTCTTTAGTTGGCTCCATCCTGGCCCTTGCCCAGCCATGCATCTCCCTATAGGGTGAGGAGTTCTTGGGGACAAATGTACCCTCCTGTCAAGCAGCCACCCTCTCTTTTGGCCCAGGGCTTCCCAAACTGTAATATGCTTATATGATACACCTGAGGATCCTGCCAAAGTGCAGATTCTAACTCAGTGGGTAGGTCCAGAGTGAATCTGAGTCTGAAGTTTTAACAATCCCCCTGGTGCTATGGACTACACTTTAAGCATCAAGGGGCCACATCCTGCTCCAGGTACCCAGGCTCCTGGAAGTCCCTGAGCAGAGGATGCCAAGCTTGCATGGTTTCTCCCTGGCTCTCTTTTGAAGACAAATTGTGATTCTAGGCTTGTGAGGTGGCCAAGTGGGTGCTTAGAGTGGAGGCCTGCGGCCACAGGTTAAATGAGTATGGCACTTGAGTTACAGAATACATCCAGAGAACAGAAGAGAAATGGAGGTCATGGGATTGACTTGTATTGGGATCAGAGGTCACACACAAACCAACTCACTCCACGTTACCATATTCTAACATAGCATTCAAAGTAGTCCAAAAATTTTAAATTAAAAATTGTCCTTTTCAGTTGTTAATTAACATAGGAGGATAGAATTTTACTTTAACCATTTTTTAGCTTGATTATATATATATTTAAAAATAAAGATGTGAAATATGTGGGCCTTCATTTCTTGCTGCAGGCCCCAAAATTGTTAGAAGTGCTCCTGTTGTAGGTACTTAATTATGTAGCCACTCTTTACCTCTCATCTAGAACATTTGGAGTGTACACATCACGTGACAGAAGTTCAGATGTTTTACTTGGATAGTTCTTTTGTATTGACACGCACTTCTTTCCTATGTTACTTGAATTCACTTGCCTCTCATGGCCTTTTTAATATGCAGTTCAGGATTTTTTTGAGAGCATTAATATGTATATTGGACTATGTAATACTGAATTCTTTGGGATATGGAGCAATCACAGTTTCTTCTGGTTAAGAATGTTTGCAAATGTTACTGCACAGTTGAATGACAATGAAACCCACCCAGTTCAAAAGGTTGGCTTGCAATGTTGTTTGGCTTGTTTTTGTTGTTGTTTTATTGTTGTTCTTAATACATTCTCCTATTCTATCAGCACAGCATAGTTTTACAAGTCCCTGGTCAAGAGTCACATCTTAGCTGTACCACTTATAAGCTATGGAATTCTAACTTTTTCAGGCCTCTATATATTTTTGTCTCTAAAGTAGAGATAAGAATGTCACCTCATAGGGTTATAAAGAGGATGCAAGGATACATAAAAATATTTGGAGTGGTGTCTGATACATAATAATCACTCAATATTTTCTATTATTATTTGTTCACATTTCTTCTTGCTACTGAAGCTCTCTAAATGTTCTCTCATCCCATTGATTATTCTCTTCTTCAAAGTCCTTCATCTTCCATCATCATTTTGCTATTTAACTTTTTGCTTCTTGTCTTAGTCTGTGTCTGCTGCTATACCAGAATACAAAAGAGTGGGTAATTTATGTAGAAAATAGACTTATTTGGCTTATGGCACTGGAGGCTGCAAAGTCCAAGAACATGACACCAGCACCTGGAAACGGTCATCTGAAGGCAGAAGGCATCACATTGTGAGTAAGTGTGTGAGACAGAGAGAGAAGTGGGCTGAACTCATCTTTTTTTTTTTTTTTTTTTTTTTTTTTAATCAGAACTCCACTTCTGCATTAACTAACCCAGTCTGTGATAACAACATCAATCCTTTCATGAAGGCAGTGCCATCATGGTCTAATCACTTCTTAAATGTCCCACCTCTTTATAATGTTACAATGGCAATTAAATCTTTCAACATGAGTTTTGGAGGGGGCATTGAAACCATAGCATTTATATTCCATTTTTCATTATTAGTTTAATGTGTATGGATTTAAGAAAACTTTTTAAGAAAAATGGAAAGGGGAAATGGCTAAAAGAATAAAGGGGTTGGAGTCACCAGATAGCAAGGGTTAGAGAAGAGAAATCACAAAGTACTGAGTATCATCTAGCAGAACTTGGTGGGAAGGCTGGCATGCTCCTCCCATTGAGGGAAGGGGAAGGGTTACTTGAATTCAGTAAGAGCTTCCTACATCAGAGATAGGTTTATTTCCTTGTCCTCCCCCGCCCCATCCCCATCCTGCCATCCCACTCAACCATGGTAAACAATCTGAACATGACTATCATAAAGCTATACCCAGACAACAGTAATTGACAAAGGGATCATTAAGAAAAAAATAGGATTAGAGTGTAGGCTTTTGAAAAGGCATTAATTTGTATCCTGCATTCTCACTCACTGACAACTCTGTTAACTAAGAAAGGAAAATCTCAAGTCAGTTCCTTCCTACACTGTCACCCTTGTCTTTTCTCTCATTTGCTTAATGTAGCAAGTAGAGCCAACTTCAGCTGGAAATAGTGTAGGGCTTATTCTAGGCCACAATGTGGGAGCAAAACAACCGGAGATTGAGCCAAATCCTAATTTATTTACCCCCTTCTGACAGAGAGCAATGTTTATGTTTATTTCTGAGGCTGTGCTACGATGTGCAGTTCAAGTGCTCTGACACTTTAACACACCATGCAAAGTTAGCAGCCTGTTCTCCCTTTATTAATTTGTTGGTGAATATATTTGGATTTTCACTTCATGCCAATAAATGCAAGAAGGGATGCAGTTTTGACATTGTTTCTTTACCCTTGCACTCCATGTAAACCAAAGTTGTCTATCTGGCAGTGTAGTGACTATTTGTAAAACCCCTGTTTACTTAATCTGAATGTCCATTTCATTTCTGCTTGGTTTGCAAAATAAATGAAATGAACAAGTGTGTCAGAATTAGAATTGTGCGAGCCTGAAAAAGACATTTGGGTCACTGAGTGACTAAAAGCAATCTCTGTTTACATGTTTCTTCAGTCTCTGTCGCTGCAGCTGTGTCACAGCTTATAACAACTAATCCCTTTTTATTTATATTTTACTTTATTTTGTATTAAAGGCACTATTAAGCCACATCTTCCAAATGTGTCTGAGGTTTCATAACTATCTTAATAGTATATACACATTACAGTTAGGGCAGAGAACTTCCTCCAAGTCTGGGTTTTGTTAAGAGTGACTTTAAGAATAATAGTTTATAGGACAATTAAAATGTGTTAATCTGTATTTGAAAACTTGATCTGGTTAAAAATCAGTTCCCCGTCCACTTATATTTGCCAGATTCCTACATCATGTAGCTGGGGTTTTCCTGAGAGGTGGAAAGAGTGGGTGTGGAAAGAGATGGCTGGAGAAAGCCTGGGAGCTAAGCTGATTTTAGGCCTTTGGACTGAGGTCCTGTTAACATAACCTATGTTCTGCTTCAGGGGAAAATAATGCACGGAAGGGTTGGAAATGGGGCTTGAGCAAGCACACTTTTCATGCTCAACAAAGCCTAACATCATTTTACTATACGATTTGAGTTATGTGCATGCTTTTAATAAACTGATCCTCACAAAAAATAAATAGATTTGTTCTGCTTAAACTGGCATTCAAAGGGCTCAGAGGAATAAAAAAACCTTTAACACCTCTTGGGGATTGGAAGGTAACTTCACACTTCAGCTTCACGATGAGAACGTGTGATAACAATTTGACAGTAAGTAAGTGGATTCTATCCCAAGCCTTGGGGGTGGACTTGACCCTGAGCATAATGTGAGTCTGAGTCCAAGAGCTTCCCGCCCAGTAGGGGGTAGCCAAGCGCCAGCGACTGGGCAGGAATTCAACCCCATAGGTTCCATCCCTTCCCAGTGCCCACCAGCAACACAGCTTTCCCTTTCTTGAAGCTGAATTTCCCCTCCGGGCTTGGATTCTTAACTCTAAAAAAGAAACCTCTCACCTGAGGCCTCCACCTGAGAGCTGGAGCCTGTGCGATGGATTCTCTGGACAGGGACCCAAGGGAAGAGGTGGAAAAGTACATTTATTTGCCCAAGGCTTGGAATGAAATTGGAGGGTTGGGGTAGAGGCAGGTTTTACTCTTCTTCAGATTCATTTATTTGTCTCCCAGTGGGCAGAGGCTAAACGTTTCTGGGATAGAAAAGAGACAGAAGGTTAGGCCAGCTGCCCTGGTTCTCTGTGTGGGGTGGTGTGCATGTGTCTGTGGAGTGTGGGCGTGAGTGTGTTGTGTATATTTGTGGAAAGTGTGTGTGGGTGTGTATGTGTATAGGGTGTGTGTGGAGAGTATGTGGATGTGTGTGGAGGAGTGTGTGTGTATGTGGGTATGTATGTGTTTAGAGTAAATATGTGTGTGTGGAGAGCAAGTACATGTGTGGATATGTGCATCTGTATGTGGGTATATGTGTGTGTGAGGTGTATGTGTGTTGGGGTGTGTGTCTGTATGTGTGGTGTGTATATGTGTGGGGTGTATGTGGGTATGTGTGTTGGGTGTGTGTGGGTGTGTATGTATGTGTGGGAGAACTATGTGCATGTGTGTTTATGTGGATATGTGTGTGAGGTGTGTGTACGTGGATGTGGGTATATGTGAGGTGTGTGTGTGAGTGTGGGTGTATTTGGGTTTGCATGTGTGTGGGGTATGTATGTGTGTGGCGTATGTATGTGTAGCGTGTGTCTCTATATGGGTATGTGGGAAATGTGTGTATGTATGTGAGGTGTGTTTATGTGACTGTCAGTGTACTTGGGTATGCATGTGTGTGAGGTGTGTGTGTGGGGAGTGTGTGTAGGTGCATGTGGAGGGGTGTGTGTGGGTGTGCATATGTGTGTTGGGGGAGTATGTATATGTTTGTTTATGCGGGTATGTGCGTGGTATGTGTGGGGAGTGTATGTTAGGGACATGTGTTTGTGTGGCATGCATGTGTATCTGTGGGTGTGTGTACATAGGGCATGTGTACGAGGTGTGATGTGGGGGGAGTGTGGGTGTGATCATGTGGGTATGTATGCGTGTGTGGTGTGGATGTGCTTGGGGTATGTGTATCTGTGGGTGTGTATGTGAGTGGGTGTGTATTTGTGTGGGTGTGTATGTGTGTGGGGTGTAGGGGGGGAGTGTGGGTATGTGGGTGGTGTCAGGGGAGCCTGGATGGATCCCCCAGGATTGCCTGCTGAGGGTGGAACTCAGGGCTGACTGCTGGGCTGCAGGAAACAAAGAAATGCCAAGCTGAACTCGCAGATAGGAAGGAGGAGAGGTGGGACTGTGACAGGTCACTAAAGAAAAAACATTCTAAGAGAAGTCTGTGCTCCTTACTGTATGCTACAGGGGCTGAGCCTGTGTCCCTGCTGGCACCCGCTGGGAAGCCCCTGTGCTGGGTTCCCCCAGCTTCACCTTGTTGCTTCTCACAGGGCCCTTTTCTGTTGGCGCTGCTTCTTTCTGTTCTGTTGTCCCGCAGTGCAGTGAACCTTTACATTATGGGTTTCTGGTGTAGTTCTAACCTCTAATACACAACCATTACATCTTATCTCGTCTTCTAAATTACTCTAAAATCCAATTATAAAACCCTCTCTCCTTCAAGAGCACCCAACTTGCCACATTACTGAAATGCTGGGCTGCTCTTTTGTTTTTCTAAATTAATAATAACTACCATTTTCCGTCTGCTCTTACCATGGGACTCTTTTATATCACCACACAGCTTTCCAAAATGCATATTAAAATGCATTTTGCTGGGCTGCAACAAAGCTAAGGATGATTTTCTGAGTATTCATAAAAGATCTGTCAGTTGGGTTTTAGTATCAAAACATTTGAAAATACAATCCTTAAAGAAGAAATCATTTTAATATTTATCAGTTAAAATTTCATCACTTTCTTTTGTATGAGTAAAATAGACGTTCATCGCTTTTAAGGTTTTAAGATATTCAAATGAATTTTATTTGTTAATAAAAATTTTTATGGATTGAAAATTCTTAGTTTCCCTAAGATTTCAAAAGCACAAGCGATTTTTAAAATCCAGGTCCCCGGTGAGTTTCTTGAATCTGCAGGAAGGCAGTGACTATTCTTAAATATAGATTCAACTTCTATAAGTTATCAAAATATTTCAGGAAGAGAGAACGTGCCCAGAACATATAAGAAAAAGCTTTAACAGCATCAGGAATATCCTCAAACATTTTTCTGACAAAAGAATAGTTGTGGTTTTCAGTACTAGAAAATCGCTCTTAGGAAAATATGGTTAAGTTCAAATTTGATATTAGAAAAAGAAATTTGACTTGTTTTAGTGTTTTATAATCAAAGGCATGTAATTGAACTGTGATTGCTTTTCTTATTTGCAAATTCTTATTTTGGTTATGTGGAAAAAATATATTTGGCATACCTAAGGCATCTGATTATGCAGTAACAAAATATGCTTGCTGTGCAATTATTAAAAATGTGTGTATAGCTAATCAGCCACTCTGCTTCCAACTTCATGAGCTTGGGCAATGCTCAGTGGAGCTCTTCATTGTATAGTCTGTATTTGTGAATGATTCTTTTTCATGCTCAGACATCAGCTGCTTAAGATAAATACATTATAAAATGTAGTAAAGACTGGAAAAGTCCTAAAGGATAAATTAAATTTCATTCAAACATTTAAATAACAACCTAGATACGTATTTTCTGTAGTTATTGTGTCCTGAAGTTAAATCTTTACCCCCTTAAATATTAAATATAGGAGAGGCCAGCTGTTTCTTTAATAAGTTAGTTCTATTTAAGAGTTTTCAGAGGCCAAAGTGAAGGCCAAGGGAGAAGACCGTGCAACTGAAGCAGCACCACTAGGAATTTATAGGCTAAATGAGATGAACCAGAAGGATATGCTCATCACCAAATAACATCATTAAATAAAAATATAGGAACATGATTGTTATGAGCAACAACTCAGAAAAATCATAAATGATATATAAAAAACAAAAATTGTATTTTTTCATTCCTACAATAGATATTACATATACAGTATCAAAACATATGCAAATACATACTATATACTGTATGTTCTTTTGAGTTGTTTTGTACAAATAGACTCAATAATCTTAATTTAATCATAGTGGATGCATCCATATTATCATTTAGCATTTCAACTATGCATCCCAGCATAGCTTCATCTCCATCCCTCCCTCTCTTCCTTCCTTTTATAAAAAATTTCTGTGAAAATAAGAAAACAAGAAAACTTAAAGTTATTTTCCTTTGCACTTCTAAAAATTTAAAATAATTAATTTGTTATTGTTGTTTTGAGACAGAGTCTCCCTTCGTCACCCAGGCTGGAGTGTAGTGGCAAGATCTTGGCTCATTGCAGCCTCCACCTCTGGGGTTCAACCCATTCTCATCCCTCAGCTTCCCAAGTAATTGGGATTATAGTCACGTGTCCCCATGCCTGGCTAATTTTTTAATTTTTAGTAGAGACAGGGTTTTGCCATGTTGCCTAGTCTGGTCTTGGACTCCTGGCCTCAAGTGATTCTCCACACACAGCCTCCCAAAGTGCTGGGATTATTGATGTGAGCCACAGTTCCTGGCCATGCCTATAACTTTTAAATATTAACTTTTTGTTTCAGTGAAGGCTAAACATCACTATTGGATTGAATCTATTATAATTCACATGTTAGTTTAAAATTTAGATGTTTTCAGAATTGACATTATCTACTTTGTTTACATATTCAAACATTCTACTAATATATTCTTTGAGGCTTTTCAATCTTTTATTTCTAATTTTTAATAAATTTATAGTTAGTAAGTTAAATTTTCACCATTTGAACACAACAGATTGAGTTAACATAATTCCAATATATGGGCAGCCCTTGTAGAATTGATTTCCTTTTTTAAACCAAGAGTGCATCTCCTGTCATGTGTGAGTGTTGCATAGCAAACTTAAAAACAACATTTAAATTTACATCTCATTCGTTTTCATACTTTATGGGGCTTCATTTTTTTTTAATTAAGATTTTGGGAGCTTGCTGACAGGTTAATGTATGGACTATGTGATCTGTAAGCTCTTTAAAAATCTATTTAGCAAATAAAAAATGATCATGTAATACATGATATTTAAAAAGAGTTTCTGGAAGATAAACCATAGTGCCCTAATTTATAAGCTACTCCTAGCAGGTCTTTGGGGCTTTATGTCAATTTGGAGACACACCAGGTCTTGGACCACAAGAGCACCATTTGGGCTGATGTATCGGTAAATTACTTTTCAGTACGCTAGAGGACTGGAAGAGTCAACGCAGCTTCCAGAAAAACAGAACACCTGGCAATGTAACTCAGGTGGGAGGATGGCCGGATTGGATTTATCATAAGCATGTCTCAATTTCGACTTTAGAGCTCGAGATGTGACAGCGCATCAGGTCTTCTCCTCTCTTCTCTTCCACCCCCTACGTTTCTAGAGGACTTAGCATCAGTGTCCCTCCCTGCAGAGTTGCAGCACTGAGAGATTATTATGGTCTTAAAAGTGAAAGCCTATAATTTAAGGTCATAACACAATCTTTAAAATGGAGATTGAAATACAGTAGTATAAAATACATAAGGCATCAAGATGTAGCAAATGTCTTTTCTCATTGAATTTCTCCATTTACAAGAGGGTAGTAATACCAAATATATTTTCTTGAAATATATAGTATATTTTCCATATTGATTGTGTAGCTTTTTTATTTAAAGTGGAGCTGGTGACCTGTTAGAACCAAATTCCTTTCAATGCCTACTAAATAAAATGTTCTGGCCCTAAAAAAAAAAAAAAAAAAAAGGATAAAATAAATAAAATTATAAAGCCTAGAAAAGAAGTTTTCAACATTCTAAGATATAAAATATTTCTAGAAACATGGCAGAAATAAATACTAAGTGCAGAGAAGATCCCCAGTGCTATATCCTTGGCTTTGAAAACAAAGGATCTCAAGACATTCACCAAACTCTAAACATCCCCTTATCCACCTTTTAAGATTACATTTGTGTACTATTTCTTATGACATTTCGAAGCTTTTTTATAATTCTAGGTATTGATTTGAAAACACCAGTTTTTAATACTGAATCATGGTGCAATAAATTTTTCTGTGAATCAGTTTTTCAGCCACAAGAGGATAAACACTGTATGGAAAATGACTCTACTTTCACCAGGAAGGAAATGTCATGGGCTTCCGAATTGGGGTGAAAAAAATATTCTCGCAGCAGTGCCTATTGGAAATTACCAGGGATAAATGTCTTTTTTTTTTCTTGAAATAAAGTTCAAGGTAACATTTAAATGAATAATTATTTACCATCTTGTTAAATGCAGGGGTGTATGGCGGGCACCATCTATTAGTATAAATGCTTTTTCTGCTTAGAATGGCTCATTAGCTTTTTTGTAGGCTGTACTGGTTTTGAGAATCAAATTCAAAATCTCCTCTGATTTTGCTGTTCCATTTCTGGCAGCCGGCCAGTGGCAGATATGCATAATATTTCACTGTTAGACCTTGCAAACATTATATCCTGCTGTGCTAAAGAAAACATTGTGTTTCTTACCACATGAAAATAATCCATCACTTTTCAATCAGCACACAAAAAAAGCTCTACCTGTTTTTTCCATCAGACTCAAGAAAAATTAATGGCCCCAATGTGAAAGGTGGACCCTCCATATATGATCCATTAAAGTACAGACTAATCAAAATATATCTAGCATCTGATTTGCCAAGCAAGATGGAACAAAAGAGGTGTGATGAAAAAAATAGATCCTTCTAAGACCCATACAACCTCGTTCTATCAGTATTAACCTTATTTATTTTAAATGTGGGAGGACATAAATAAAAAATCATGAAATGAATCCGTTGAATTCAGTCAATTCAAATAGACACTGTATTTATCTGAAAGAGATGGCTAAAGACACTGTGGACTGGAAGAAATTTTTATAATAAAAATGTGTTTTAAAAAGTAAAGAAAGACTAGGAAACATAATATATTAAAGTAAAATTTTCTTTGGGAGTAAAAAAAAATCAGTATTTTATCAGCTTGTTCATGTCTTTAAAAATAATTTCATGCCTTTTGCAGTGCTGATGTTGTAGCTAGTTTTGAGTGAGGCATGAGGACGTTCCTTTCTAGGGCTCTACAACTTTTGTAACAATATTCTAATCAGAGAGATAGCAGCCATCTCAAAGGAGTGCCAATTAAAAAACAATCCATTTTATGACTTTAAACACATCTGTCGGAGTTGCTTGGACTTCTTTGCTACTGCCTGGTTCTGGGAAATTGTTTTCAATCTCTGTCTCCATCTCTTTCTCTTTCATTTTCTGTCCTCTGCCCCCCATCACTTATCCTCACCCTCTTTCGGCATGACCTGCATCTTACAGTTTAATGAATGTAATAAAAAATGCAGACAATGAAATGTAATGCTAATACTAAGAAGGTATCTAGACTAGTAAATAATTTTACACAAAAGTATATTTTTATAACCACAGGTTTAGGATTCCATACTGCATTTTTAACTAGTATTCCGGTTTCTTTCTTCTTTTTTTTTCCCATCTCAAATCTATGTTGAGACAGTCTTTATATTGGTCTTTCTAAAGCATAACTGTATTTATATCCCCTCTTATAACACAGTCTCCCTTTAGTTAACGTCCAGGGAATGAGAGAATAAAATTTCAGAGTTGGAAGGCTCAAATGTCATCATTTTACATATGAGCAAACAGCTTAGGGATTTTAAGGGATTTGTCCGATGATCCTCGGTTTGAGAATGATAGCTCCTGAATCTTCAGGAGCCCTAGTCCAGTACTTTCTCCACTATACAAGTGGTTCTCTCCTAGAGTAGTGCTTCTCAAACTTTAACTTGCATACAGATGACCTGAGGATCTTGTGAAAATCTACAATCTGATTCAGTCTGTCTGGAATTGGGCAGAAAATCTGCATTTCAAAAAGGTCCTAGGGCATGCTAATGATGGTTTAGAGACCACACTTGAGTTGCAAAGACCTAAGAAGGCTTTCAAATTCTTACACTGGTTTTCAAGGTGCTTTGAAGTATATTCCTGTGTCCCACTGTCCTGTATGAGCATTCCAGTATAGTTATGCAGAGTACTTGCTTGCTTATTGAATACTCTTTGAGTATTCTGACATTGACTTCTTCTCCTTCTTCTTTTCTTCCTCCTTCTCCTCTTCTTCCTCTTCTTCGTCTTCACAGAGTTATACTCTTGTTGCCTAGGCTGGAGTGCAATGGCACAATCTTGGCTCACCGCAACCTCCTCCTCCCGGGTTCAAGCGATTCTCCTACCTCAGCCTCCCGAGTAGCTGGGATTACAGGCATGTGCCACCATGTCCGGCTAATTTTATATTTTTAGTAGAGATGGGGTTTTTTCATGTTGTTCAGGCTAGTCTTGAACTCTCGACCTCAGGTGATCCGCCATTCTTGGCCTTCCAAAGTGCTGGGATGACAGGCATGAGCCACTGTGCCCGGCCAACTTTGACTTCTTTATTTATTCATCCTCTCACCTCTCTCAATTTGCAATTGCATATCTATACTTTCTTTCAATAGCAAAGTTATTTCCCATCTTCTCCATAAAGACTTTCTCATGAGCAAACATAAAATGATCTTTGTGTCTTCTGATTATTTCTATCACTCCTTAAAATCTTAATAAGTCAATAGCTACATATCGAATAAAAGAACACAACACATGTATAAGTGAATAAAATGGCAGCAGTGAATGAAATGCATGAAGTTGTAGAAGGCAAGAAAAGTTGAAATTCCCGAGCTCTGTGGAAAACCTCAGAATTAATAAAAAAAGTTTTCCTCCTTTTCATTTACTACATCTGGTGCTACAAATACTTCTGGGTTAACTGCAGAAAAATGAAGCTTAGAAGACTGTGAATTGTCATAGGTCAAGGATCACCAAAATTTTCTGTAAAGAACTAGATAGTATACAATCTGTCAACTGCATGGTTTCTATAGTAATTACTCAACTCTGCCATTATGGTAGGAAAGCAGCATTGGCAGTATGTAAACAAATGGATGTGGCAGGGTTCAATAATACTTTATTTACAAAGAGAGGCAGCAGCCAGATTTGGCCTGCCTGTAGTAGTTTATCAATCACTATCATAGATGATAACCAAATATATATTAAATAAGGACTTATTGAATCCACAGTTGTGATTTGTAGCTTAACCAACTCTAAAATGGGAGGTAAATCTTAGGAATTGGGCCAGGTCAGGGCAGAGAACAGAAGCATTGGGCAACACAAGAAATCCAAGAGATGTTTCAATGCAATAACCTTTTATGGAGACCAATCCAAATCATATATATAACATACCCAAACCCAATTTTCAAATCCCACTACCTTGACATAAAGGTGTGACACATGGGTCATGTAATTGGCAGCACCCTGTTAGAAATGCAGAATCTGAGGCCTCATTCTCACCCATTACCATTAGTGCAATCTGCATTTCACCAAGATTCTCAGATGATTCTTATGTACTTTATAGTTTGAGATCCCAAAATGAGGTATGTCAATGATCTGCATCAGAATCCTGCGGGAGCTGGGAAAAATATCAATTTTGGTCCAATCCCAGATGTACTTAATCAGTGTCATTGGGGATGACATCCCAAGTTTTAGAAATAAAAATCCACGTTGGAACTCTAAAACTCTTGATTGCGAACTACAAGATTGCTACTAGTTTTTTCTATTCCATCCTTTCTGGCTTCATTTTTAAGCAGCTTTACTTGTTTTATTTGTTAATCTCTTTCCTATTCTCTTTTTTATATTTTAAATTATTTTTTTACTGATACATAATATTTATACATATATATAAGGTACATGTGATATTTTGTTACATACATAGAACGTGTAATGATAAATTACGGTAATTGGGGTATCTATCACCTTAAGTATTCATTTCTATGTGTTAGGAACATTTCAAGACCTCTCTGTTAGGTATTTTAAAACATACAATACACTGTTGTTAACTATAGTGACTCTACTCTGCTGTCATTGTTTCCTTTTCCAGCTCTGAGTTGTTAGCTTTTCTTAACATAAGTGTGATCTTTACTTTTTCTTAAGTTTTGGTCAGCGTGAATGTATATCAATAAAATGATATGAAAACTATTTTATTATCTTACCAGATGGCACCAAGATTCCTCTTGTGGAGATGATTGTGTTTGGGAGAAGCTTTTGATGAGCCACTTGGAGTATAGAAGTGCAAAGACAAGCTCAAATAATAACGGTGATTAAAATGTTTTCTAAAAACGGAAAACCTATTAACTGCATGGCCTTCTGTTTTTGCCTGGGAGTGTGCAGGTTTGGGGTGGAGGTGAATTGCTTCCGAAACTAGTACACTTTGTTCTGCTTTTTCTTCTATACAATACTGGCTCAGTGGGAGAAAAAAAAAATCTCAATTGTATTAAGGGATATAGGATTTTGGAGCAAGGCAAGTGTCATGTGTTTGTGAGATGTGTGATACAAATTATCTTCTCTCATTCTTCTGCAACATCTTCACCAAAGTCTCCACTGCTTATTATGATTCTATTTTCTTACTGGATTTTTCTGGAGTTAGGGAGCAGAGTGAGGGAAGAACCAGAAGGCTGCCAAAATGTAAGTCATGGTAGACATGGTAGACAAATTGGCTGGAGAATAAGAGGAAAGCTGACATCGAAGTAACATCAGTATCTGACAAGAAGATTAGGGCCACCCTAATAATGTATCATTAATTTGCACATTTTAGGACAGAGTTTACAAATCCTTCTTTGCATCAAAATCATCATCGGTCCTTGGGTCTACTGCCATATATTCTTATTCAACTGGTCTGGAGTGCGACCCAGACATTCAACATTTTTTCAAGATCTCAGATGAATCTGAAATGTATAGCCAAGATTGAGAACTAAAGTGGAGAATCTAAAATAATCCAAACAATGCATGTTACGACAGATAAAGTAGAAAAGTACATACAGATATAATTCCTTTCTCTTTTTTGTCTCTTTCCTTCTTTCATCACACAAATGATTTTTTAAAATATACTTTAAGTTCTGGGGTATACATGTGCAGAATATGCAGGTTTGTTACATGGATATACAAGTGCCATGGTGGTTTGCCGCACCCATCAACCCATCAACCCATCATCTACATTAGGTATTTCTCCTAATGCTATCCCTCCCCTATCCCCCTACCCTCTGCTATTCCTCCCCTAGCCCCCCACCCCCTGACAGGCCCCAGTGTGTGATGTTCCCCTCCCTGTGTCCATGTGTTCTCATTGTTCCACACCCACTTATGAGTGAGAACATGTGGTGTTTGGTTTTCTGTTCTTGTGTCAATTTGCTGAGAATGATGGTTTCCAGTTTCATCCACGTCCCTGAAAAGGACATGAACTCATTCTGCTTCTTGGACTTTTGGCTAAGATCAATTGTACAAATGATTTTTAAACTATTTTTCTGATAATTTTTATTAATAAATACCCAATAAATGTGTTACATTACTAACAAAGAGAGAAAAATAACATGAACCTAATCAATTAGCATAGATTTATCTAAAATATTGTAAACTATGGCTTCTTGATTATTACAAAATGTTCATAAATAATATACATTTTGTAGTAATATAAATATGTGCACATCTGGCTTTACAGTTATATGATTATATATCCGTCTACATTACTTTCAAATGGCCTTTCTTCAGGTTAGCAAATTTCTCAGAAACCATTGTTTTAAAGAGCCATTTTATTTTAGTCTAGGTGTTGAAGGCTTGGGTTATTTTGAAAGAAATAGTACATTTAAAATGTAGACATGCATTTAATGAGTATTCTTTTTTTTTAATTTTTTATTTCATTTTAGGTTTTGGGATACATATGCAGAACATGCAAGACAGTTGCATAGGTACACACATGGCAGTGTGTTTTGCTTCCTTTCTCCCCTTCACCCACATTTGGCATTTCTCCCCAGGCTATCCTTCCCCAGCTCCCCCTCCCGCTGGCCCTCCCCTTTTCCCCCCAATAGACCCCAGTGTTTAGTACTCCCCTCCCTGTGTCCATGTGTTCTCATTTTTTCATCACCCACCTATGAGTGAGAATATGCGGTATTTCATTTTCTGTTCTTGTGTCAGTTTGCTGAGAATGATGTTCTCCAGATTCATCCATGTCCCTACAAACGACACAAACTCATCATTTCTGATTGCTGCATAATATTCCATGGTGTATATGTGCCACATTTTCCCAATCCAGTCTATCATCAATGGTCATTTGGGTTGATTCCAGGTCTTTGCTATTGTAAACAGTGCTGCAATGAACATTCGTGTGCATGTGTTCTTATAGTAGAATGATTTATAGTCCTTTAAATGTATACCCAGTACGCTCTGTAATAACTCAACATTGTAAAGGCTACAGAGAAATGGGAAAGAAGTACAGATGAGAAGACTGAAGGTAAGCTGTATAAAGAAAAAATTCATTGGTAATAAAGAATTCATTAATAGATTGACTCATGGAGTTCAGCACTGAGTCAGCCGCAAATCTGCAGCTAGGATTGACTGGCTGCTACGCCAAGGGATTGGGATGAAAGTAATACGCGAGGTATTAAGTTGGATACTCCAGAAAAATCTCTCCTCAGAGCTCCTCTAGCCTTGGAGAGAAAATCAGAAAAATAATCTAAGCTCTTAATTTAGTATGCTATTACTGGCTGGTTATTTGAAGCATCCCAAATAGTCAAAGAGTTTACCACAAGTGTATTTACACAGCTATGTTTTTGGTACTATGGCTGTTTACTAGAGAAGTCTTCCTAATATATTTAATCATGTCTATATTGACATAATGGCATTGGTTTATTGTACCCATCTCTTTAAATTGATAGCCTTTCATAGAAAAACATATATCTATATATATTCACCAAAGATGAATACACTGTGTTGTAACCATTCCCATTAGAACAGATAACTATGCTCAAAAAATTTCAAGAAAGTTATTTATTTATTTTAACAGCTTCATTAAAGTATAATTGACATTCAGTAAACTGTATGTATTTAAAGTGTGCAATTTGGTTTTTGACATGTTATATACCCATGAAACTAACTGCAATCAAGGTAACAAACATATTCATCATTCCCAAGAGTTTTGTCATGCTCCTTTCTAACCACATTGCACTCCATTCCCCTGCAGAAATCTCTGCACTGTTTTCTGCCACCAGAGATATCAGTTTTGCCTAACTTCTCTCACTGAGAATAATTATTTTGAGATACATCTTTGTTATTGCATGAATCAATCATTTCTTTTCTTTTTCCATTCTGAGCAGTAATTCATTGGATGCACAACAATTTGTTTATCTGTTCCCTTGCTAAGAAGGAACATTTTGGCTTTTTATTATTGGCTACTGCAAATAAAGCTTCTATGAATGTTTGCGTCAAAGTCTTTGTATGGACACCTGCTTTCCTTTCTTGGGTTAATGCAGAGGAGTAGAATGCTGGATTGCATAGTAATTGCTTGTTTAACTTTTTAAGAAAGTGCAGAACTATTTTCCAAAAAGGGTTGTAGCAGTTTACATTGGTAAAATGTAGTACACCACTTGCCTTGTTTGAGAGTTGGTTTCTCCACATCCTCAACAACACTTCATGTGGTCTGTATTTTTAATGTTAGCCATTATAATAAGTGTATATTTATATTTTATTGGAACTTCAGGTGAGTGATTTTAAAGACGTCCTTGCTAGGAAATAGGAAAATAAGAAAATGCATTCAGTCCTCTTTTTCTTTCTGCACTATCCTAGATATTTCAGGTTCAGTATCTATTCCAAAAAATTTCTGTCTGCTCTGCCATGGCCAAAAGAGTTCATTCACCTTTCCCCTTTGACTCTTGCAGACAATTGTGTGCCTTTAAAGGAAAAAACAACAAGAATTAGGAGTGCCCTGGAGGCAAGGTAAAATTTGGCCCATGTAATCAATCATATCTGCTTCACTGAACTATAATGACCCTGTGTACAGGAAGGCATCTTCAGTGGGGCAGACTTGTTTCTACGAAATCCTTAACATTTTATGGGACAGAAAGCAGTTTTATATTTAGCTTTTAACATGCCCAGTCATAACTACTTTTCTTGGACATAAGTGAGTTGTATTGGTGTGCAGTTATGGTAATATGTCAAAAAATAAAGATAAGTACCTCAGTAGAACAGCTGGCCTATTTTAAAAATAGTGTCTTTAATAATTCAAGCTAAGAAATAGGATCGATTGTATAATATCCAACATCACAATAACCAGTTACAAATAGTGAATTGTGGCAGCTGGAATTATTCCCCTCAAATCAAGTAAAGTCAAAGATTCGGAGATAAATATATGACCTTGAGGAACAATTTCCAGGAAACACAAAATAAACAATATACTAGTGTCTGCAACTAGAGAAAAAAGCTCTAATGTTGTAAGGACTCACCAAACTATAATGGTGGCCAAGAAAAGTATTACAAAAGCAGTTGAAGCTTTATAGAGGAAGTCATTTTATCATTTAGTTCTTTAGTTTCTGTTTTCATCGAAGTTCAGACATGCATCCAGTATTTTCTTTAACTAAAGAGTAGGTGGTATTAAGCCTCTGTAACACATGACTTTCTTTGTGCACATTTTCCATTAAGTCACTCCAAACTACTTTCATACAACATAAAGGAGAAATTGGAAACTCTTCAGTCAACCACCACCCCTTAGAAAATGATTCCTGAATTAAAATGTCCATGTTATATACTGAACATCATGACCTCTAAGAGGACATGTATGAGTATCTAATCTTGAGCACGATTATGGTCTTGGTGTTGAAACTGATGATGAGGGTGAAGAAGTTATTGGTGATGATGACAATGACAACACTACTACTAATGATCGTGCACCTAATATTTTCAGGGTGCTTACTCTGGGCCAGCTGTGTATACATTATCTCATTTAACCTTTGCAAAGCTCTGTCTGGTTGGTCATATCATTATCTCCCTTTTACAGGAAAGTTCAGTGAAATAAATTACATAGACAGTATACCACTTTGTAAGCTCTCTCCATTCTAGGCTTGTCTCTGTGTTATCACAAAAATTGATGGGACTTAGTTATAATAATTGTTATTAGCAGAAAAATTGGAGGACAGACAATATACAATTTGGTTAGAGGAAGAGCCCGATAGCTTTCCACCTGGATAACAATCAGTTAATGGATGTAGATATCAGTAATAAGGGAGAAAGCTCTTCAAGCAGCAGATCATTATGCAGCAGCTCAGCATGTTTATTAATCATTGTGCACAATTAAAATGCCATTTCATCCCTCTAATTAAAACAAGTAGTTCCCTGAGGCTAGCACCTGAACTAATGGAGCCTGGTTGCCTAAGGATCTCACTCAGGGAAGGGAATTAAACAATGGAGGAAGGAGTATGTTTACCAAGTTGCCCAGACAACGTCAAACTGTGTATGACATCATGAGTGAGTAGAACAGTTGAGACTGTAATTTTAAAAAGCCAGAGATGCTTCTTTTTCTGAGCAAAACCTGGACTTCAATACTGAAAATATTCTAAGTTTGTAATTGGTTGGTATCAGTATACCTGAATTAGAATGTCCATGTTATATAGTGAACATCATGACTTCTAAGAGGACAGGTATGAGTTTCTCATCTTGAGCAAGGTGAAAATGTTAGATGCCATTATCATTAGTAATAGTAATGTCATCGTCATCATCAATCACTTCTTTACCCTCATGATCAAGACCAATTGTATTGGTTGGTATACTGATATCAATCAATTGTATACTTTCCAATAAATTCTAAAGTTTCTTTCTTTTTGGTATGTGGAATATGTTTCTTGATGTTCAGAAGGAGGATTTTGAGGGATTCTCTATTGGCATCTAGGTATTTGGGAGGCTGAAGAGATTTTTGAAATTGGTTGACTCTAGAAATAGAAGGGTAGGTTGTGGAGACACAATTTAAAATAGGTGGTAGATAAATGGGCTACATGAAAGAAAACCTAGGGTTCAATCCCAGTACTGCTGCTTGAACTGAATGACCCTGAATAAAGTCCTTAGAAAATCAAAGGACTGAACTAGGTAATCATCAAACTTTCTTCTAGTTCCAAAATTCTATGGCTTTGTGGTAATTTGTGATTAACAGAACAGTGCAAAGAGATTTTATTGTTTCCCAATTCCCTTACAAGTTTGGCTTAATCAAGCCTTGCTATTCTTTCCTTCTAATTCTTGTTCAGCTCACCAGCATAACTTTAGTGTCTGATATTATACTTGGCATATAGAAGTTGCTCAATTAAATATACATAGAAAATGTCAATCGGGTTAAATCTACAGATCTCAATAATACACAGGTTTCAGTGCCTTGTTTCAAATATTTTGTACTACAAAGGGAGGAGCAACCCTACATATGATTCTGCATTACTTATCTGAAAAGTGGTAAACCTGAGGGTTATGAGAGCTGCTTTTATTTCAGCTCATCTGTGAATTCAGTTTTGCACGATTCTGTACTTGAAAGCCATGGTCTCATGTTGCCTCCATTTGCATGAGGCAAGAAGCCATGCCTCATTCTTCCCCTTTTCTACCTATTATCCCTTTAGTCCCCTTGATTCCCTGATACCTTGGAAAAATAGTCATGCCTGGAAGTCTGAGGAACTTAGAAGCATTGGTTCTTTTCCCCCCGCCGCCTTTTTTTTTTTTTTTTTGGAGTTCTGTGGTCTAGGCTGGAGTGCAGTGGTGCAATCTTGGCTCACTGCAGCCTCCACCTCCTGAGTTCAAGTAATTCTTCTGCCTCAGCCTCCCAAGTAGCTGGGACTACAAGTACACACCACTATGCCTGGCTAATTTTTTTGTGTTTAGTAGAAACGGGGCTTCACTGCATTAACCAGGCTGATCTTGGACTCCTGAGCTCAGGCAATCTGTCTACCTCAGCCTCCCAAAGTACTAGGATTACAGGTGTGAGCCACTGCTCCTGGCAGGAGCATTGGTTCTTAACTTATGTGCTATGAGTCATAGAGTTTCATGAAAATCTGATAAATTTCATGAAATCTTTCATCAGAAAAAATGCATAGCATGATTTTGCAAACAACTCTGGGTTAAGAGATTCATAGACTTTCTGAAGCTCATCTATGGAACTCAGATTAAGTTAAGAATTCTTATTTAAAGGATTATGTAAGAATTTCCAACAGTCTTTTAGGAGGCCTGTGTCTCTCCTTCTTTCTTACCTCCATCCCACATGTGAAGAAAGATGGCCAGCTAACAAAGGAGTAGGTTTGTTTTTCTTGTTTGTTTGTTTATTTTTGGTGGAGACAGAACCAGTAGCACGTGCATGTCAATGGTGAGTTGTTCTTTGCAGTGTGGCCGGTAGGCTCCAGAGTGAGGTATTATGATTTCAGTTACTTCTTCTTCTATCTTCTTTATTTATAACCAGGCATCTGGCTTTGATCTATTTATTTTAAATAAAGTAAAAAGACAACAATGAGGCTGTAATAATCACACTAGTAAAACAAAGGCAAAGTAGAGAAAACTATTAGGACTTAATTTTCTCCCACTATTCATCCTATTCTTCGTGCTGGGAATATGTTGGTAACTGGAAATTACGAGGTCAAGTTATTGAATTGATGAATCTAAGAATTTCATCTTCCTATTTTGGGGCAGTTGTTCATATGTTGAAAATCTTTCTTTCCAAACTGAAGCTCAGTTTCTCTTGTCTATCATAGTGGGAAATATAACTTGGTCAATAAGACATCCAGAAACTAGCAGAAATCAGCCAATAACTCAGATTAAGTGGCATGATAATTGGGTTTCCTAAGCATTTTTTGGTATTAAAACAGTTAATCAACCATAAAACACAAACTCCTCAGAATCCAAGGTCTTATTCAATTAACTTCTGGCCTCACACTTAAATATTTTTTTTCCTTTCTTTCAAATCATTATGTCATATTTTGCCAAGAGAGAAAGGATTGTCTGGAGTGAGAAATTCCAAAGATCAAATCAGAGCCTATCCTTTTAAATGGTATCATTTTATCCATAATTATTATTTTTAGTAAAAATAAAAACAGAAGTTTTCTTCTTGCCCAGAAAGGAGATGAAATCTTAAACATACAAGTTGAAACAGAAGGACCAAAGTTTTATAGTTTTTTGTTTGAAGCAACCCTTGTATTCTTATATCATATTTACTCTAAAACACTGAATAAACTAGAAATTTGAGAGGCAAAACAATTATTAGTGTAATACCATCAACATATGATTTTGTGCCTAGATACTTTATTTTAAGTTGATTTACAACTGCTTAAAGTCTTTTCTTGGTATGAAGCTCACAGATTAATGGTTAAACCTTTACTAGTCCTCAAATCATAGCTTCAGCTCAAGCATTCCTGGATGTGAGCCTATAAAGTGCCAAACTACTGTGTAGAGTTAAGAGAGAAAAGGAGGCTTTTCCTTCTTTTTGTCAGACAAAACTGGGTTAAAATCCCATATGCCATATACGTAGCTATGTGACCCTGAGTAAGTTATTTAATCTCTACGAGCCATGGTTTTCAGCTGGAATACAATGAGAAAATTATTCTTCTGGTAAGGTTCATGGTAGGCACACTGATTTTAAAAATCACTTATTTTCCTATACCTTGAATTGTTATTACAGTTGGGTGGTGTCACTCTGACTTCAAAGATAGCAGAAAAATGCAATGACTCTATGAGGTAGTTAAAAGATCAGGAAAGGCAGTGGGTCAAAATTTTGGTAGACAACTTGAGAGTTAGCACATAGTACAATCTGTATTGCTCAGCAATGAGGCTATGTAGTGAGAGACGTATTGTTAGTCAATTTTGATGTTGTATAAATATCATAGAGTATACTTACAGAAACCTAGATGGTATGATCTCCTACACACCTAGGCATATACCCTGCTGGTCCTAGGCTACAAAACTGTACGGCATGTTACTATACTGAATACTGTAGGTAATTGTAGCACAATGGTAAGTATTTGTGTATCTAAAATATATAAATTAATGCATTGCATAACTCTATGATGGCTATGACATCATTAGGGAATAGGAATTTTTCAGCTTCATTATAGTCTCATAAAACCATTGTTGTATATGAGGTTCATTGTTGACCAAAACACCATTATGTGGTGCATGACTGTAACTGGCTTCTAGATGTGAGAATGGACCACTGGGCAAGAATACTGTTTGGTGTCTGTGGTCAGGGTTGGCAAAGAAAAATCTAGGGGGTTGAGTATGGTTGGTTAAGTCTTGGAGCATAATGTGGCCATCCAGAGAAGAAATAAAGGAGTCAAATATTCATTCATTCGTTTACTCAAAAGTAAATACTGAGAACCTGCACTATTTCTGGGGCTGGAGTAGTTTATTGTCTAGATGGGGAGAAAGAAAACAAACATACACACATAAATTATAATATGCTATAATAAGTGTTATTAACAAAGTGTGATATTAACAAAGTCTTTTGAGAACAGAGAGAACAGAGCAATTAACATTTGAGAAGTTGGGAAAGATTCTTGGCTCACTAAATGTTTATCAATGAGGGAGGACTATTTAACCTGGGTGTTAAAGGATGAGTAGAAGTTTACCAAAGGGGAGATGCAGTATAAGAAAATTGTAGTTTCAGGGAAATAGAATGGATAAAAGGAATATATAAAAGGAATGATGCCAAATATAATACACAGGAATGTTGGATCAAGAGGGAGGTGAGCTCAGATTGGAAACATTTTTATATGCTGATTTTGTTTATTTTGTATAGGTAAATGGAGAGCTATCAGAGGTTTACTGAAGTGTTGGATGACATGATAAGTTTGCTTTTTAAGGAAGATAACTCTTCCAGCAGGTTGAGAATGGGCTAAACTGAGAACAATCAAGTCAGAGATATTAGGAAGCTCACTGATTTAATAAATACTGCAGTAATTTTTGAAGGAGGAATAATCATATGAAACATACATTAAAAATATTTTGAATTTTGTCATATTTCTAGCTTACAAAGTATTCTTATATCCACTACTTCCTTTACTCTCTAAATGGCTCTGTAAACATTATTATTATTTATATTTTGTAGATGAAGAGAGTGAAAATTAGAGAAAATAAAAGACAATCATCTTCTAGTTACTCAGTGTGATGCTGGGATTAGACTAACTCAGGTATTTGATCTGTAAGATCATTGATTTTTTTTCTATCATACAGATGCTCAGAGCCATTTGAGTTTTCCAGTTGAGCGTGAAAATTATGTTGTTGTAAAAACAGCTGCAATAATTTACCTCCCTGAATCAACATACTTGGGCATCCCTTTCATTCTGACCCTGGACTTACCTATATGACTTACCTTCTTAAGTGGGACAACAGCAAACATGACTAAATTGGAGACGTGAAAAGTATTTGTGCATTGGGGCTTGTCCTTTCTTGATACACTTTGGAACCCTCAACCTACCATGTGAAGAATCCTTGGCTTGCCTGTTATATAATGAGACATGGCCAAATTATCCCTGTTGCTCCACCTGAAATCAAGCCAACTACAAGCATGTGCATGAGACTGTTCTAGATCATCCAGACCCAGATAAGCCAACCCAGCCCAGAATCACACAGGTGATGCAGAATTTGCTTGTTGCTTTAGGCTATTACTTTTGGGAGTTATAATGCAGCAAATACCAATGAATAGCCTGTATTCTGTAAATGTCCTTTGTACCTACAGATATTTGGACAAAGCAACAAAACAACAAAAAATATATTGGAAATATGCAAAGGTTTTGTTTCTACTAGGCTAAGCAGTTATTTTTGAACTCAGTCACATGAGAATTACCAGGACACTTGTTTAAAAACTCAGATTCTTCAGATCACTCTAGACCCCCTAACTCAGTATTTGCAGGCTAGAGCTTGGAAGGCTATGTTTTAAACAAGTTCCATAGTGATTCTTACATTTACTAAAATTTGAATTTAACTATTCAAAAGATATTATTTTCTTCACCTAAATATTGTTTTGTTAATGTCTTTTACTAGTTTGGTAAGTCACCTAGAAATTAACGTTTAAACCATGATTAAAGAACAGTAGGATGGGCACAGTGGCTCATGCCTGTCACTCAGCACTTTGGAAGACTGAGTTGGGAAGATCACTTGAAGCCAGGAGTTCCAGACCAGCATGGGCAACACAGAAAGACCCATCTTTACAAACAAAATCAAAAGCAAATTAGCCAGGTGTGGTGGCTACATGCCTGTAGACTACATAGGTAGCCTGTAGTCCCAGATTCTCAGGAGGATTGCTTAAGTCCAGGAATTTGAGACTGCAGTGAGTTATGAGTGTGCCATTGCACTCCAGCTTAGGTGAAAGAGCAAGACCCTGTGTCAAAAACAAAAACTAAATAGTAACAAACCAAAGTTTGTTTTTCTCATAGCATTTTTCTCTGTAGTCTCTATAGAGTTATAGCAAAAGAAGAACCCAAAATTTAGATAGGGACTAAAATCTGATGTTACTAAAAATTGGCAGAAAGTGTTTAAGTTAAATATTTACTTTTATGGTGAGGTTCTGCTGCTAGTGAAGAAAAGAAATGATATGGGGAAGAAATGAAGAGGAATGTGATAGGTAGAGATACTCTGCAAGAGAGGAACAGGAGGCTTAGTCACTGGGGAGAGTATAATCTCTCAAAGTAAAGTGAAGATGAAGAAAAATAGGAAAAGGAGCAACAAGAAAAACAGGACAGACATACTAAGGCATGACCCCAACATAGTTTAAGATTCACACCTACTGTAGATGTCTCGAGTTTCTTTAGTGGATTTATACAGTAACACAGAGGCAAGATTCATGAGGCATAAAAGAACACTACAATGCCTGCCTAAGTACTGGTGTCTCCTAACAAATGGAAAGGGGAGCTGAGAACTAACTCTCAGTGAATGAGGGGATCTGGTTATCCTATGAGCTCAATTAAGAGAAAATCAAGCAGCTCATTACTATACACAAGGACATTCATTCCTCCGAGTTAGAAGAATGATTATAACTTGAATAGGAAAGCCACAAACCACTAATCAGGGTATCTCAGGCTTGACCTATTCGAGTATATTCCAAATTACCCAATTAGCTGGATTGCCAATAAGTTTCTTGTAGCAGTTATATTGGCACTGGTGATACCATAATCAATTGTTTTAATCAACCTTTGAAAACAAAAAAGATGTGCTGAATATAGTAATAACAAGGACTGGGAAATCAGAGTCACCAGGTCACTGCTGTTGGGTTACTCCACATTCTACTCTGGTAACTATTCTTAGAGGACGGTATGAGTTTTATTTGGTTTGTTTTTTTCATCTCTCCTCCCTCCCCTCATCTCCTACACTATGCTCAGGCTTTTCCCCCATTTCCTAATGTCCCAGCCTCTCTTGAGGGGCTACTATTACTACCTGGGTGACCTGTACTTCTTTTCCTGATTCTGAATCCACTGGCCTTCTTGAGCCATATCTTGGTAACCTGGTTTCTTAGCCATGTTTTTTTTGCTACCCATCAGGTTGAGCTAGGCCTATATTCCCTAAACCAAAGAGGATGAAAAATGAGAAACCTGCCCACTCTCACCCACCCCTTCACCCTCACTGGCTTTCCTGATTACAGAGTGACAGAGTACTTTCTATTTGTTGGACAGCAATAGTTTGAGGGCAGGAAGTGCTCATTCTTGCAGCTCCAGAATAAATGCCTGGAAAATAGTATATACTTAACAAATGCTTGATGAATGAACCAGTAAATAAATGGAGAAAAAATGACATTTGAGATCAGTCATAATACAGCTTAAAGAGAGGAATAGGGCATGACATTTAAAATAGGTTTGACCTCAGCAGACATGAACCCTGTCAGTCCTGTTTATTCTTAATAGAACCTAAAATGATGTCTAGAACAACATTTATGCTCAAGAAATATTTTTAGAATGAATGAATAGCTATGAGCATTATTTTTTTGCTCTTTTTGGTGGAAATTATGGAAAGTATTGAGTTCCATATTTGGATTAAAGTTAGGGTGGAGATAAGGGAACAGCCACAAACTGCAGGGCAGGGAATAAAAATTTGGTAAGAATTCACTAGAACCTCAGAAACCTTAAAATTGTAATCTGACTGTATGTAAAAGTAATCTTGGGGAGGTCATTGTCCTTTCTATTGTCTATGGAAAGGGGGTTTGAATCAGTCCCGTCAAGAGGATTGGGTTACCCATTTAGAATACTGTCATAGCAAAGTATAACAAAGTACAATGCTGTGGGAACAGGAAGGCTGAATGATTGGGCAAGTTGAGAAAAAGTTCAAAGAGAAGATTACATTTAGTCAGGTCATATATATATATTTATATATATATGCTTTAAGTTCTGGGGTACATGTGCAGAACATGCAGGTTTGTTACATAGTTATACACGTACCATCATGGTGGTCTGCTGCATCCCTCAACTCGTCATCTATATTAGGTATTTCTCCTAATGCTATCCCTCCCCTAGCCCCCTACCTACTGACAGGCTCCAGTGTATGATGTTCCCCTCCCTGTGTCCATGTATTCTCATTGTTCAACTCTCACTTATGAATGAGAACATGCAGTGTTTGGTTTTCTGTTCTTGTGTTAGTTTGCTGAGAATGATGGTTTCCAGCTTCATCCATGTCCCTGCAAAGGACATGAACACATCCTTTTTTTTATGGCTACATAGTATTCTATGTATATGTATATGTGCCACATTTTCTTTATCCATTCTATCATTAATGGGCATTTAGGTTGGTTCCAAGTCTTTGCTATTGTGAAGAGTGCTACAGTAAACATATGAGTACACGTGTCTTTATAGGAGAATGATTTATGATCCTTTGGGTGTATACCCACTAAAGAGATTGCTGGGTCAAATGGTATTTCTGGTTCTAGATCCTTGAGAAATCACCACACTTTCTTCCACAATGGTTGAGCTATTTTTTTTTTTTTTTTTGAGACGGAGTTTTGCTCTTGTTACCCAGGCTGGAGTGCAATGGCATGATCTCGGCTCACCACAAGCTCTGCCTCCTGGGTTCAGGCAATTCTCCTGCCTCAGCCTCCTGAGTAGCTGGGATTACAGGCATGTGCCACCATGCCCAGCTAATTTTTTGTATCTTTAGTAGAGATGGGGTTTCACCATGTTGACCAGGATGGTCTCGATCTCTTGACCTCGTGATTCACCCGCCTTGGCCTCCCAAAGTGCTGGGATTACAGGCTTGAGCCACCGCACCCGGCCTGGTTGAACTAATTTATACTCCCACCAACAGCGTGAAAGCATTTCTATTTCTCCACATCCTCTCTAGCATCTGTTGTTTCCTGACTTTTTAATGATCACCATTCTAACAGGCATGAGATGGTATCTCAGTGTGGTTTTCATTTGCATTTCTCTAATGACCAGTGATGACGAGCTGTTTTTCATGTTTATTGGCTGCATAAATGTCTCCTTTGTAGAAGTGTCTGTTCGCATCCTTTGCCCACTTTTTGATGGGGTTGTTTTTTCTTTGTAAATTTGTTTAAGTTCTTTATAGATTCTAGATGTTGGCCCTTTGTCAGATGGGTAAATTGTGAATCTTTTCTCCCATTCTGTAAGTTTAGGCAGGTCTTCTTCAGCATTGTTGGCAAACGTACATGCAGAAGTTCAAGAAATGGTCTGTCTTGGTTTGGGTTTCCGTAGAAGCAGATCCTGAGATAAGCATTCAAGTAAGAGTGATTTCTTCAGAAGGTGGTCCAAGGAAATGCTGGCAGGAAAGTGGGGAAGTGACTCAGGAAGAAAAGAAGATCATGAAGTTGTAGTATCAAGTCAGTTATCTGACAGCACCTGGAGGTTGGGACCTCCAGAAAATTCTGGTAGGCAATGGAGGATGCTCCTTAATTATTCTAACTCAAGTACCAAGAAATGGAGCCAGTCATTTACCAACTCCTTGCCTTGGTCAAAAACATTTACTCTTCCCTCTGCCTTGCAAAGAGGTCAAGCATGCTTCTTGGGCAGAAAAGATCCCTGTGCAGAGCATCACTCAGTACACTATTAACTCCTGATTAAAATGCAATACAATTAAAATCAATACAGCACCAGCCTATCTTGATTCCATTTGATAGCTATTCCATTCTTCCTCCTCCCCACCTTAATAACAAAAGATAGTTAGGGAAGGCATTGTCCCTTTTTCTCTTGCTCAACCAAGATGTGAAGCAGAGTTAGATTACTTCCACAGAGCAGGGAAGTTGAATTTCATTTTGCTAGGCCAACGGGCAAAGTATTCATGAAGAAATATCCTCCCTGATGCCCCCACCCCTTCCCTCACCCTGCACCTGCATAGAAGAAAAGAGTGATCATTTTCCTAGACCCCTGGGTAATTGATTCTCTTTGGTGTCCTCTAACATTTCTGACACTGCTTCCAAATTCTGGATTCTAATCTATCTGCTCAACTTTCTGGAAGTCCACTACATTGTGGACTACTTAAGGGCAATGTCTGATATATATCTCAACCTCTCTGCTCTGTGGAAGTAATCTAACTCTGCTTCATTTCTTGGCTGAGCAAGAAAAAAACGGACAATGCCTTCCTTAACAAAGTTGGTATCAGATATATATATATATACTTTACTGTCTCTAGTGTTGCACCTGGGACAAAAAGGGTGCTTAAAAATATTATTTTGGGTGGATGAATGGGTAAAGAAGTAAGTGAGTGACTGACCCCTGTCACCTATCATATTCTGATGAATGGCTTGGGGATGAGTTTGTTTCACCATCCTGATCCTTCTTCATTGTTTCAGGTTATTCACTATCTCTTTCCCAAACCTGCTAGGATGTTACTGCTTAGGACACCAGCCATTGCAGAAACTGCGTCTCAAATCCCAGCTTTCACTCTTCTTCCCATGTCTTACCTTTTCAACTCTTCATTTGCTTTCCCTGACCTTTGGCATGCAGGCTCTTGCAAGAAGGTAAGATATTAATAATAAGCTTCAGTCAAATTTTATTAAAACCTTCTTTTGAGGAATATTTTTATTCTAAAAGATGATGCCAGGATGATCCTAAAAGACGCATTTCTGAATTTGCAGAGTGGTTAGGACATACATTCTGGAGCTGGTCCCCCTGCTATGCCCTAATTCTGCCATGCAATCACCTTCTTTTCTCTCCTATGGACAGACTGGGCACGAGGATGTGGCTTTCCTCCCCCATCAACTGTGAAGAAATTATATTTCTCCATGACCATTTCCTATTTTATTTCCCAACAAGAAGTCAAGATGTGGTTTGGGGATTTCAACCTCCATGTTCAGCCTCGAGGCTTATGGACTGAATCTTAAGCTTTCTCTTGACATCAGATAGCTCCATGTATATGGCAATTCCTGCCACAGAACTCTACTATTAAAAAAAGCCCCAAAACCTATGGGGTAAATCCCTGAAGAAAGGATGTGGGTGTGGTACTGAGGTGATGAGATTCTAACTGAGGGCACTGTATGAGTATCAGAGAGTAGTCCCAAAATAAGTAAAAAAATGACCCTAAAGTTCTGGATACATATGTGAAAAGAAAATGGGAGAGAAACATAAGACCAAGGTCTCTGGCAAGAAAAGTGTCTGGGATCAGAGGGTTAGGTTTACAAGAGTCAAAAAGAACCCACACCTGAGTATCTTGAGGATGGCACATTGGTGGATACTGATCCCATAAACTAAATTGATTTTTTCTCACAAACAAAAAGAACTTGAGTAGTGGCAGAAGACGGCATGGAGAGGGCTTAGGGTTATAGGAGGGAAAAGAGTTGCAAAATTAGCAAGAACACAAGTTTGTATTTAAAATATAACAGCAATCTATTTTGATTTTGGTGGATCATTTTATGCAAGGCCTCACAAAATCTTACTTGCAAAATTAATTGAAATTAGATATGAGCACTGTTGTATATATTGAAACCTAGCTTATAGTGATAAATAGGGCAACAGTAAATGACAATATATCATGGGGAAGGGAGATTGTTTCAGTGCAGAGCTTGGAGGCCTGGTATTATGTCTGGTCTTATTTAACATCTTCATTAATGATCTGCAGGAGGAAGTAAACAATAATATAATAATAAAATCTGCACATCAAAATCGAAAAGCAAACCCTGATGAAGTCTGAAAAGTGATACAAAGGAATCTTAAGGCATCAGAAATCGGATCAGAAAATTAAATGAAAGCTGAATGGAAAGGAAAAAGATACATGCATATATACATATAATCTTAGTCTAAAAGATTATATATACAATAATCTTAGTCTAAAAGATTATATATACAATAATCTTATTGTATAATTATATAATTAAGTATATTATATATTATATAAGTATATTATATATAATTAAAAATTATGGTAAACAAAGATATTTTTGAAGAAAATCTAGAAAGCAATACATGTAACAATACTGGAAAATATTTTACAAGAGTGTGGGGCAATGTGGGTGAAGGGGAGGAAGACAGCAAATCACACTGCCACGTGTGTACCTATGCAACTATCTTGCATGTTCTACACATGTACCCCAAAACCTAAAAGGCAAAAAAAAAAAGAGTGTGGGGCAAAAAGGGCCTCAAGAGGACACATGGCTGGTGTGACCACACAAAACAATGAATTATCCATTTGGTGGGAATCTTGGGAAATCTAAGTTTTTCCTGTTCCAGCATTTCCAGACTCTCATGTTTCTCTATTGAGCATGCACACAAATGCAGGTGCACTTCCTGCAACAAAATAAAAAGCGTGTTTTTTTTTTTTTTTTTTGCAGTTTGGCATATTCTAATCAACATGGAGTTTTGCCAGTTATTATCACTGTTTGTTAGAAAAATATTGTTCTGTGTCTATACAAGATACAGTCTTTAGAAGTAATGTGTAGAGAATTTGATTCAAGAAAGAATGAACCAAAATTAAATTTCTCAAATAAACTGAATGCTATCAAATATACATTTTTATTAATCTCTTCCTTTGATGTAGGCCAGTCTTCTTCAAACATTTTGATCTCATGTCACCTTTATGCTCTTAAAATTATGAAGGATCCTAAAGAGCTTTGATTTCTGTCAGCTCTAGCTATCAACATTTACCATATCAGAAATTAAAACAGAAAAATATAAAATGTTTATTTTGTGTGAAGTAACATGAAACAATACACAATAACATACTGTATTTTATGAAAAAAATATTTTTAAACAAAATAATTAGTAAGAAAATGGCATTGTTTTACATTTTGATGATTCCTTTTCACGTTTGGCTTAATAGAAGATAGCTAGATTCTCATATCAACTTCTGTATTCAGTCTGTTGGACATATTGTGTGGTTGAAATAGATGAAGGAAAATCCAGCTTCACATAGACATGTAATTGGAAGAGGAAAGGCAATGCAGACCCAAATCCTATTTTATCTCCAACTACATGGGAATAACCTTTGACAACATGGATAAGTCTGAGTGCTTGGGATTTGTAGTGAGATACTAAAACACCTTCAGATCTAACACATACATCTAATAAAGGCACCATTCTAAGAGGTCAGACTAGACAGTACTTTTAAAAATAATATATAACTAGAAGAAAGTTATATATTGGGCTTACCAGCTGGTATGAAATTGAGTGTATTTTACAAATTTACTTATATTGTTACCAACAGGAGCTCAAGAAAACTATGTGCCATGTTGAATTCCTGATTTACATTAACACTAATATGGAGGCTACAAAACTGGAAGATCACTCAAGGATAATATCTGGAACATCCAATATCTCAACCATCAAAACTCAGAAATTGGGTTATGTTACTGAAGGAAGTCCAAGGGCAAACAATAACACTATTCTGTAGAACAATAAGCTCAGAGAAATGCTTTAAAAGGGTTCCAAGTCAGACCACTGGATCACCTTTCAGCCTGAATTGGCCAATCAGTTTGGCAAATATTTTTACTGTGCTGATCACCAGTTTGAATGACTTGACCAAATAGTTGTTTTGGCATTCTCTAAAATGTTACCAAGGGATTTGGCATGCAATTCTGGTTATGTAACTACCTTGCTTGCTCAAATTTCTTCAAAGGCTTCTCTTTGTGGTGTGATCCAAAAATCACATAGGGGGATTTTAAATGCAGAATTCCGATACCCATCCCCAGTCTACTGAACTAGAGTTTTGAGGAAAGTGGGTTCTGGGAATATACATTTTTAAGTTTTTCCACAAGTGAGTCTTTGGGTCCTCAATTTATAGACAGAAATCTAATATTTGCAGGATCACCTGCAAGGTTCTTCATGATAAGTCTCCAAAGTTCCCACTTTAATCTGATGTCATTCAACTCACATAACACCCACACATTCCCCAAATGTGCCTCATTTTTTCATATCTTTTTGCCTTTGACCCTGCTCCTTCCTTAGCAATAGTCTTTATCCTCAGTTTTAGGTATATTTGGCCAACTTTTATCCTTTTTCAAGAGTAAGGTCCATATCACCTCTTCTGTAAAGCCCTCCCTGATTAACCAAGGAGTGTGCTTTCCCATGTTTTGTGCCTTGCATCTCAACTACTGAATTGTAAGATTTATCCCATTATAGAGTAGGGGTTCATTTACTTAATTACATCTCTGTTGGCTCCTTCTGGGCATAAACTACTCTTTGGGAAGAGATGAGACATACATTTAGTGGCAAGCCACTTTTGAATAAACTTTTCAGTAACAACTGTGTTTTGTTCTGATACATTAGTGATACCATCAATATCAGAGGGCAGCATTAGTTCCTAGGAAATATAATGAGAAGGGGAACATTCTCACAGCACATTTTCACCTTTAGTCTTTTTCTTAAGTTTTTTTTAAAAACCACTTTATTGAGCTATGACTGTCATATGAAAAGCTGCACATATTTAACATATACATTTTCATGAGTTTGGGATAATTATATACCTGTGAAACCATCACCAATATCAAGGCCCCAAACATGTCCATTATACCTCAAAATTTCCTCTTACTCTTTTTATTATTATCATTTTAATTTTTTTTCTTTTAGTAAATTTTTGTTAGTTGCCAGCAGAAAGTTAAAAATAGAAGGAATACAAACACACACACACACACAAACACACACACACTCTAAGAGGTCATTGGATATAAAACTAGTTAATGTAAATCAACCTTGTACAAATAACATGAGATGGGGAAAAGGAGAGCCGCCACACCCCTTCAAGGCAGGAAGTCTCATTAGCATGCAAAGGAATAAACAATGGGTTCTAAAATCAAAGTCAAAACAGTAATAAATCAGAGCGATCAGGTGAAAAATGATGGGATCAACAGCAGTAGTGGCTATTAGCATGTACCCCTGTTGGTGAGACAAAGCAATCCAGGAAGGTGCTTGGGAAAAATTCCAATGCTGAGACCAAGAGCAAAGATGTTACTTTGAAATGGTCAAGGGATGAAGTAGAGTTTGGGATCTTGCGAATGTTTTCATAAGGTCAGAATGGAAAAGTTAGTTGACTTAGAACCCTTGTTAAATGACAAACGAGCTCCCGGTAGTCTTTTTAAGGGGCACGTTGATCACCACCTTCGGAAGTTTTCTAGTAATATAGGACCATTGTTTGACTACTCCTTCAATTATGTTGACATTTTGTGACTTAGGATAGTTAAGATGATAGTTAGGATTATACCCAGGGAAATAAAGCACTCTTATAATGTCAGAAAATTCTAGGCTGTGAACAAACAGGTCAGTTTCACTCACACCTAGTTGCCATAGTAGTATCAATGGATGGATTAAAATGGGAGCATGTGAGGCCTCCAAAAGCATCATATTTTCTAATTCTAGTGCTGCCTGTTGATGTTGTCTTGACTCTTTTCAGAGGGATTTACTGTTTTCATTTTTCACCCTCAAGCAACCAGCAACCATATAAAAATCATTCCTGGTGCCTCATAATCAGAAAGATAAAAACATTGTACATGAACTTTGTATATTAAGTTTTCACAAATCAATCAGACTCATTATGGTTTTTAAGAAGATAATTCAACAATTAATCTGATGCTAAAAAGCATCAGTGTGTTTAGTAAAATGCAGATTGTTGTTTGAATAAATATTGTGATATTATTTAATGTCCAGCCTTATTGGTAAAGAATAGGCTGGCCCCTAACATGATTAAAATATTTGTGAAATATTCTATTTTTGAATACTCCCACACCAAAATCAAATTTAAAAATGAATCAGTGTATTAATGGGAGAACCTCCTAAATAACACAGGTAAATATCTTTGCAGTTTCCAAAGTGTAGGTGAAAACTCACCCTTTCAGTTCTCGTGGTAAATATATAACATGGAAATAAAATGTTTAGTGTATACCCAGGAATAACAATAGCTTACATTTATTAAGGCCTTCCTATGTACCAAGCACAATGGTGTTCTTATCATTTTCGCAGATGCACAAGAGAGTGCATTTTCCCATTGCAAGGGTAGCAGTATGTCTAAGTCCAAGAGTCAGAGAAAGTAGAATCTGATCTACTTTCAAATAACTTGGAAATAAGATTTTCCCATACATGCTATTTCTTTGGGTGTTATTTTCATAAAAGAGTCAAGGTAAGGCCTGTGTCTGATTTCTGTATCAGTCATTCTTCTCACCAGCTGTTTACCTGTCACTATTGATGCTTTTTTTTTTTTCTTTCCTAAACAGAGAATTTCAGAATTTTCTGAGATAGATTAATTTATTTCAAATCTTTGCTTTACTTGTCGGGCTGCTCTGAAAGGAAATCTGACCTGATCTTGGCCTCACCCCCTTTCCCTTCATTGCCACTCTTTGATCCTTTAGCCCTTTCATACTGCCTAGTCTGCAACTACTGTAACAATACAGCAAACCAGATCATGATGCATTATTTAGTTACAGAAAATTTTTATGTAACAAAACATAAACAAGTATGTAATGAATGGAGTCTCTTCTTTGCAGTGATTAAACTTAGCTGTCAGGGATTTATTTCCTACATGTTAACCACAGTGCTAGAAAATAAAGTACAGGAGTGGAACATAAATATCAAAAAATTACTTAATGAATACTGTGAGGAAGCTAAGACATCAGCTGAATCAGGAGAAAGCATTGCTGATTGCAAATCATTAAATGGCTCCTCAGCTGAGCAAATTATTCTATAAGCCATAACTCACAATGGGGAGTACCTGCAGCAGCCCAACTCTTGCATTTACACCCTGAGGGTGCTCAGGGTTCAGAGGTGTGTGTGTATATGTTCCCTGATGAACGTCCACCTATGGTTAAGCAATGCATATGCACATGCATGTGTATGTGTGTATTTGTGCATGTACTATGTCTACTTACAAATATAATACCCTTTTATTAAAAGAAACATTATATGGCTCATGTAAAAAAAAGTTGAATATTTTTACTTAAACAACATTTTCAAATTGCTGACAGCAGATTTCTGCTTTCCTAGTTATTTAACTTTAAAAGTAAGACTTCAGAGCCTTAAGTATACATCTAAGAAGTCTAGCAGTCAGTCAGTAGAGAATTGCTCACCTAAATAAATCAGGGTGAGAGGGAAAAGTCTCCCTTTTCTTTTAGTTATGAAAATTTTGATTGTATTTGAGCTTCACCCCATGTTATGACTCCTCTATCAGGGGTTCAGCTCTTTTCAGGGAAGGAATATGTTCTTTGCTACTCCTAAGAACTGAATGGAAAGAAAAGAACCCTAAGAACCCAAGAATGTGTATCTCACATCTTGGGTTCACAAGAAGTAAGAGTGATCTGAGGCATATATCCTGTATTTCACCTGGGCCTTAGTGGAACCAGATAATCCCTAATTTTTGGACTTTTTTTTTTTTAAGACAGAGTCTCACCATCACCAGGCTGGAGTGCAGTGGCACCATTTCAACTCACTGCAACCTCTGCCTCCTGGGTTCAAGTGATTCTCCTGCCTCAGCCTCCCGAGTAGCTCAGACTATAGGCACACGCCATCATGCCCAACTAACTTTTGTATTTTAAATAGAGACAGGATTTTACCATGTTGGCCAGATGGTCTCAGTCTTTTGAGTTCATGATCTGTCTGCCTCAGCCTCCCAAAATGCTGGGATTAAAGACGTGAGCCACTGTGCCTGGCCCAACTTTTGGACTTTAAAAATTTCCCAGGCATCTGTGATCATAATGTTAGGACTAAAGGGTGATGTGTGTAACAGGAGAGAGTGGTTATCAGTGGACCAAATACAACAGTGAATGTACAAGGGCATATAATTAAAACAACCCTCAAAAAAAATCTTAAATTCCTTCTTGGAATTCCACAAAGGCCATCATCATGTATGTTAGTTTCCATTGGGTAGATGGAAGACATATGCTAACTATATTTTTTGTTGTCAGATACATCTGGTGATGTTGAAACAGGAACTGGGAAAAGGCCAAGTAGGAATACTTGCCTATAACAGCACTATGATGTAGACACTGTTATTACTTCTATTTCTTAGGGAAAGAAATTAACCTAGCAAATGGATGGAGCTGGGCTTGGCAAAAATGCAGTTTGATCCTCACATAAGCAACAAACTATTCTGCCTCCCAAAATGTGTGACTGCAATTCCTCAAAGGGTGGAATGAGCAGATAGGCAGGAGATAAGAATGTATCTTTTTGTTAGCATAAGGCTTTGTCAGTGATCATTCAATCTTCCCTCACTTTCTACTTTATGCCTATAGTCACACTATTATTATCTCCTGCATATGCCATGCCCTCCCACCCCATTTGGTTAATTTCATTAGTGTTTATAATGATTTCACAGCACAGGTTACATACATTGGGAAAATGTGTGCACTTAGTTGTCACTGGGCAAGAAACTTAGCTGATGGAAGTAGGATGATGAAGTGCTCTGAGAAGATCATTCAGAACAAAAGGAAGTGGAGTAATATGAAAAGGAAGATTTGCTACCTAGGAAATAGGAGATCAGGGGATGGAATGAGAACCAGAGGTAGGTTCTTAAATAAGCAGAACAGGTATGCAGTCTTCCAAAAGTGGGGAGCAGTATGTTCCCATTACAATTTCAAAGGGTGATCTGTCTGATAATCCATGTGGCATCTATTAATTTAACAACAACAATAAACGATGATGATAATATATTGAAGTCCAATAGGTATTATTCCCTCCTATTCCCTTGAGATAAAGTAATATACTCTTTTAAACCAATTTGAATCAGTTATATGTACATTACATCTTTACAGAAAAGACTACCACACAATATCCCAATTAACTGCACATAGCAATGTAACTTATATTTGTACAGAAAAGAAGACTTGCTACATCAGCATTCTTGAAAAGATGTCTGGAGATGTTGCACTGCTAAACCTACCTACCTGTCCCCGAGTAACTCTACTGTGTCCCAGAGTTCCCTCAGATTGAAGTCCATTGACTCACAGTGGCAATTGTTTTGATAACATACCCTTGATTGGCCTCCTTCCCTTTCTCACTTTCTCACTGGTGCTTCCTGTGAGCACTTCCAAAATAAACTACTTACACTCAATTCTTGTCCTCAAATCTGCTTCTGAGGAAACCAAACTGCAGTAACTTCAGAAATATATACTTGGAATGTGCCATGTATAAATGGGTAAAGACAACATGGATGTGAAGGAGATCACCTAGGGAAGGATATTAAGAAGAGAGGAAGGTAAATAATTTTCCTTGAGGAGCATCCACATTTAAAGGACAGGGAGAAGATACCTCAGCAGGAGTGTCAGAAGGGGTTGAAGACAAAATATTTTTATAAATTAAGATATGAAGACCACCAGAGTTTGTTTAAGTATTGCTGGAAAAAGATCATAGCAAAGAGGAGTTTGAAAATATAGGTAAGTGAAAAGAGGAACAGTCATTGGTATAAGATTCCCAAGGGAGTAAGATAAAATTGAATCCAGATCCTGAATGATGGGATCAACTTTGCAAAATATTTGGTAGGTTGGGTCATAGGAAACAGAGGAAGTTCTTCTCTGATATTTGGATAATTGTATATTTGGAAACAATAAGACAATGGATTGTTTTTCTTCCTACTTTTACCTTAATGTTTGACAACATTATTGTTTGAGTATTGGCATGATCAAAACACAGAACAAAATGAATTTCACTTATTTCCAAGTGGGCTACCCTATCATTTTAAAGAACACATCGTAGCAGTTTGAGATTTGTTCTATTTAATATTAAGTTAGGCTTCCTTCCTCTATTCATCAAATTGAATTGGATGGAATAGGAGTCCCTGATCCAACACTTCCAACTGGAGAAATAGTCTACTGATTCTCACAGATCTCATGTCCTGCTCAGTGTAGATAAACTTCATATAGATGATAATGAATTATATTAACTTAAACAATTCACAAGAAGCCTAAAACATTTTGTTTGAAGCTTTTTTTTTGTCCAGCTAAAAATAACATCTGGTCTACACTGCTACCATCATACTTGAGTTCTACATCTTCATTCATAACAGGAACCAAAACTACAGTGAACATACAATGATTCTTTACCTCTTAGTTCCAGATTTTTCTCAATTATCCACATCTCTCTATTATGATCTCATATTCCTTTCTGTTAGCAGACTCAGTCTACGTTGAGTCAAGCAGTTTTAGGGCTGCTTAAACTCTGGTGCATTAGCCATGGTCCTTAGCATCCACGTCATGGCACTAGGGTTTAATACGGTTAATATGACCTGGATGAGGAAGTATATTAAAAACTAAACTTTAAATTAAACATAAAACACCAAAAATTATTAGAAGCATTAAAAAATGTTTCCATATATGGGTTAGAAAAATCTGACTTTATTTTGATCCTAGGGCCTGCTGGCTGTAGTGAAACATATGTTAAAAAAGAAAAAAGAAAAAGAAAAGAGAGAGAGAGAGAGTGTGATCTTAGTTCCTGTCTCTAACTATGAGCTACTTGTGATTAACTTAAAATATTCTCTCCACAAGAGGCCCAGAAGAAGATGAGCTTCAGTTATTCTAGTACAATCACTGTGATATTTATAAAGACTCAAAACCTATAATAAAATGTATAAAAGGAATCTTCATTTTAAATGATTTGAAATCTCACATAGAAATCTATTTCTTAAATCAGAGCTTAGTAAGGGAAATAACAGCACATTGTAATAACTGAATTATAAAAACAACTGGATTTTGGAAAAAAATTTTCCTCTTATGTGTTGTGTGTGTGTGTTTGACTATCTATTTAGCAATGATGTTATTCTATCAAATGGTATTAGATTCATTTTTGACTCCTGCTAAGCACCCTGTCCTCCCAGCCCCAAGATTATGAAAGCAAAAGAGAAGGGGGAAATAGGGAGGAAATATGACTTATTTAAACTGTATAAAAATGCTGGAATAAAATGAACATTAAAAACTCCAGTGATTGAATTTAATCTTTTGTTCAACTCATTCACTGAGGAAATCTGTCTCCAAATGGTTCATATTGCAGAATTTGATGACTCCAGTAACCTCTCCTAGACTCTACATTTGCTGTAAAGACTATTGTGGCTGATGATAGATGATGAAATTTACTCTCATAGTTTGCAGGGGAGTCTAGAGCCAATAATTTAAGACTTTCCATGATACATCACTAACTTTATATTCTAAGCAATCACAACCTATTTTTATCCACCTGCTGTTTTATGACATAAAAAATCACTTTATTTGTTTGTGATGGTAATTTGTTATTAAAAAAAAGATTTTCAAATTACACAGTTGCATTGAGTTAGGGAAGGAATTAAAATGCTTTGCTCCACACTTCTTGGTAAATAAAAATAATCTTTTCAATAGTTTGAAGGTTCTCAAGGACATGACACTCTTGGTTACTTTTAGAGTTTTTTATTCATGAACAAAAGCTGTGGGAGCATATTCAAGTTTTAGGCAAGAGAAGCCCAGAAATCAGCTCTTAAGTTAGTAGAGAAGAGTGGTAACTACATATTCTGAGGAATTGTATCATTTAGAATATGTTGTGAGTGGCTCTTTCAAAGTATTGTCTACTAGAATGCATTGAAATAATAGTTCTTTTACTTCAGGCATCTAATGGCTGCCTTTATAATTTCTGCCTATAATAGTCTGTTTTACCTGTATCATTATTTGCTTATTTTTTCTTCAAATAAACTCACTTTTTGCTTCAATAAATTTACATAAGGGAAATTTTATATCACAACCATAAATTAAAACCATATTTAACAACCATAAGTAGAAGGTAATTAAAAAAAGAAAATCAATGTTATTAATTCTAGTTAATACTATTCTTATTGAAGGATAAGTCATAAAAATAGACATTCAGATGGGTGGAGAGGCCTTCCATGTATACTGGTATCAAATGAATGCTTTCTCCTTGAGAAATCAGATGGGTTGAAAGATAATTATAAGATTATATCTTGAGGTTATTTAGCATCAAAACCAATACTACTACCAGTATACCTCCCACACTTTGGAAACAATGCATAACCACAGTAACTTGCAGCTAAATCAATTGGTACTGGCCTATAGACATTTTACCACAATGTGATGGGATCTAAAAGTGTTATTGTTTCCTTTTCTTTAGTACCTCAGTGATGGTTGGTTTCGGTTGAATGTAATCTTAAATTTTATCTGAATCATTCTGCCACCCGTAATATACAGCCACTTGTAGTTAAGCTCTAGGTTGCTAATAAATTGCTCTCCGTTCTCTTTTAGTTTAAACTCTTTGTCATTTTGGTCAGCTCTATGCTTAGTTTCCAGCTATAATTTAATATGCGTGTGAACATGTCGTTTTTTTATATCAGTGATATTTATTACATAACAGATTTAGATGGACCAGTTCACAGCTTTTAAAAACACTCCTATTTAGGGTATTCAAAGTAAAATTATTTTACCTCTTCTGTATTTTTGAAATCTTTCATAATAAAACATTGGAAAAAACAACTTATAGTATAGAACAACCAAAACCCCGCACTTTCCAATTTGCTCTCAAGTTAGTGGTTAAAAGAAAATGTAATACATTGCAGTTAAATAAGAATATTCCTAAATTTTCTTCACATAGGTTTGGGCTCTTAGAGCCTTGGTCTAAGGAAGGTCTCAAACCCCAAGTAAGGTCCCAATGAATATGTAGGTAAGTAAGGTCCCAAATATATGTATATATTTGGTTTACTTTTTCCACTCATAGCTAAAAGTAAGTAACTTCAAACGTTAAGCATTCTTTTCTCATTTCTGATTTGTTAAATTTTTATTATAACAAAAGGTTTCTGAACTTTAGCACTGGGAAGATACAAAAGGTAATATTCAGATATTAAGAGGACACATATTTGAACTATTGTATAAGTATGAGCAATTCATTCCTTTCTGTTCATTCAGTCTCAATTTTGCTTGATTTGACCTCTCAAGCTTGAAGTATATTAATCTTTCTGAACTTTCTTGGCGAACTTTTACCCTTAATTTCCTGGTGTAAATATTCAACCAAACACTTGTATTCAACTGTATGTATGGGGAGCATTTAAAAATCTTTGTAGTGATTTTTGACATGTTTGCAGTGAAGTCCCCAGCATTATAGTACGCAGCAGGCAGTTTTCTGAATACAGAATAATATGTAGGACAGTTACATGGTGTGAGTGGTTCTCATTATCTTTCAGCAAATAATAGTAACTCATCAAATAAAAATGAATGATTTTAATGAAGAATGTTTGAAACTTGCTATTATTAGAGAAAGGCAGAGACATAGACCAATACAAATAACATCTTCTGAAATATGACTACATTGGGTCTTTACTCTCAATTGATATGCAAACTATAATAAAGCTTTTAGTGTTATTCAATATTAGCAATGGCATTAGCAATATAATTTGAGTTGCTTGGTTGAGAAGCCAAAACAAAGATTATATAATACTGCTTTTTGATTTCAAGTTTTAAGATCTTAACTCCATTTAACCTGTTTGCATCAAGATCCCCAAAGTGAAAAAAGGAACTGATTAAAGGAAAAGAGTCGGCCGGGCGCGGTGGCTCATGCCTATAAACCCGGCACTTTGGGAGGCCGAGGCAGGTGGATCACAACGTCAAGAGATCGAGACCATCCTGGTCAACATGGTGAAACCCCATCTCTACTAAAAATACAAAAATTAGCTGGGCATGGTGGCGCGCGCCTGTAATCTCAGGTACTCGGGAGGCTGAGGCAGGAGAATTGCTTGAACCCAGGAGGCAGAGGTTGCGGTGAGCCGAGATCGCGCCATTGCCCTCCAGCCTGGGTAACAAGAGTGAAACTATGTCTCAAAAAAAAAGAGGAAAAGAGTCAGTATGTGAAATAAACTCATATTCATTTTTTGCCCTCATAATAGCACAAGCAAAAAATATTCTATGACAAATATTTTAATTTTTGGGCCAAAATACCCATTTTGGGCAAGCAGGCCATGTAGAATCTTTTAAAATCTATTTCACATTTTCTTCCTTGCAATTATTAATTACAATTACTGTGTGTTAAAAAAATCAGTGCCTGATCTTTCTAATAGCCAGTATCTTAAATCAGTACTGAGTAGTGTATATAAACAAAGATCGCACATGTTTTCTGGGACGACATGTCCTTCCTCACCCGTGAAGTTTCTGACAGTCGGCCCCTAGTATAAACCAATTCACTGTCCAGCTGGCACATCCCAGAACACGTTGGATTTGTCTGTAACTAAGCCCTATACCTCCAGAATTTTTATCTTTATCTGAGGAAGTCTGGACCATAGGTCTATTGGGCACCTACCTACACATGTTAAATTTATTTGCCACAATTATTTTTAGCCCCAGTCTAGTTTGACATGCATGAATAACTTGATATTCATTAAGTCAAAGGAATGTTGAAGCAAATAAAAAACAACACAGCTTACTATGTGCACTGCTAAATGCTATTGGCAACCTTTAAAACTCATTATGTATATGGTGACAGTATCGCAAGATAGTCCAGAATTGTTTGCAACCTTTTATAATGAATGTTGATTGCTATCAAACAACAATATGAAAGTGGAGAAGGAAAATGAGGACATTTGGGACCTCAAGAAGCATTATCATAGTATTATAAAGTCATAGAACTGAAAGGAATGTAATAGAAAAAAATAATAATTCCTAACACTTCTTTTTATCCCATCAACAAACCTTTATTAAGCTTCTGCTATATGCCAGATGCTGATGGTAAAAAGAGAGAGAAGGTATATTCCATGCATGAGGAAGAGCCAAGAGGGAGTGATACACAAGGACACAAGTAAATAGATTGGTCAGAGCTTTGGGAGGAGAGAAGGCACAAATCTGGGTGAAGACTGGAAGAAACTCCCTCTGAGGTTTATTTATTTCCTTCTTGTAGCCACCTCTGAACAGCACCTGCATTTTACTTAGTCCTCATATGACTGTAAGTGTTTGATGATGGCATTGAATGGGAGTTTGCTGCTCCTAGTAAAGGAAAGTATTTCTTCTCATAAAAGAACACACTATTATCAATGGGCATTTGGGTTGATTCCAGGTCTTTGCTATTGTAAACAGTGCTGCAATGAACATTCGTGTACATGTGTCCTTATAGTAGAACGATTCATAGTCTTTTGGATATATACCCAGTAATGGGATTGCTGGGTCAAATGGAATTTCTATTTCTAAGGCCTTGAGGAATCGCCACACTGTCTTCCACAATGGTTGAACTAATTTACACTCCCACCAACAGTGTAAAAGTGTTCCTTTTTCTCCAAATCCTCTCCAGCATCTGTTGTCTCCAGATTTTTTAATGATCGCCATTCTAACTGGCGTGAGATCGTATCTCACTGTGGTTTTGATTTGCATCTCTCTGATGACCAGTGACGATGAGCATTTTTTCATATGATTGTTGGCCTCATATATGTCTTCTTTCGTAAAGTGTCTGTTCATATCCTTTGCCCACTTTTGAATGGGCTTGTTTGTTTTTTTCCTGTAAATCTGTTTGAGTTCTTTGTAAATTCTGGATATCAGCTCTTTGTCAGATGGGTAAACTGCAAAAATTTTTTCCCATTCTGTCGGTTGCCGACAGAATCTGAAAAGATTCACTCTAGTGACTGTTTCTTTTGCTGTGCAGAAGCTGTGGAGTTTGATTAGGTCCCATTTGTCTATTTTGGCTTTTGTTGCCAATGCTTTTGGTGTTTTGTTCATGAAGTCCTTGCCTACTCCTATGTCCTGGATAGTTTTGCCTAGATTTCCTTCTAGGGTTTTTATGGTGCCAGGTCTTATGTTTAAGTCTTTAATCCATCTGGAGTTAATTTTAGTGTAAGGTGTCAGGAAGGGGTCCAGTTTCTGCTTTCTGCACATGCTGGATTGGAAAAATGTGGCACATATACACCATGGAATATTATGCAGCAATCAGAAATGATGAGTTTGTGTCGTTTGTAGGGACCTGGATGAATCTGGAGAACATCATCCTCAGCAAACTGACACAAGAACAGAAAATGAAACACCGCATATTCTCACTCATAGGCGGGTGATGAAAAATGAGAACACATGGACACAGAAAGGGGAGTACTAAACACTGGGGTCTATTGGGGGAAAAGGGGAGGGCCAGTGGGAGGGGGAGGTGGGGAGGGATAGCCTGGGGAGAAATGCCAAATGTGGGTGAAGGGGAGAAGCAAAGCAAAGCACACTGCCATGTGTGTACCTACACAACTGTCTTGCATGCTCTGCTCATGTACCCCAAAACCTAAAATCCAATAAAAAATAAAAAAAAACAAAAAAAACATTAAAAAAAAGAATCACACTAAAACATGTATTTAACAACTCTCCGTAGATAATTCTCAAGCAAGAAGATTTCAAGGATAAAAGTACTTGTACTCACTCTATTTAAATAGATGATTGTTTAGAGTTAGCTTAGTTACTGTCGTCAATCCCAGTCATATGTAAGATTCACCTGTAGATCTTTAAAAAATACACTGCTTGGTTTCCACCCCAGATGATCTGATTCAATTGACCTGAGATAGGCTAAGGGAATCAGTATTTTTATGTCCTGCCAAGAGTTGAGTCTTTGGTTTAGCCTTTTTCAATCAGCTCTATCTGAGATCTGAGTAAATCCCTAAACTTTCAAGCACTATATTAATAAGACTCACTACTTATTTACTAACGTTCACAACAGCCTGGATTAACCTGCTCTGCTTTCTCTGCAGCCCCAGAAGCATTGGGCTTCTCCCTACTTCATTCTCACTTCCTTGAACAGCCAGTCATAACCCTTTTAGCACAATAGTGTGCCTCTCTTATTCTGGGGCAAGTTTCTTCATCTGGTTCTTAATATGCCTTTTTGCTGGAAACAGACTTAAATTTTCCCCTCCTTTTTGGAAAATAATGTTATTTTTATTATAAAATATGTATTTTTATAGAAAATTCATAAAGCATTAAAATAATAATAAAGGTTATTCTCAATACCATTACAAGAAGCAGTACTTCTCAGGGTATGTATTTTTTATTTTTTTTTTCTGTTTCTTTATATATATATATATATATATATATATATATATATATATATATGCATTTTATTTACAAGCAATATCCTATAGTATCAAAATATCTTTTATAACCAATACTTCACATGAAAAATTTTACCTTGAAGAATTTCAATATTTATAAGTAATTTTATATATCATAACTTTAAAGGGCTGCTTGGTGTTCCATTGAACATGTTATCCTTTCTAAAAAACAGTTTTCTATTTTGGGCATTTAGGTTGGCATCATTTTTTTCATTTCCAAATGTCCAAATTTGGATTTTATTTTTGAATGCCAACTTAGAATCTTTGGAGACTTTAAACCATTCACAATGATTTTAGTATTTCCCAAGTTTAGTCTATGTCATCTCTTGTTTTCATCCTCTTTTTAAAAAGGCTTTTTTTCTTGCATTCTTTTCCTTCTTGCTTACCCTTTGGCCATCAGAGATGAGAGTAAACTGGGCTGGGAGTTAGTCTCATGGCAAGCTCCCTTCTTGCTGCTGGGCCTACCCTTTGCTTCCAGCTCTCCTTATTCCAGGAAACATTGGGGATGCTCTACTTGGAGCTCTTTCTTCTTTTTCCTGGGCCACATGCTCTTTCACAAAGCAGTCAGAACAGGATTTGCTTCAATTTGGTCTCTGTATCACAGACACTCTCAGAACTTCCTGCAGTGTGTATATACCAGTATCTCTAGCATTTATTGCTGATGTAGGTTTTCCTTTCCAGGTCTATCACATCAGGTGTGAGAAGTGAGATTTCAGACTCAAGACATGAATAAGCACTAATCAACCCCAGCATTTACCTATATTATGTCATCATGAACTAATTTGACTGTCTCAATCTCGGTTTTCTCATTCATAATAAGGAACAGTAATTGTACTCCACTGATCACATTATCATAAGAATTAAGCGAGACAGTGTACTCGTAGGTGCGTAGCACAATATCTGATGTGAAGTGCTTCATAAATGTTAGCTGGATGATGATGATGAAGACAATGAGAATTTCAATGAAAATCTCAGGTTACCATCGTGCTCAGAAGCATTTCATGAAAGATGAGTAAATAGGAATCTGATTATTTTATTGGAAGCATTTTGTTTGAATCAAAATGAACATAGGTTAAATTACAAAACCAAATAAGTTACTGAAAGCAGATTTTTTTATTATTTGTCTTAATGTTGAATCACTCTGTACTTATAAAGTTTTTTCTACTTAATAGCTAAATATGTTTCTAACACTTACAACTCTAAAACTCATGCCATAGCTTAAACCCTGTTATGGGCTGAATTGTGCCACTTGCCCAAATTCACATGTTGAAATCCTAACTTTCCATGCCTCAGAATGTGACTGTATTTAGACACAGGATCTCTAAGAAGGTAATTAAAGTTAAAAGAAGTCATTAATGTAGGCCCTAATCCTATATAATTGGTATCCTTATAAAAGGAGGAGATTGGGGACCGGGTGTGGGGGCTTGTGCCTGTAATCCTAGCACTTTGGGAGGCCAAGACAGGTGGATCACCTGAGGTCAGGAGTTTGAGATCAGCCTGATCAACATGGCAAAAGTCTCTACTAAAAATGCAACAATTAGCCGGGCATGGTGGCAGGCACCTATAATCCCAGCTACTCAGGAAGCTGAGGCAGGAGAATTGCTTGAATCCAGGAGGCGAGGTTTCAGTAAGCGGAGATCGCGCCACTGCCCTCCAGCCTGGGTGACAGAGCGAGACTCTGACTCAAAACAAACAAACAAACAAAAAAACCCAAAAGACAAAAAAAGGAGATTAAGACACAGACACACACAGAGGGAAGACCATTTGAAGACACCAGAGGAATATGGCTAGCTACAAGTCAAGGGGAGAGGGCTCAGAAGAAACCAACTCTGCTGACACCTTGATAATGTCCACCCTGTAGTGATAGACTTCTAGCCTGCAGACCATGGAAAAATCAATGTCTGTTGTTTAAGCCACCCAGTCTGTGGCACTTTGTTATGACAGCCCTAGCAAACTAATAGAGACAACATCTAATTTTTTGCCCTCTGTAGGGTTAAACAATTTTTTAGTTAGTCTGGCTTTTAAAAACACATCATCATCATCATCATCATCATGCTTTTCAGCACAATAGTCTTAGTTCTTACAATCAATTTTCATAAATCCTATTCTTTAAGTATTTTGAAAGAAAGAAAATTTTTTAAGTATTTTGTAAAGTTGAAAAGAGTTATTCAATCTGGATATTTTCCTTTTAAAAAATAAAGGTTTCTTTTTTTCTTGTGTTTAAGTCTTTGCTTTCTATCCTGTTCTTCCTGTACTATTTCCAAGAGATTCATATGCCGAAAGTTTACTCCAAGTTTTTTGTCAGTTTATCTTTTCTTCTTTTTTTTTCTTTGAGAGGGAGTTTCGCTCTTGTTACCCAGGCTGGAGTGCAATGGCGCGATCTCGGCTCACTGCAACCTCCGCCTCCTGGGTTCAGGCAATTCTCCTGCCTCAGCCTCCTGAGTAGCTGGGATTACAGGCACGTGCCACCATGCCCAGCTAATTTTTTGTAGTTTTAGTAGAGATGGGGTTTCACCATGTTGACCAAGATGGTCTCGATCTGTTGACCTCGTGATCCACCCGCCTCGGCCTCCCAAAGTGCTGGGATTACAGGCTTGAGCCACCGCGCCCAGCCTATCTTTTCTTTTTTTTAGCCTAGAAAAAGATCTCCTAAAGTGTACGAAAAACATGTATGAGTAGACTTTCTTTTCTTCATGGTCTTTTCTAAGAGCTCATTTTATTCTCTAACATCCACAGTGATAATATATCTGAGTGCTCAATAAATGTTACCTGTTTGAGTGAATGTTTAGAAGAGAATCAGTGAGTGGATTGGAGTTGTAGTTACACAAAGACAAAAGTTGAACTTTTGGATGTTGCTTGAACTTAACTCAGCAGCCTCTGGAAAATAAACTAGACTTACTTATTTACCCACATTTTCACCTAACAAAGAGGAGTCAAAAACACTCTTTTTTTCTTATAAAAGGAACTCTGAAGAGGATTTCTTTTTCTTGAGACAGGATCTCACTTTGTCACCCATGTTGGAGTACAGTGGGACATTCATGGCTCACTGCAGCCTCCTCCTCCCAGACTCAAGTGATCCTCCATCCTCAGATTCCAAAGTAGCTGGTATGACAGGTGCAGACCACAACATCTAGCTAATTTTTGATTTTTTATAGATTCAGGCTTCTCTGTATGTCGTCCAGGCTTGTCTCAAACTCCATTGGGATTACAGTTATGAGCCACTGCACCCAGCTCCTTTGAAGATATTTCTTTTTAGAAATGATATACTATAGTAGCTATCTAGAATTTAGAATATGGAGAGTGTCCATTGGTGTAAAATTTTACTGGTTGAGAGATTTAACACACATATGAGAGGCTAGTGTCAAGAACAGAAAAAGGTGTGGCCATTATAAAATAACTCACTACCTGACTTCAAACTATACTACAAGGCTACAGTAATCAAAACAGCATGGTACTGGTACCAAAACAGAGATATAGACCAATGGAACAGAACAGAGGCCTCAGAGGCAATGCCACACATCTACAACCATCTCATCTTTGACAAACCTCACAAAAACAAGCAATGGGGAAAGGATTCCCTGTTTAATAAATGGTGTTGGAAAAACTAGCTAGCCATGTGCAGAAAGCAGAAACTGGACCCCTTCCTGACACCTTACACTACAATTAACTCCAGATGGATTAAAGACTTAAACATAAGACCTATCACCATAAAAACCCTAGAAGAAAACCTAGGCAAAACCATTCAGGAAATAGGCATAGGCAAGGACTTCATGACTAAAACACCAAAAGCATTGGCAACAAAAGCCAAAATAGACAAATGGGACCTAATTCAACTCCAGAGCTTCTGTATAGCAAAAGAAACAATTATTAGAGTGAACCGGCAACCAACGGAATGGGAAAAAATTTTTGCAATCTACCCATCTGACAAAGGACTAATATCCAGAATCTACAAAGAACTAAAACACATTCACAAGAAAAAAACAAACTAGCCCATTCAAAAGTGGGTAAAGAATATGAACAGACACTTTACAAAAGAAGAGATATATGTGGCCAACAAACATATGAAAAAATGCTCATCATCACTGGTCATTAGAGAGATGCAAATCAAAACCACATTGAGATACCATCTCATGCCAGTTAGAATGGCGATCATTAAAAAATCTGGAGACATGCTGAAGAGGATATGGAGAAATAGGAACACTTTCACACTGTTGGTAGAAGTGTAAATTAGTTCAAACATTGTGGAAGACAGTGTGGCAATTCTCAAGGACCTAGAAATAGAAATTCCATTTGACCCAGCAATCCCATTACTGGGTGTATATCCAAAGGATTATAAATCATTCTATTATAAGGACACATGCACACGAATGTTCATTGCAGCACCGTTTACAATAGCAAAGACTTGGAACCAACCCAAATGCCCATTGATGACAGACTGGACTGGGAAAATGTGGCACATATACATCATGGAATACTATGCAATTAAAAAAACGATGAGTTCGTGTCCTTTGTAGGGACATGGATGAACCTGGAAACCATCATTTTCAGCAAACTGACAAAAGAACAGAAAATCAAACATCAGATGTTCTCACTCATACATGGGTATTGAACAATGAGAACACATGGAGGGGAACATCACACACTGGGGTTTGTGGGAGGTAACTAAGGGAGGGACAGTGCGGGGTGGGGAGTTAGGGAGAGATAACATGGGGAGAATGCCAGATATAGGTGATGAGGAGGAAGGCAGCAAACCACATTGTCATGTATGTACCTATGCAACAATCTTACATGTTCTTCACATGTACCCCAAAACCTAAAATGCAATAAAATATATATATATAAAACAATGCCTCTTTTTGTCTGAATTATTATCGTTGACTTTCAAAATGAGGGAGGGTTTATTGTTGAGACTTTTATGCTTAATAATTCTCCCCTTAAAATCAGTAAATAGAAGCATAGAATAATTACATTGCATATTATTTCAAGATCTGTTTTTTGTCAACTTTTCAAGATTTTAAGAAATATAACTGGGCCATTAGGGATGAATTCTTATTTACAGAATATAAAAGAACTTCATTGACAGTGATTCCACAACCATTGATAGATAAATTTTCATTTCATGTCTGCATTTGAGTTAGGAGGAGAAGAACTATTGCAACATTTACAATTGACAATGTTAAACATTAACAATGAAGAGTAGAATCTTTTTTTAACTTTTAAGTTCACAGGTACAAGTTCAGGTTTGCTACATAGGTAAACTTGTGTTATGGGAGTTTGTTGTACAGATTATTTCATCACTAAAGTATCAATCCTAGTATCCATTGGCTATTTTTCCTGATCCTCTCCCTCCTCCCACTGTCCACCCTCTGTGTGCATTGGTCCCCTCTATGTGTTCATGTGTTTTCATCATTTAGCACTCTCTTATAAGTGAGAACAAGTAGTATTTGGTTTTCTGTACCTGTGTTAGTTTGCTAAGTATAATGGACTCCAGCTCCATCTGTGTTCTTGCAAAGGACATGATCTCATTTTTTTCATGACTGTATAGTATTCCATAATGTATATGTACCACATTTTCTTTATTCAGTCTATTATTGATGGGCATTTATTGATTCCATGTCTTTGCTGCTGTGAATAGTGCTGCAGTGAATATATGCATGTATGTGTCTTTATAATAGAATGATTTAAACTCCTTTGGCTAAATACCCAGTAATGGGATTATTGGGTTGACTTGTATTTCTATCTTTAGGTCTTTGACGAATCACTGTCTTCTACAATGGCTGAACCAATTTACACTTCCCCCAACAGTGTATATATTTTTTCCTTACAACCTTGCCAGCATCTCTTATTTTTTAATTTTAATAGTGACCAGATAATGGAGTCTTAATGGAATCTTAACAATGTTAGAAAAAGAAATACATTTAGGAGCAGTTGGTCTCATACTTTTTTTATTCAAAGAACTCATTCCTTGAATATGCTTTTTATTTTTCTATCCTGTCTCCCAAACCCAAGATAACTATTCTTAATTTGTTTCATGGCATGACAACATTTCTGAATATAAGTTAGTACCCCAATTTTAACTACAGTTTCTTATCAATACCATACATCCTTCCCCATTAATTTTATTCTTAGCACTCTGGGCTCTGCTGTTGGTATGCATTTCTACACTATCAAGATTCAACATGCCAATCAACTTCTTTATCACTGTGAAGCTTACTGGGTTCTGGGATGCTATCAATGCCATGTTCACTAGGTGCTTTTCCTATAGTGTAAATTCAGTCATCAAATTTAGTTATAGTCATTTCCTGGAGGAGGGAGGCAATTAAATTGTGTGGGTCCAAAGCTGGTAATGACTTCACAATTATAGAGGAACCACAGACCATGGTGTTCCATGTAAATGATCACAGCAGGTCAACATGACCTTTCAAAAGGGAGCCTGCACTTAAAAGATGTATGACAAGACTTTGTAGCTATGTCATTTTAACTTATGTCTCTTGACACTGGGATTCTTTTTGTTAACCTTACCAGCAAGGCTCCTCTTCAGTGGAACACTATGAAATATTTTAATTCTGACCACATATTGATTCATCTAATTTCATATTTGATAGTCATAATTTATCAAAGTTATAGTGTTCTGATGTTTAGTTTATGTGGTTTGTTTTATAGTTGGATTCTTTTTCTGAGTGAGGTATCCAATTAAAATCTTAGTATGTTCCAACACTGCCACAGGAAGCTCTGTGTGCAATAGCTTTGGATGGTTTCAATTTAATCAAGAGGAAGATAAAAGTCGGGGTCTATTTCTTTCAACTCTTCAGCTCTTTCACCATCCATCATAGTCAATGTGTGGTTACTCAGGACATAGCATTAATGATAGCTGTCAAAATAATCGTCTGTGGGTTAGAGGTCAAGAAAAATATGTAAAAGACTTCGGGGTGAACCAGATGATAAAGTAGCTCATTTAGTCACTTAAATGCTAGCCTAGTATGGTCTTGGTGGGATCAGGGTTTAGTGGAAGAAAGAAGAATAAATGGGGACATCTCCAAGTAGTTTACTCTTGCTAAAACGGGGAAAAAAGATGATAAACCAAACAAGCACACTAGAGGCAATTTTCTTAATTATAGTGCTGAGCCAGCAATGCACACAGAGTGGACTTGCTCTTGGCATGAAGGCTTTACTTTCAAATAATATTAACCCTTCTTGGTACTGTATGTCTTAATTAAGATAATTCCCAGAAATGCTGCCAATGTCAGCAGTTTTACATTTCCATTGCTGTTTATAAGCCATTTGTAAAAAGAAATTAGCTGGGGTCCTGGCACAGGGTCCAAAGTGAGTTACTTTATCAAAGGAACTTTTTCAGAAAATCTAAAGAAAAAGCTTACAACATTTTGCTTTATTTGATTGGTCACCTAACACCACACCATACAAATTCTTGAGAGAGGGAGAGAGAGTGACAGAGATCACTTTGATCCTATGAAATCACCTGGGACACCAAAAATCATGTCACAAGATACATATGGAAAATTCATTTTTCGCTTTTAAATACGGGCTGCTGCCTTAGTTTGGGTCGCTATAACAAAAACACCATTGACTTCGTGGCTTAAATAATAGGCGTTTATTTCTTGCAGTTAGTGATAGCCCTCTTCCTGGCTTGTAGACATCTACCTTCTAGCAATATTCTCATATTGCCTAGAGAGACCGCCTGTTACCTGTTTCTTCTTATAAGGGCACTAATTCCATTTGTGAGGGCTCTGCCTTCATGACCTAATTACTTCCTAAAGGCTCCACATAGAAATATCATCACATTGAGCAATAGGCTTCAACATATGAATTTTGGGTGACACATAACAGCCACAAATGGGCATTTATAGCCTTGTAGCTCAGTTGTTGAATATTATAATGCATTCTTGTGCATAGTATATGAAAGTAGTATAGCAATTGCTTACAGTAATTATACACCATAAGAATCACTGAACTATCATTTTAACATTTGAAAGACACTAGGTTAATGTAATTTTTAAATGAATTCTTACATTTGTATACCACTGTGGGATTCTAAGAAGGAGCCACTGAAATTGTCCAGACAATAGCATAGTTAATTTATGGTCACTTGTGGATTTACTTTTGAAAAGAGATCTGTGGTATATAATGTCAGTTCAAATTATGTTTCCCTAATTTTTCTATGTGGAAATGTGAAATGTGGCCTCTCTGAGAAAACCCATGGTTCACTAAAGTGGTAGGCACATCAAAAATCAGGCAGAGAAAAAAATTAAATATTGTCGAGAAATTTCAGTTCCTGAGTATTCTACATCAGGGATCTATAACCAACAATTCTGGTCCTCATGATACCAACTCTAGAAGTCAGAGGGATAAAATTTTCTCATGGCTAATTTACAGAGACCAGACTTGGTCTGTTTACCAATTTGTATTATAGTTTCTGTAGATCTTTATTATCTTATATAGATTACATGTTATACTTACTCTAAGTACATGTTTCCAAACATTCGTTTATGAGTCATTTTCAAGCCTCAAATATATTAGCAAACCTTTCTTCACAGTTCATCTTATGAGATTATGAGATAATGTAAAATATATTGATTTTTAAAATTGTTTTATGTAAGCAAGATGCCTACTATAAAACAATGCAGTTTTCAACTTTATAAAAATATTTTCATTTTTGTTAATGGTTCTTGCAGGGTGGTTTGACTCAATTATTGTTCCTTGAGTCTTCCTTTAAGAATTTCTTCTTTTAAGAGTTTATTTATTGCCATTGACTCTTAGGACTTTTTGCCAATGTCCTCAGAACTATTAGGAAACTGCATTGATCTTGATAACCAATAGTGATGAAAACATTTCTTTCAACATAAATATGCTCACAAGAAATATCAATAAAACAACAAAAAAATCACAAGTAATAAAATAGTTTCCTTATAGTTTTTAAGATGATCCAAACAATATAAACAGAACAGTTGGTAACCACACTCAGCCATATCTTTTGAAGATTCATCTTTGTTAACACTTCTACCTTTTTTCCATTCCTTATTCAAGTGTGCAGCATTATAGTATCATACAACATCGAAATTCTAAAGGAAAAAAACCCTACATTCTCTTAGAAGCAAGAAAAAAGGACTTAAGTTGATGTGGTTATCATTATTATTTTTTAAATGAATATTTTAGTAATGGTTTAAGTACAAAAACAACACCGGGTGTCTCCAAAAAAGATGATGACCTAAGTTTATCTAGGACCTACGTGGTCTATTTGAACAACAGCAAATATAATACCTTATTTCCACTTTGAAAGATCATTGGAATTTAATAACAGGGAGTAAAATTTTAGTAGGATGGGATGCAATATAACAATGAGGGTGTAGCAAATGACTTTAGTGATGTTAAAAATTTACAGCTATTAATTTGTAGTCATAAAAATAATGTATTTCTCAATTATTTATTTTTCTATTCATTTATGTAGTAAGAAGTTATAGAAATGCTATTTTTTATTATACTTTAAGTTCTGGGATACATGTACAGAACGTGCAGGTTTGTTATATAGGTATATACGTGCCATGGTGGTTTGTTGCACCCATCAACATGTCATCTACATTAGGTATTTCTGCTAATGCTCTCCCTCCCCTGGCCTCCCACCCTCCAACAGTTCCCAATGTGTGATATTCCCTTCCCTATGTCCCTGTGTTCTCATTGTTCAACTCCCACTTATGAGTGATAATATGCAGTGTTTGGTTTTCTGTTCCTGTGTTAGTTTGCTGAGAATGATGGTTTCCAGCTTCGTCCATGTCCCTGTAAAGGACATGAACCCATTCTTTTTTATGGCTGCATAGTATTCCATGGCATGTATGTGTCACAAGAAATGCTATTATGTTTTTAACTTTTATATATTTGAAGAAAATTGCTTCATGTTTAAAATTAACAGGATCCCAAACGTTTTTACAATCTTTAATAAGATGGAAAAGAAGAAATAAAAATTATATCAATAAAAAATGCAGAGAACTGATAAAAGTTCTCTGATTCAGAGAGGTTATTGCTCAAGTACATATCTTTAATATATACTTGAGCAATAACCTCTCTGAATCAAAGTTTCTTCCTCTGTAAAATGAAATTAAATGAGTTGACCTTTACTATCAATTTAGGTTATATTTGTCAACTATGAGATAAGCTGGACTTGCTGGCAGGTGGACATCTTTTCTGAAACTTGCTAATTCTCCATTTGCTGACCAAATCCTATCTCAACATGTCTACTGCTCCATGAAGCTGTAAGGATAGCCATTATCTCCAACTTAAGAAATAGATTCAGAAACCTTGACAGGAACTGTACCTTGACCTGAGTGGCCTTGCTCTTCCAAAATATAGTTTGCCAGACTGATCAGCTTTGATTTATCCTGACTAAGCTAAGGACATTTTCTTTTCCATCCAAAGTATTCCTGGGATATACTGCAAGTTTCTGTTTAAATGCAGACAACTTCTCTTCTGGTTTCATGTTAAAGTTGGGACTTTCTGGTTACCCTATGGACCACAGATAAATCACATTGGAGATAGTGAGAGAATGAACACAGTACTGTTTTAAAGGATGGCATATCAACAAGTGTGTATTGAGTATAGAGCATGTGCTTAGTGACGTGGGCTGATGTGGGAGAGCAGATGTCAACCACAGGCCTCAAGAATGAGATTAAGTAAGAAGAGATTAAATAGGCAGCCACAGCCAATATCCTCTCTCCTCATACTTCCTATCTTCCCACTTGACATGAAGATAACTAGAACCTGACCTGATTCCCCACCCCCTGCCTTGCCAGCCTTATCCCCTTTCCTAGGCATGACCTATTGCCACTAGTGACTCCCACATCACAAAACAGTAAGACTGGAAGGTACAATAGAAATGGCATTTTATAGAAGCTGGAGAAGGGCACTGATTTGACCTGGTGCACAGAGCTAGTTTCTGGCAAAATCAGTATGAAATTTAGGTCTCCTTTCTGGTTCAATCACAGCTACTCATATTCAGCCTCTCTGACATCAGGTAACTTTCAGAAAATTATGTAATTTCTCATACCTTGCATTAGATTTGTAGGGCTGCTGGAACAAAGTGCCATGAACTGTATGTCTTAAATTAGCAGAAACATCTTTTTGCACAGTTTTGGAGGCTAGAATTCCAAAACCAAGGTGTTCATAGAACCATACTTCCCCTGTAACTGGAATCCTTCCTCGCTTCTTTCTAGCTTTTGATGGTGGCTGGCAGCTCTTGGCATTCCTTGTCTTGCAGCTACATGGTTCCACTCCCTGTCACTGCTGTCATGTGGCCTTCTGCCCTGGGTGTCTGTCTTCACATCATCTTTCCTCTTCTTATAAAAATGCCAGAGTAGACTATGGGCCCACCGTATTCCAGCATAACCTCATCTTAACTAATTACATCTGCAATGATCCTTTTTCCAAATAAGATAGCATTTGGAGATATTGGAGGCTAGGAATCCAACATCGTGGTTGGGGGCATTCACACAATTCAACTCGTAACACACCCCCTAGCACACAGGCTGAGGTCTACAGAGACTCTGAGAAGAATGGGGAGTCCAGTACAGTGAATTCTTGTGGGTATCCCTCAGTTTCTTCCCCTGGTTCTCTTTGATATTCAGCTTACGTTCCATTAACTGAAAACAGAAGAAGCTTTGCAACCAAGAAAAGTGGAGGGATGCTTGTGTGTGTTCCTCTCGTCTTCTCTCTTCCCAAAGCAGCCTATAGTCTCCGGGTGGAGAAACCGTGGCCCTCCCTTTCCTGTAGTCTTTGCCCACTGCTTCCTGTCTCCCCGTCAAAAAACATAAACCTCTCTCTCCTGGCCTGGATCACAGTCATTACTCACTGACCAGGAAGAGAGCATCACAATAGCTAATAGAAACTCTCCTCAGTATTAACGGTGCAGTTCTCTAATTTGTTTAGCTAAACTACATTAGTCATACTGAAAGTTTTATTATCAGAGTCAAATACAGGAAGCTAGAGCGGACATGCTGTATTTTAAAAAATTAAAGCATTTTTAAAAATAAGCTTGGCATATTGATTAGCTAATTTTCTAAACAAGAGGCTCATTCCTTTTAATCCTTGGCATTACTGTAAATTCTATTTCCGCCGATGGGTCATAATGTTCCAAATAGGATTTAAAACAACAGCAACAATACATACATATTTCATGTTAGGTTCTGCTTTAAGATCACCTTTGCTGAGATGTTACTGGATTGGGTGAGAGAGTTGTGGCCATGGATTTCTGCAAGACCTTGCCGTTGTGAATTTGGAAGAATAAACTGTGATTCTTTGCATGAATTGACACAATAGCTTTATACTCATATATATGATTTTTGCATGTTGTCTAAGGCAAACAACTGTGGTCAATTATTCTATTATTTCTATAGAGGTTGCTTTGACCTGTCTTTTTATTTCTCATAATCTTTTATAGGAGTGGACCCTTAAGTATCTCTTTTTCTAATTTTAGTCCTTATTACTGTTATTGTTGTTTGTTTATAACCAATAAGGAAACACATGGTCTTTGTCAAAAACTCAGTCAATGTTCTGGATAAGTCATAGTATTATTGTTTGTGAGACGTATTAATGTATTACTGTCAATGTATTATCTTATAGTGAGCCCACTTGAACTCTTCCATTCTAATTAAGCCTGTTTGTTCACAGGCTTCATTTTACCAGATTCATTGTTAATGTTTTCAATGCCAAGCAATGTGCTTTTAATAAGTCTCAAAAATCTATTCCTTAATAGTGAAGAACAAGCAGGCACACTTCTTAGTCAACATTAAAAATTGACTGAATCTCTTTTTCTTGGTTTTAAATTAGGCCACTTCTACAATAAAGGTTTTACTGACCCCTATATTGATTAAAAGTTCTCATATAACAGTAACAGAGGAAATCCTATGACTTGAAAATTCTCAGATAAACCATCTTACAGGTAAATGTTTTAGGTCCAGTGAATTCAGTATATGCTAAACAGGAAGGAATTAAATTGAAAGAAAATAGTATTTTCTTCCAAAGTATAACTAAAGTAATTAAATTAGGAAACCAATCACTTTATGTTTGCTCCTGGAGTTTATTTGGTATAGCAATTTATTTAGTAGATTCTGCATTGCCAAGTTAATTTTTTATGACATTTGCAAATGGACCAGACAGTGTAACATTACCTCCTTCTCCTTGCAAAAAAGAAAAAAAAGCATTACCAAAAATAAATGTCCTAGGCATAGTTCTCACATCATTTAAATTACCCAATTCAATGTTTGAAGCCAATCTAAATGGCTTTGCCCATCCCTACCACCACCATCCCACACTGGAAATATGCCCTCAGTAAGACGTCTTCATGATGAATGAGCTAATGTTTATGAAGCACTTAGAGATCCTTGGGCAAGACACTATTTAATTACAAAGTATAGTTCTCATTATTAAATGGAAGCTATTTTCCCCCTGCGTTTTTTGTTATCCATGCTATTTCCATGCCATACCCTTCTGATGGTTTCCACTGCAAAGTAAAATCAGCTTCTTACAAATAAGGGTGGGGGCGCATGAGAGCTTAATAATTTTAAGTCACAGTGCATTGCACATGCCCAGAAAAGCCTAGATCACTTCCAAATTCAAGGACTAATAAAAATTGGAAGCACTCCAGTAATTTTAAATTGCTTTGCACATTGAAGAGTGATTTAAAATCATTGGAGTGATTCAATTTTTTTATATATGCACTTTAATTTAGAAGTGAGTCAGACAGACAGCATCATAGTGTAGGATAGAAGTCCAAGACACTGAATTAATGTTTAAAAAGTTAGGAATTAGACTAAAACATAACTGGAGGAAGTGAGATCAAATAATCACCAGAGTGGATTGGGCCATTAAGTTGGAGGACCATGGTGAATTTCTGAACACATTTTCCAAGGCCTGTTCTCACTTTGTCCATGGCCATCTTTTCTTCTGAACTAATGGTATTTATGGTCTTTATTGATAGTTTATAAATCCATTATATACTTGTTTTAATATTGCTTAGGTTTATATTTCAGTAGTATCATTAATTTTTGTCTGATCATTTAATTTTCATGTGGGTGAGTCTTTATGTAGAAATATAACATGAGTCACAAAGGTAATCAGCAAATGCAACTTAAAATTTTCTAGAGCCACAGTTAAAAGAGAAAGATGTGAAATTAATTTTACTAATATATTTCATTTAACCAAATATAGCCAAATATTATTTCAGTATTTAGTATACAAAATTATTTAGATATTTTACTTTCTTTGTACTAAGTCTTCAAATCTGTTATATATTTTATACTTACAGCAGACGTTCATTTGGAGTAGTTCTGTTATATATTTTATACTTACAGCAGACGTTCATTTGGAGTAGTTGCATTTTAAATGCTTCATAACCACATGTGGCTAGTGCTGTAGTAGATAGTGTGGCAATAGAATATAAACACCTTGAAGGTATGAACTATGATTTCTGCTTTGTTTTATATTTCAGATTTGCATTTTCCATTGCCTTTACCATCTCACTTAACTTGTGTCTATAGTAGTCAACAGTGCACATTTATTGGCATCAAAAACAAAACAAAGCAAAACCAAACAACCCAGTGATCATGCTTCAGGCCACATGCAGTTTGACAGCACATATTCTACCTGAGCTGCATATAGGATTGAAACAGAAAGCTGACATATGGAGTTTCTTGAAGACCTAAGGCTAAATTTTAGCATCTATGCATTTATGCATAAAATTCAAATATGCTGGTAGGAAATACTTCTCTGTTAACTATGACAAAGAGAAGAAAAAGAAAACACACAGGCATAATTTTTGGTGGTCAAATTGAGCAAGAGTTTATTTACAGCTACAAAAAGAGGAGCATCATTTTCTCAATAAAGACTCTGGTCAGTGATTGGTTCCCATCTCAAGTCTCTGCTGGAAAACGCATTTTATGCTCTGGGGACAGATTTTTCTGAGCCTCCCAGGCCAGAACATGAGGATATGAGTAAATGCAAAAAAGATGGCATCACACAGTGAATGCATTGTTGGGAAAGCAAATGATTTTACATGATGCAAAGCAAAGAAAGGATGCATAAGGCCACAAATGACAGTTTGATGGATAAAGATGAATGGCCAAAGAGAAATCCTCACTTAAAATTCTTCCTTTGAACCTTCTTTCACTGAGGAATTTCATAGAACTACACTGACTTTTTTTCTCTTCCTTTTCAGTCTTTTATGTATTTGCCTTATTCTTAAAGCAACGCATGTACTTTATTTTGAAAGTGCCAATAGTAAAAAAGAATAACAAAAGGTTATCTCTATTTCCAGCACCCAGAAGAAACCATTATTATTTTGACTTATTTCTTTCTAGTGTTTCTTTTATGGATTTTATATAGTTAAGATCCTATTGTGCCTTCTTGATTTTACATTTGAATTTGAATATTTTCCTGTATCATAAAAAGCCTCTTAGACCATAACTGACTGTCATAGCAATAACACTTTTTCCATCACAACTGACGCTGTAATGAACATCTTTGTACTGAAATCTTTTACTGCATTTCAAGTTGTTTGCTTAAAATAGATTACAAAGGGAATTACTGGGTCAAGAATTATGGACTTTTGTAAGGGTTTTGAAATCATATTGCCAAGCTATCTTAGAAAAGGCTACATTTCTTTTTAATAAATATTGCTATCACGTTTGGCACACAACACAAAACTGTATCTTTACATCCTATTTTTAGGTTGTTCCCAAACCACTGTCTTAACTCCCATTATGCAGTTTGGTTCATAGTAGCCTGTAAGTCCATAAACTGTTGTCAACAACCTGGTGTAATATTCTCATTCCAGCAGCAACCTGCATTTAGCATCTATTCAAATATTTGTGAACAGACAGAAAAGAGAAGAGTGTTTTGGAAATATTTGCCTTTATTAAAAAGTATTACTGCTTTGATTTCCGTAGATGTATTAGTGGGAAAATATGTTATTTCTATGTATTCTAAGAAAGCACCATTTGGTATTCCTCACTTTTGTTGCCTGGTAAACTAGTTATCTTTTAAGATTTGTAATAACCTACATTTATTGAGACTTTCTAGACACAAACACTTTACAGTTTGGAATGTATCATTTTACCCTCACAATAACTGTATGAGGAAGACACCACTATCAGCCCCCTTTCACTGTTTAGGGATCTGAGCCTTTGATATTAGAAATAGGTAACCTACTCAATTTTTATGGCTATGAAATAGCAGACTCATGATTTAAACACAGAATGCAGAGAGTCTGTTTTGAGAATTGCCGGTTCTTAACTGCTACCACTGTGCAGCCCAGACTGCAAACCTCTTTAATGAAAATTTTCTAAATCTTCTTCATGTAGACTTTTCCCCTTCCTCTTTTTTATTTATTATTTTTTTATTTTTTATTTTTTATTGGATTTTAGGTTTTGGGGTACATGAGCAGAGCATGCAAGACAGTTGCGTAGGTACGCACATGGCAGTGTGCTTTGCTTTTCTTCTCCCCTTCACCCACATTTGGCATTTCTCCCCAGGCTATCCCTCCCCACCTCCCCCTCCCACTGGCCCTCCCCTTTTCCCCCCAATAGACCCCAGTGTTTAGTACTCCCCTTTCTGTGTCCATGTGTTCTCATTTTTCATCACCCACCTATGAGTGAGAATATGTGGTGTTTCATTTTCTGTTCTTGTGTCAGTTTGCTGAGGATGATGTTCTCCAGATTCATCCATGTCCCTACAAACGACACAAACTCATCATTTCTGATTGCTGCATAATATTCCATGGTGTATATGTGCCACATTTTTCCTATCCAGTCTATTATCAATGGGCATTTGTGTTGATTCCAGGTCTTTGCTATTGTAAACAGTGCTGCAATGAACATTCGTGTACATGTGTCCTTATAGTAGAACGATTTATAGTCTTTTGAATATATACCCAGTAATGGGATTGCTGGGTCAAATGGAATTTCTATTTCTAAGGCCTTGAGGAATCACCACACCGTCTTCCACAATGGTTGAACTAATTTACACTCCCACCAACAGTGTAAAAGTGTTCCTTTTTCTCCACATCCTCTCCAGCATCTGTTGTCTCCAGATTTTTTAATGATCGCCATTCTAACTGGCGTGAGATCGTATCTCACTGTGGTTTTGATTTGCATCTCTCTGATGACCAGTGACGATGAGCATTTTTTCATATGATTGTTGGCCTCATATATGTCTTCTTTCGTAAAGTGTCTGTTCATATCCTTTGCCCACTTTTGAATGGGCTTGTTTGTTTTTTTTCCTGTAAATCTGTTGGAGTTCTTTGTAAATTCTGGATATCAGCCCTTTGTCAGATGGGTAAACTGCAAAAATTTTTTCCCATTCTGTCGGTTGCCGATTCACTCTAGTGACTGTTTCTTTTGCTGTGCAGAAGCTGTGGAGTTTGATTAGGTCCCATTTGTCTATTTTGGCTTTTGTTGCCAATGCTTTTGGTGTTTTGTTCATGAAGTCCTTGCCTACTCCTATGTCCTGGATAGTTTTGCCTAGATTTCCTTCTAGGGTTTTTATGGTGCCAGGTCTTATGTTTAAGTCTTTAATCCATCTGGAGTTAATTTTAGTGTAAGGTGTCAGGAAGGGGTCCAGTTTCTGCTTTCTGCACATGGCTAGCCAGTCTTCCCAACACCATTTGTTAAACTGGGAATCCTTTCCCCATTGCTGGTTTTTGTCAGGTTTATCAAAGATTGTATAGTTGTAGATATGTTGTGTTGCCTCTGGTATCTCTGTTTTGTTCCATTGGTCTATATCTCTGTTTTGGTACCAGTACCATGCTGTTTTGATTACTGTAGCCTTGTAGTATAGTTTGAAATCCGGTATTGTGATGCCCCCCACTGTGTTCTTTTTGCTTAGAATTGACTTGGCTATGCGGGCTCTCTTTTGGTTCCATATGAAGTTCATGGTGGTTTTTTTCAGTTCTGTGAAGAAAGTCAATGGTAGCTTGATGGGGATAGCGTTGATTCTGTAAATTACTTTGGGCAGTATAGCCATTTTCATGACATTAATTCTTCCTAACCATGAACATGGAATGTTTCTCCATCTGTTTGTGTCCTCTCTGATTTCGTTGAGCAGTGGTTTGTAGTTCTCCTTGAAGAGGTCCCTTACATTCCTTGTGAGTTGTATTCCAAGGTATTTTATTCTTTTTGTAGCAATTGCAAATGGCAGTTCGCTCTTGATTTGGCTTTCTTTAAGTCTGTTATTGGTGTAGACGAATGCTTGTGATTTTTGCACATTGATTTTATATCCTGAGACTTTGCTGCCACTGCTTATCAGTTTCAGGAGTTTTTGGGCTGAGGCGATGGGGTCTTCTAGGTATACTATCATGTCGTCTGCAAATAGAGACAATTTGGCTTCCACCTTTCCTATTTGAATACCCTTTATTTCTTTTTCTTGCCTGATTGCTCTGGCTAGAACTTCCAGTACTATATTGAATAGGAGTGGTGAAAGAGGGCATCCTTGTCTAGTGCCAGACTTCAAAGGGAATGCTTCCAGTTTTTGCCCATTCAGTATGATATTGGCTGTTGGTTTGTCATAAATAGCTTTTATTACTTTGAGATACGTTCCATCGATACCGAGTTTATTGAGGGTTTTTAGCATAAAGGGCTGTTGAATTTTGTCAAATGCCTTCTCTGCGTCAATTGAGATAATCATGTGGTTTTTGTTTTTGGTTCTGTTTATGTGGTGAATTATGTTGATAGACTTGCGTATGTTGAACCAGCCTTGCATCCCTGGGATGAATCCTACTTGATCATGATGAATAAGTTTTTTGATTTGCTGTTGCAATCGGCTTGCCAATATTTTATTGAAGATTTTTGCATCTATGTTCGTCATGGATATTGGCCTGAAGTTTTCTTTTCTTGTTGGATCTCTGCCAGGTTTTGGTATCAGAATGATGTTGGTCTCGTAAAATGATTTGGGAAGGCTTCCCTCTTTTTGGATTGTTTGAAATAGTTTTAGAAGGAATGTTACCAGCTCCTCTTTGTGTGTCTGGTAGAATTCGGCTGTGAATCCGTCTGGACCTGGGCTTTTTTTGAGTGGTAGGCTCTTAATTTCTGCCTCTACTTCTGACCTTGTTATTGGTCTATTCATAGTTTCAGCTTCCTCCTGGTTTAGGCTTGGGAGGACACAGGAGTCCAGGAATTTATCCATTTCTTCCAGGTTTACTAGTTTATGTGCATAGATTTGTTTATAATATTCTCTGATGATGGTTTGAGTTCCTGTGGAGTCTGTGGTGATTTCCCTTTTATCATTTTTTATTGCATCTATTTGGTTGTTCTCTCTTTTCTTTTTAATCAATCTGGCTAGTGGTCTGTCTATTTTGTTGATCTTTTCAAAAAACCAGCTCTTGGATTTATTGATTTTTTGAAGGGTTTTTCGTGTCTCAATCTCCTTCAGTTCAGCTCTGATCTTAGTTATTTCTTGTCTTCTGCTGGGTTTTGAGTTTTTTTGATCTTGCTCCTCTAGCTCTTTCAATTTTGACGATAGGGTGTCAATTTTGGATCTCTCCATTCTCCTCATATGGGCACTTATTGCTATATACTTTCCTCTAGAGACTGCTTTAAATGTGTCCCAGAGGTTCTGGCATGTTGTGTCTTCATTCTCATTGGTTTCGAAGAACTTCTTTATTTCTGTCTTCATTTCATTGTTTACCCAGTCAACATCCAAGAGCCAGTTGTTCAGTTTCCATGAAGCTGTGCAGTTCTGGGTTGGTTTCTGTATTCTGAGTTCTAACTTGATTGCACTATGGTCTGAGAGGCTGTTTGTTATGATTTCAGTTGTTTTGCATTTGTTGAGCAGTGCTTTACTTCCAATTATGTGGTCAATTTTTGAGTAAGTGTGATGTGGTGCTGAGAAGAATGTGTATTCTGTGGATTTGGGGTGGAGAGTTCTGTAAATGTCTATCAGGTTTGCTTGCTCCAGGTCTGAGTTCAAGCCCTGGATATCCTTGTTGATTTTCTGTCTGGTTGATCTGTCTAATATTGACAGTGGAGTGGTAAAGTCTCCCACTATTATTGTGTGGGAGTCTAAGTCTCTTTGTAAGTCATTAAGAACTTGCCTTATGTATCTGGGTGCTCCTGCATTGGGTCCATATATGTTCAGGATCGTTAGCTCTTCTTGTTGTATCGATCCTTTTACCATTATGTAATGGCCTTCTTTGTCTCTTTTGATCTTTGTTGCTTTCAAGTCTATTTTATCAGAGATGAGAATTGCAACTCCTGCTTTTTTTTGCTCTCCATTTGCTTGGTAAATCTTCCTCCATCCCTTTATTTTGAGCCTTTGTGTATCCTTGCATGTGAGATGGGTTTCCTGGATACAGCACACTGATGGGTTTTGGATTTTTATGCAATTTGCCAGTCTGTGTCTTTTGATTGGTACATTTAGTCCATTTATATTTAGGGTTAATATTGTTATGTGTGAATTTGATACTGCCATTTTGATGCTGAGTGGCTGTTTTGCCTGTTAGTTGTTGTAGATTCTTCATTATGTTGATGCTCTTTAGCATTTAGTGTGATTTTGGAATGGCTGGTACTGGTTGTTTTTTTCTATGTGTAGTGTCTCTTTTAGGAGCTCTTGTAAAGCAGGCCTGGTGGTGACAAAATCTCTGAGTACTTGCTTGTTCGCAAAGGATTTTATTTTTCCTTCACTTCTGAAGCTCAGTTTGGCTGGATATGAAATTCTGGGTTGAAAGTTCTTTTCTTTAAGAATGTTGAATATTGGCCCCCACTCTCTTCTGGCTCGTAGTGTTTCTGCTGAGAGATCTGCTGTGAGTCTGATGGGCTTCCCTTTGTGGGTGACTCGACCTTTCTCTCTGGCTGCCTTTAGTATTTTCTCCTTTATTTCAACCTTGTTGAATCTGACGATTATGTGCCTTGGGGTTGCTCTTCTTGCGGAATATCTTTGTGGTGTTCTCTGTATTTCCTGTATTTGAGTGTTGGCCTGTCTTGCTAGGTGGGGGAAGTTTTCCTGGATGATGTCCTGAAGAGTATTTTCCAGCTTGGATTCATTCTCTTCGTCCTCTTCTGGTACACCTATCAAACGTAGGTTAGGTCTTTTCACATAGTCCCACATTTCTTGGAGACTTTGTTCATTCCTTTTTGCGCTTTTTTCTCTAATCTTGGTTTCTCACTTTATTTCATTGAGTTTGTCTTCGACTTCAGATATTCTTTCTTCTGCTTGGTCAGTTTGGCTATTGAAACTTGTGCATGCTTCGTGAAGTTCTCGTATTGTGTTTTTCAGCTCCCTTATTTCATTCATATTCCTCTCTAAGTTATCCATTCTTGTTATCATTTCCTCATATCTTTTTTCAAGTTCCTTAATTTCTTTGCATTGATTTAATACATGTTCTTTTAGCTCACAAAAGTTTCTCACTATCCACCTTCTGAAGTCTAATTCTGTCATTTCGTCACAGTCATTCTCCATCCAGCTTTGTTCCCTTGCTGGTGAGGAGTTTTGGTCCTTTCTAGGAGGCGAGGTGTTCTGGTTTCGGGTGTTTTCCTCCTTTTTTCGCTGGTTTCTTCCCATCTTTGTGGATTTATCCGCTTGTCGTCTGTGTAGTTGCTGACTTTTCGATTGTGTCTCTGAGTGGACACCCAGATTGTTGATGATGAAGTATTTCTGTTGCTTGGTTTTCCTTCTACCAGTCTAGCCCCTTTGCTGTAGGACTGCTGAGGTCCGCTCCAGGCCCTGCTTGTCTGGGGTGCACCTCTAGCAGCTTTGGCACTGTGAGGGATGCTACCAGTTTCTTTTTCTGCTATCTTTGTCTCTGAATGCTGCCTGCCAAATGTCAGTCTTTTGGATATAGAGGGGTCAGGGAGCTGCTTGAGGAGACAGTCTGTGCTTTATAGGAGCTCAATTGCTGAGCTGTGATCTCTGTAGTTCATTAAGGGCTATTAGGCTGCTATGTTTGATTCTGCTGCAACAGAGCTCATTAAAAAAACCCTTTTTTTCTCATATGCTCTGTGTTGGGGGGTTCGGGCTTTATTTTTGGATGTTCGTTGATGTGTCCTGCCCAGCTAGGAGGCAGACTAGCCACTGTTTGCCTGCCGAGGCTCCGCCCTGCTGTTGTGAGGCTGGCCCTGTTAGGGCAGGGTCTGCTGTTCTGCTGTGGTCTCTGCCACGCCCTGAGGCAGAGTCTCTCTGTTGTAGCAGGTTGCCTCGGCAATGGCAGGCTGTGTCAGCAGTGGGCGTGTATCTCAGTAGGGACGGGTTGCCTCGGCAACGGCTGGCTGCCTCTGCAGTGGGCATGTATCTCAGTTGGGGCGGGTTGCCTTGGTAATGGTGGACGCCCCTCCCCCACAAAGCGTCTCAGACCAACTGCACGGGGATCACTTGAAATCGCGGTCTTGTTCGTCCCACTGGGCTAGCCCAAACGCTCTGTCCCTGCAATCCCCTGGGTGGGCCCACTGTCCAAGTCTCGCTCAGTCTCAAGTCCAGCCCTCTCAAGTCTCAGGTTGCTGGCTCAACAGGGCACCTGGACAAGCGCACCCTGTGGGGAGCGATGGGCAGGGCCGGCCGCCACCACTCTGGCTGCCAGCTTCACAAGGCAGAGGCACTGCCAGGCATCCAGCGTCTCTTCTATAATTGGGAAACTCCCCGTTCTGTGGGCAACAAAGATCAGTCTGGAAATGCAGCTCCAACTCACCTCTCCATGGACTCAAAGAGAGCTCCAATCCTGGGTTGTTCTCACAGTGCCATCTTGAGTCCTCTCCACAATCTCCCCTTCCTCTTTTATATTCCCTCAAGTCCTATGCTTTCTCTTTACTTTGCACCTCTAACTCTTCTTTGCATAATCTGTTTACTAGCTGACTGTAAGCTTCTTGAGGGCAAGTTGATAACTGCCCATCATCATATCTTTGCTGCCTAACAATGCCAGGCACCACATAGGAGATCAAGAAATACCCATTGAATATGATGGTGTGGATAAATCATCTTGGAAGAGAGTCATAAGACAACATATTGCAATACCATTCTTTTAAAGGTATGGAATTTTTCCAGAGTACATGGGCTCATTCTTATGAGCACAATTTAAGATAAGAACCCAAAGAACCCTCCTGGGTTCAAGCAATTCTCCTGCCTCAGACTCCTAAATCACTGGGATTACAGGCACCTGCCACCATGTCTAGGTAATTTTTTTTTTTGTATTTTTAGCAGAGATGGAATTTCACTATGTCGCCCAGGCTGGTCTCAAACTTCTGATCTCATGATCTGCCTGCCTCAGCCTCCCAAAGTATTGGGATTACAGGCATGAGCCACTGCATCCTACCTGTTTCTTACCCATTAACCATTCCCACCTCTCCTCCAGATCCCCACTCCCTTTCCAGCCTCTGGTAACCATCCTTCTTCTTTGTCTATGAGTTTAATTGTTTTGATTTTTAGATCCCACAAATAAGTGAAAACATGTGATGTTTGTCTTTCTGTGTCTGACTTATTTCATTTCACATAATGATCTCCAGTTCCATCCATGTTGTTGCATAAGACTGTATCTCATTGTTTTTATGGCTGATGCACATATCCACATGGTGAACATCTACCATATTTCCTTAATCCATTTGTATGTTGAGGAACACTTAGGTTGATACCAAATCTTAGCTATTGTGAACAGTGCTGCAACAAACATAGGAATCCCGTGATTTCTCCAATATACTGATTTCCCATCTTTTGGATATCCCAGTAGTGGGATTGATGGATCATATGATAGCTCAAATTTTAGTTTTCTGAGAAACCTCCAAACAGTTCTCCATAGTAGTTGCACTAATTTACATTCTCACTAACAGTGTACAAGGGTTGCCTTTTCTCCACCTCCTTGCCAGCATTTCTTATTGCCTGTGTTTTGGATAAAAGCCATTTTAACTGGGATGAGATGATAAGTAGTTTTGATTTACATTTCTCTGATGATCAATGACATTGAACACTTTTCCACATGCCTGTTTGCCATTTGTATGTCTTCTTTGCAGAGATGTCCATTAAAATTTTGTCCATCTTTTGATCAGATTATAAGATTTTTTTTTCTGTAGAGTTTTTTGAGCTCCTTAACATGAGTAGTTTGCAAATATATTCTCTCATTCTATGGGTTGCCTCTTTACTTTGTTGACTATATCATTTGCTGTTCAGCAGCTTTTTAACTTGGTATGATCCCATTTGTCCATTTTTGCTCTGGTTGCCTGAGCTTGTGGGGTACTGCTCAATAAATTTTTGTCCAGACCAATGTCCTGGAAATTCTCTCCTGTGTTTTCCTTTAGTAATTTCATGGTTTGAGGTCTTAGATTTGTCTTTATTCCTTTTTGATTTGATTTTTGTGTATGGTGAGAGATAAGGTCTAGTTTCATTCCTCTGCACATGAATATCCAGTTTTCTCAGCACCATTTATTGAAAACACTGTATTTTCTCCAGTGAATGTTTTTTGCGCTTTTGTCAAAAATGACATCACTGCAGGTGTGTGGATTTGTTTCTGGTTTCTCTATTCTGTTCCATTGGTCTATGTGTCTGTTTCATTGTCAGTACCATACTGTTTTGGTTGCTGTAGCTCTGTAGTATAATTTGAAGTCAGGTAATGTGATCCCTCTAGTTTTATTATTTTTGCTTAGGAGAGCTTTGGCTATTCTGGGTCTTTTGTGGTTCCATATAAATTTTAGTATTTTTTTCTATTTCTGTGAAGAACATTTTTGGTATTTTGACAGTGATTGCCTGGAATCTGTAGATTGTTTTGGATAGTATGAACATTTTAACAACAATGATTCTTCTAATCCATGAACATGGACTATTTTTCCAGTTTTTGGAATGATCAATCTTTTTTGGAAAGCTCAATTTCTTTCATCACTCTTTTATAGTTTTCATTATACAGATCTTTTACTTCTTTGGTTAATGCCTAGGTATTTCATTTTATGTGTGGCTATTGTAAATGGGCTTACTTATATTATTTCTTTTTTACATTGTTCACTGTTGGTATATAGAAATGCTCGTAATTTGTGTATGTTAATTTTGTATCCTGAAAGTTTACTAAATTTATTAATCAGCTCTAATCATTTTCTTGTGTAGTGTAAGTTTTTTCAAATATAAGATCATATCCTCTTCAAACAAAGATAATTTGACACTTTTCTTTCCAATTTGGATATCTTTCATATCTTTTTCTTGTCTGATTGTTCTAGCTAGGACTTCCCGTACTATGTTGAATAACAGTGGTGGCAGGGTCATCCTGTCATTTTCCTAATCTTAGAGGAAAGACTTTGTTTCTCACCCATTCAGTATGATACCAGCTGTTGTTCTCTCATCTATGGCTTTTATGTTGAGGTGTGTTCCTTCTAGACCCAATTTTTGAGTTTTTTTTTTTTTTATCATGAAGCAATGTTGAATCTTATCAAATGATTTTTCGGCATCAATTGCAATGATTATATGGTTTTTATTCTTCGTTCTGTTGATATGCTGCATCACATTGTTTAATTTGTGAATGCTGAATCATCTTTGCATCTCAGGGGTAAATTCCACTTGGTCATGCTGAATGATCTTTCTAATGTATTGTTGAATTTGACTTGCTAGTATTTTGTTGAAGATTTTTGCATCATCATTCACCAGAGATACTGGCCTATCAATTTTTTTTATGTGTCTTTTTCTAGTTTTTGTATCAGGGTAATACTGGCATCATAGAATGAATTTGGAAATATTCCCTCCTCTTTTATTTTTCAGAATAGTTTGAGTAGAATTGGTATTAGTTCTTTTCTTTTCTTTTTTTTTGAACTCTTGTTACCCAGGCTGGAGTGCAATGGCACGATCTCAGCTCACCACAATCTCTGCCTCCTGGGTTCAAGCAATTCTCCTGCCTCAGCCTCCCGAGTAGCTAGGACTACAGGCACGCGCCACCATGCCCAGCTAATTTTTTATATTTTTAGTAGAGATGTGATTTCACCATGTTGACCAGGATGGTCTCGATCTCTTGACCTCGTGATCCACCTGCCTCGGCCTCCCAAAGTGCTGGGATTACAGGCGTGAGCCACCATGCCCGGCCTGGTATTAGTTCTTCTCTGAATATTTGGTAGAATTCAGCAGTGAAGCCAATCAGGTCCTGGGCTTTTCTTTACTGGGAGACTTTTTATTATTGCTTCAATCTTGTTACCTGTTATTGGTCTGTTCAGGTTTCGGATTTCTTCCTGGTTTAATCTTGGTAGGTTGCATGTATCTAGAAATTTGTCTATTTCTTCTAGATTTTCCAATTTATTGGCATATACTTGCTTATAGTAGGCACTAATGATTCTTTGAATTTCTGCAGTGTTAGTTATAATGTCTCCTTTTTCATTTCTGATTTTATTTATTTGGATCTTTTCTCTTTTTTTCTTAGTCTGGCTAAATGTTTGTCAATTTTGTTTAACTTTTCAGAAAGCCAACTTTTTGTTTCATTGATTTTTTTTTTGCATTATTATACTTTAAGTTCTGGGATACATGTGCAGAATGTGCAGATTTGTTACATAGGTGTACATGTGCCATTGTGATTTGCTGCACCTATCAACCCGTCATCTACATTAGGTATTTCTCCTAATGCTATCCCTCCCCTGCAGCCCCCTGCCAGGCCCCGGTGTGTGATATTCCTCTCCCCAGGTCCATGTGTTCTCATTGTTCAACTCCCACTTAGAAGCGAGAATATAGGGTGTTTGGTTTTCTGTTCTTGTGTTAGTTTGCTGACAATGATGGTTTCCAGCTTCATACATGTCCCTGCAAAGGACATAAACTTATTCCTTTTTATCCTTGCATAGTATTCCATGATGTATATATGTCACATTTTCTTTAACCAGTTTATCACTGAAGAACATTTAGGTTGGTTCCAAGTCTTTGCTATAGTGAAGAGTGTTGCAATAAACATATGTGTGCATGTGTCTCTATAGTAGAATGATTTATAATCCTTTGGGTATATGTCCAGTAACAGGATTGCTGGGTCAAATGGTATTTCTGGTTCTGGATTCTTGAGGACTCACCACACCATCTTCTTCCACAATGTTTGAACTGATTTACACTCCCACCATTTTTTTTTTCATTTAAATTTCATTTATTGCTGCTCTGATCTTTATTCTTTCTTTTCTTCTAGCAATATTGGATTTGGTTTGCTTTTGCTTTTCTAGTTCTTTAAGATGCATCATTATATTGTTTATTTATAGTTTTTTCTCTTTTTTGGTCTATAGCTGTAAATTTACCTGTTAGTACTGCTTTTGCAGTATCCCTTTGGTTTTCGTATGTGGCATTTCCATTATCATTTGTTTCAAGAAATTTTTCAGTTTTCTTCTTAATTTCTTCAATGGTTGTTCAGGAGCATATTGTTATATTTTTGTGTATTTTATAGTTTCAAAAATCCCTTGTGATAAATTTCTAGTTTTATTCCATTGTGGTCAGAGATAGATGCTTGATACTATTTAAATTTTTAAAAAATGTTTTATGACTTTTTTAGTGACCTAACATATGATCTAGTCTTGAGAAAGACCTATGTGCTGAGGAAAAGAATGTGTATTCTGTAGCACTTGGATGAAATGTTCTTTAAGTATCTACTAGATCCATTTGATTTATAGTACAGAGTAAGTCTGATGTTTCTTTGTTGATTTTTTTTCTGGGAAATCTGCTCAATGCTGAAAGTTGGGTGTTGAAGCTTCCAGCTATTATTGTATTAGGGCCGACCTTTCTCTTTAGCTCAGTAATATTTCCTCTATATATCTGGTACTCCAAAGTTGGGTGCATGTATCATTACAACTGTCATATTCTCTTGCTGGATTGCTCCCTTTATCTTTATATAGTAACATTTTGTCTATTCTTATAATTTTTGTCTTAAAATCTATTTTGTCTAATATAAGTATATTGACTTCTGCTTTTTTTTTGGTTTCCATTAGCATAGAATAGTTTATTCGTACCTTTTTTTTCAGTCTATGTGTGTCTTTACAGGTAAAATATATTTCTTGTAGTCAACAGATTAATGGCTCTTAATTTTTTCATCCTTTCAGCTAGGATGTTCAGTACTAGCTGATTGGAGAGTTTAGCCCATTTACATTCAACATTATTGTTAATAAGTAAGGACTTACTCCTGCCATTAAAAAATTTTGTTATCTGATTGTTTTGCAGTCTTCTCTTCCTTCTTTCTTTCATTCCTGTCTTTCTCTAGTGAAGGTTATTTTCTCTGCTGACATGATTTAGTTTTTTGCTTTCTATTTTTTTCATCCACTGTGCATTTTCTGCTTTGAGGTTACCATGGGGCTTGCAAATACTATCTTATAACCCATTATTTTAACCTGACAACAGCTTTATACTATTTGCATAAACAAACAAACAAGCCAAAAAAAACTAATAAAAACTCCCCTAACTTTATCCCCCCCACTTTTTAACTTTTAGTTTCTGCTTATATCTTATTTTACTATGATTGGTTCATCATTTAGTCTTTCTACTTAGGATAAGTGTAGTTTACACACCACAGTTACAGTGTTATAATATTCAGTGTTTATGTACTTACAAGTTTTGTACCTTCAGATGATTATTTATTGCTCATTAATGTCCTTTTCTTTCTGATTGAAGTACTCCCTTTAGCATTTCTTGTAGGACAGGTATGGTACTGATGGAATCCCTCAACTTTTGTTTGCCTGGGAAAGTCTTTATTTCTCCTTTATGTTTGAAGGATATTTTCACAAGATATGCTACTCTAGGGTAGAGTTTGTTTTCCTCCATCACTTAAATATGTTGTGCTACTCTCTTCTGGTCTGTAAAGTTTCCACAGAAAAGTCTGCTGCCAGACATATTGGAGCTCCATTGTATGCTATTTTTTTTTTCTCTTGCTGCTTTTAGGATCCTTTCTCTTGCTTCCTTTAGGATGTACTCTTTGACCTTTTGGAGTTTGATTATTCAATGCCTTGAGGTAGTCTTCTTTGGGTTAAACCTGTTTGGTGTTCTATAACCTTCTTGTACTTGGATATTGTGCTGGTGTCTCTCTCTAGGTTTGGGGAATTCTTTTATTATCCCTTTGAACAAACTTTCTATCACTGACTCTTTCTCTACCTCCTCTTTAAGGCCAGTAACTCTTAGATATGACATTTTGTGGCTATTTTCTCTATCTTGTAAGCATGCTCCATTGGTTTTTATTGTTTTTTCTTTCATCTTCCCTGACTGTATATTTTCAAATAGCTATCTTCAAGCTCAGTATTTCTTTCTTCTGCTCAATTCACCAAAGAACTGCTATTAAAGGACTCTGATAAATTCTTCAGTATATTAATTACATTTTTTAACTCCAGAATTTCTGCTTGATTCTTTTTTATAATTTCAACTTTAAATTTATCTAATAGAATTCTTAATTTTCTCAGTGTTATCTTGAATTTCTTTGCATTTCCTCAAAAAAGCTATTTTGAATTCTATCTGAAAAGTCACATATCTCTCTTTCAAGCAAGGTTTGCAATACTCAAGTTCAGACAACTAGGAGGGACAGTTTTCCTCTGGATAAGGTTAGTTTAAATGCTCCCTGTGTGGGTGGTCATCATCTGAGTTTGGTCTGGTTTTTCTTTCTGTGCTAACAGGGCAGCACTGAGTTCAATGCCTCACAATTGCTGTATTTCCGTTTCCTCCAACCCCAGCACCCAGAGATGTTTTCCACACCAGTCCATGGCTGCTAGGGGTGTGAAAGGGTGGTGTCCACGATTCAGTACTGTTTTTCAATCCCTTCAGTCCCTCTTCCAGAATTATGAAGTTAAACCAGGTACTATGAGTGCTCACTTAATATATGGTTCTTATGAAGGTGTTTTTTTCTGTGTAGATAGTTGTTAACTTGGTGTCTTGTGGGAGACGGTGGAAGAAACAATTGGTGGAGCTTTCTCTTTCACCATCTTGCTCTGCCTCTCCTCAGCACTAGAATTTATACTTAGTACCTTTTCTTTATACTAAAGCCTTTCTATACCCAGGTGAAAATAATACAGGAAAAATGCATTTGAACATGAAAACAACTATTTAAAGATATGATTAGGAATTATGTGCATATATTGCTATACAAATACATTGTATGTACCTATGTGTACATTCTTATATTTTATATATTTTGTGTGCATATATATGTATGTGTGTATACTCAACATGCTTATAAGTATACTTGTGTTTGAAGTCATATTCCCATGTACAATTTCCCCCCTCTTTTATACCACCACTGTGTCCTATACTTTGTTTTTAGAGGTATACTATTTACAAAGTTAACTTAGACAAAGAAAAAAGTTCTTCTCATACTTTTTCATGAAATGATATTATACTTGTAATAAGAGGCATCAACTTTAGTACAAACCTAAAATATTTTTCTAATAACTTATCATACTTATGTTCCATATGACAATAATGAAATTTGAATGCTTGCAGCTTCAGGTGGTGGCTGTGAGGGGTGGGGAATACTGGATCAGTCTTAGATAAAGGTGAATGGCCAGGAGGTACAGTCTGTGACTTAATAGCCACATTCAGAAAAAACAGTGCCAACTGGTATTGGAAGTTCATGAAGTGCCACCAAGCAGATGTTCTGAAAATTGTAGTTTAATGAAAGATTGAAATGAATGGATAAAAAACTTGGTTAGATTACAGGGAAATGGCTTCAGGTACCTCATAAAAGTTTTTCTCAATAAGTTTCTCTTGTTTGTGCACTACAACTATCCAACTGTCACTCCTTTGTGTTGGATTAAATGTACCACTCATGTTACAGTTGAGTCTCAGGGTAAAATCTCTCTAAATCAACCATGTATTTGAGTTCTGCTTTGGCAACATCAGAAGTCTAGTTCAATTAAACTCTTGTTAGTGTGGAGTCAGGGTACTAGTTTTCAATAGGAACTAGGATCACATCCTGATGCAGGATGTCTGAGGTTATCCTGGAACAGCTGGAGGGCAAGATCCAGGATGGAAAATCCTGGGTGAGAACCACAATGAAGCAGATGGCTTCTATGTAGCAATCACTGCTTTCCTGGGATTGTCAGATGAACCAGAGATAGCTCAGACTTGGTCATTACCTAAGGAGGCATTGCTTATAGATGGTAAATATTTCACCAGTGTTCAGCTGCTAAAATGGAGTCAGGAAGGTCAACTGGAGCTTTGAGAATTTCTAGACCAGACCTGGAGCTATCGCAGGGAATCCAATAGTAAGGGGTGAGGTGGAGCAGCAAGAATAGAACCAGAAGGAAGTGTTCTGGACCCTCCATTCCTACTTCAGCTAGGGCAATTCCACATCTTATTTCACTTAAACAAAGAAATTTACCTTAAAAACTAAAGATCTCTGTTTTAGATAATTATTTATGTGAACATTGAGGTAGGGTCACATACTTTGCTGATAATAAAAACCATCATTGCTGATTAAACTGCTTGGGGTATTAGCAGGTTTGTTGTAGGAAAAATCAAGACAGATCAACACATCCTGTGGTGTCTGGACAGAACAGACCCTGTGCAACACAGACCTCAGTGGACCCTGATATTTTCTTGATAAATAGCGGTGACACAATTGAGGTTAAAATGAAGTGGTAGTACACGTTGCAGAGGGAGACAGTAGTCATTGAATATCACAGCTGCTGAGGAAGGCCTAGTATTGAAAAGCATGCAGTGAGGACTGGATATAATCCAACCATGCTGAATAGTGCTGGTTGTTCATATTCAGGGGGTCTAACCATCTTATAACACTGGGATAGACAAAAGATATCTGGATTTCTTGAGTACGATGATAAGCTCAGGAACTGGAATTCAAGCAAACTCAAATTCCAACTGCTTACATTTGGAAAGTGTTGATTCAGCTACCCTGAATCAATTGGTAGTGTGAAGCTATGTACCAAAATAGGCTAAGAAATTATATAAGAATACAGTATTTATTTCTCCACTTAGGGTTATGGAAAACTCTATTTAATAAACTCTAAAGGAAGATAGGATTGTGGCATCATAGATAGGAGTTTTACCTCTGTTATGTCAGCTTAGCCTCAGAGATCAAGTTCATGGACTTTGAGTCATCCAGGAATGTATAGTCCTTGAGTGTTGGATCACCAACCTACTATGAAACTGTGCTTCCAAATGTCACACAGCACAACTGGGTGGAAGTTTTTGTTGCCATCCTCAATGGCATGCATTGGTCTTGAATAGGGTGATCAGAATCTTGATAGAGTGTCCAGAAAAGGCCCAAATCATTGCAAACCAAGTCTCTTTAGGTGTTTGAAAGTTGATCATTTCACACTTTGCTATTAAGTGTATAGTGAAAAGCATGAAAACACATTCTCTACTGTTCATGGATAATTTTCCTGTTCAAATGCCTATTTTTAAAAAATTTTCATGAATATCTTAAAATGATTTTAGATATCTTTATGACTAGACAGATTATAAAATCATAGATGTTTCAAGATCCCCTTTGGCTTAGATCTTAAACAGAACCTGGGTTTCATCTAGGTGATGTAAGAACAGATGAGGTATCTGAAATAGCAAAAATTATAGAAGCAGAGAGTAGAATGGGGGTTTCTGGGGCTGGAAAGAGGGAGAAATGGAATGTTGCTATTCAGTGGGAATAACATGTTCAGTTATGCAAGATAAATAAGTTCTAAAGATCTGCTGTATGTCATGCCTATAGTTAATAGTATTGTATTATACACTTAAATATTTGTTAAAAGTATAGATCACATGTTAAATATTCTTCCTAAAATAAATGAATGAATAAATAAGCAAGTTAACAAATAGAAAAAGAAGTAAATGAATTCAGTAACAATTAACTGAATGGAAAGAGGCAGAAGTTTTAGATAATTCCCATAAAACCTCTCCAAGAATCCAAGCAAAGACATGGGTCAGTGGCTATGAATAATTTATCCTCTTGAGTTAGAAGTTGTACCTGTTTGCTCTAGAACAGATTTTTGGCTAAAATAAGTTATTCTTTGTAAATAAATAAAAAATATTACAGTGAGCTAGCTGGGAGTGGACAGATTTTGGTAAAATAATTTCATGTTCAATGTAATGCTGAAAGTAGAAACAAAGAAATACAGTAGCATGTTTAGTTCTACCACAGAATTCAGTAATAATGTTAGGAGTCTGATCAATAATCTCTTACCAGCCATAAATAGTTACATTTTGTGATCTAAGAAAGTACAGCCAGACAGCAAGTGGGAAGTTAGTGCTGAACCCATATCAAGGAAGTTCTACACTCTAGTGAGAGGCAGGTGTTAAGGTCAGTGAAAGGACTACATTGGGTATCAGAATATGGAAACATGGGTTCTTTGCAGAAACTCCTCAGCAAATTCTGTCACATTACTTTCTGCTTCCATAGGATTATTATGATTTAATTCCCTCATGCATAGCCACTGTTGTCCAAAGGCACTGCTATCGTTCTGCAACACTGCTTAGCTTCCAACACTTATATTCATACTTGTTCCAGGATCGTCAAGTTAAGAAACTTTTGATGAGGCCACAAGGATCACAGCCGTGTTTCAAATATGTCCTCGCATGTACATTAAATATTGTTACATATTTCCTGTCACTTTCAAAGTCCCTAAGGCTTTGGTGATATCTTCTCTACATTTATCTCATATTACAAAAGAATTGCCTCTCAAATATCACCATAATTATTGACTTCCATAATGACCACTTTAATTGAAATCATTTGGGATTTCCCAAAGGTAGTCATTCAAAAGCCATATAAATGAATGACCTATTAGCAGATTTAGAATGCTACACATTATTAACAAAGTGAATTCCTCTTTCATCTGTCTACCACCCCAAGGACTGCAGCATTTCAACAGGAACAATCTGTTTCCTCTTCAAGATTACATCAACTAACACTTGGGCTTACCTACTATAGACCTTACTAATACATACCTCCTGCTAGGGTTATTAGTAATTCAGAGAGTTTGTACATGAGCTTGGTTATCATTCACAATAAAAAGATTAATTATTCTTAGAATTGTAGATTGTTAATGAACCCTAAAATTCTCATCTAAATCCTTTATTCCACAGACACCCTAATGAATTGGCAGGCCTTATGATCCTAAGTGGGATGTTAGAAAAACATTCATTCCTTGCTAAGGAGGATTTAGAATCAATTACCTTAAAATACTTTTAACCAGAACTTTGCTAACAAGATTCATAATGAGCTATTTTTTTGTTCCATTTATATGGAGAAGCAACTTCTAATTATTCATCCTCTCAACATATTTATTGAAGGCTTTGTTATGTATAAAGTATGGTTCTGGATTCCAAGATCGGGACTTTTTTTTTTTTTTTTTTACAAAGAAATAATTCTAGCATATGTCCTAGTATACTGGTACAATTTTATTTATATTGTCTCTCGCTGAGTGAAGAAATTAAGTTGATTTATTTTCTCAGATAATTTTAGCAAGAATACTGAAAAAGAAAGTGATTACTGTGAATTAGTAACAACAATAACACAACCACAATTTCTAATGACCAAAATGCTCTATCTTGGGTTAATCACAATTTTACTTTATTTGGCTACGGAGAATTTAAAGGATTTTGTGGGCTAATAGCAGGTCTTGAAGTAACTAAGGAAATGAAAAAGACACACTGGAGTAAGCAGGTGCTCATGGAAGCTACTTATATCTTTTCCCTCTTTCTTCAGAGATAGAGATGCAGTTACAGTATTGAAATACAACACTTACTATTTAATTCAGGGAAAATTTACCTTATCAGGTTCTTCAGTGCTGGATTGTCTGTAGGCAACATTCCTACTGCTTTTTGTATGGGAAGACAAACTATAGAGCTTAGATTAAGTCTTAAACTTCATAACATAAATGAACAAACTATCTCTGAGACATTTACTGATACTATATCATAGGTTATTTAGATTCCTAGTTAATAGCACACTAACTTATTTTATTTTTGAGTATACATTCAGCTGAACTGATCAGACACTAAGAGTTTTGAATGGAATGTATATTTAACAGCACCACTTCCTACACAGTAATTAGCCAAGTCTAGCCAATTTGACCAATGTCATCAAAAGAGTACAAAAATGCACTGAAATATTTGTCTACAGAACGATCTGCTATTGAAAGATCCTAGAGTTTCAGGCATGTTTGCTGACAGAATAGAACATAAAACTTAAAAAAAGGCTATGTCTTCTGAAATTCGTCAGCATAAACTCATAATTTTATTTCAATTTTTTTCCTGAATACCTATTAGTTTCACACACGAGATTGGTACTATATTCCTTGTCCCACCTATGAGTCTATGTTTTAAACAGTAGCAGATTACTGCTCTTTCCAAATATAAAAGGGAAACTTTGAATGTACATTAGTTTATTGTACTATTATTTGATGTTTATCTTTCTGTAGTGCTTGCTGTTCCTGTGGTTACTAATTATTCTTATCAAATACATGTATTTATGCTTAGGTGTTTTGGTAGTGTGAATAATGAGCAAAGGATAGATTTACCTCCAAATGATCATTTGTTATGAGTTGCACAAAACATTACATTCATGTTAATTTTATATAAGCCCAAGCTTTTCACATTTCTTATAGTCCTCCTAATATTCATTGTGTTTGTCTTTTGGGAGGAGAGGAGAGTGCTAAAAGGAAATTTCTTAAATTTGAAAATATGAGTCGTCTTAAGCCTTTTTTCTTGGGAAAAATATGCAGACATTACTAAAGCCAACAGATAATCTTCCTTTACAAATTGGGTCAGGAAATGTCTGTCCCATTCCAAAAAGAAACACTTAAGAGAGAGAGGATGATTTTGCAAAACTTCACATGAAACTTTTTTTCTAAATGTTTGATTATGTGCCAGAGGAGAACAGTATTAGAAGGATCAACTCAAAGAGAGTAAGGATATTTACTTTTTATAGCAAACACCACATTTAAAAGCACTTTCTACCCAGAGGGTCCAGTGCCCCCAACTCACGTTAAAAGTGGCTGGCTTAAGAAAATGGTAACTGCCTAAGTTTCTCTCTATGTATACATCATCTTAAATAACAAAAAATATCAACAGAATATTGTTTAATAAAACCACACAGGATCCATGGCTACAGCATTACTACTAGATACTGAGAATATCATAAACTTTGTATTGCCTGGAAGTAGAGAAATATATACTGAATTCCAACAGAGCTTCCTTTGCCCCTACAAGTCTGAGGGTGAAGAGAACAAGGAGGAGGGGGACCCTTGGTGACTACATGTGAAAAAATAGATAGGATTCAACGTCATCAAGGAAGCATAGGCAAAATCATCCTCAGAAAGAGAAACCAATACTGAGAACAGATCTGGGCCTGAGTGGTTCACTGCATCATTTATAGAGAAAAGGCTTGAATCTGAATAGAAGAGGCTGAAGCCTAAAAGAAGACTGTCTTTCGGGAGACACAGTCATAAATAAAGGGTGTGACCCTTGAGATATGGCAGTAAAAGGAAGGAATAAAGTATGAGAAAAATTAAGGATGCTGCTGAAACAACAGAGAACCTTAAGTGGCAATTTATAATGTACATATAACAGTTATGGATATTTTTGAGTCAAATAAAATAGAAACACTGATAGCAGGATTATTTTAACATTCTATCCCTCATGGAAAACACATCAACTGTATTAAAATATGAGTATCAGAACTAAATAACTACCAATAAGGTAGAACTTTTGGAAATGTATCAAACAATATGCCATGATAATTGAGAATGAAGCTTCTTGTCAAGTGCATATACTATGTTCACAACAATTGATCACATAAGTTGCTCAGAAAATTTCATGAATTTCAAAACACTTTAAAAATAACATTCCTGATTCAATGAAATAAAACAACAATCCTGACTCAATGAAATAAAAACAACATTTCTGATTCAATGAAAAATAAAACTAAAACCCATTCTGATTGGAAATTAAAAAAAAGCCTTACTCTTAAGTGAAAGAAGAAGTGCAAACAAAAATTAGAATACTAAAAATAATATAAAATACTGTATGTTTGAATCTAACTGATAAATTTAAAGCAGTACCAGGAAACTATTTATAGTTTTAAACACCTACACTAGTAAAAATTTAAAAATAAAAATAAATGAATTCAATTTCCAACTCAAAAATCTAGAAGGAGAAAAACAAAGTAAACACGAAGAAGCACAAGGGAAGAATCAATTTAAAAAAAGATGGAAATTAATGAAGTAGAACATAGTAAAACAGTAGATCAATTTAATAAACCAAAACCCTGTTTCTTTGAGAAAAAAGTATTTAAAACACACACACCAGCCATTATTTAATCAAGAAATAAGGTGAGAAAGCACAAATATACAAAATATATAATTATGAGGTATAAGTAATATTGATTCAGAGTAAATATTTTTAAAAATTTTAAGAAATTACTTTGCACTCCTCCACACAAGCAATTTGAAAATATAGATGAAATGTACGGTTTCCAAGGAAAAGAGAATTCACCAAAAGAAATCCATAGAGAGATTTTTTTAAAGAAAGTAAGTAATTGACAAGGAACTACTCTACAAAAAAGGACTATCCCCAGATAGTTCATCATTATTTCAAGTACTTAGTAATTAGCTAGTTCAAATGCTATATAAAATGTTTGGAAGCATAAAAAATAAACATTAAAATTTTTTGTATGAAGCTAGTATAACATTAATACAAAGACTTGATAATAGAAAAAAAGAACATTACAAACTAACATCACTAATCAACACTGATAGTCTAAGTAAATAC